>NC_140279.1:181003-213461 GCF_964030765.1 Micromesistius poutassou
GTCGGTGATAGGGCCGGGCGATTAATCGAATTTTGATCGCGATTTAGATTTCAGTGTGAAACGATCAACAGGACAGTACTGAGATGAAGACAGGGAACAGTACAACACACACTACAACAGCAGTACAATAGGTTTGCACCATACATAGGCACTGGAAGAACACAACAATCACAGCAATATCACCAGCATGAATTACAACAACCAACATCATAAGTCATAAAAAATAAACGAGGGTCACAACAACAGCTTAAGTCACAACATATCAACAGCCTCAATCTGCCGGCGTTTTCCCTTGACTTCCTCCCTCTGCACGCTGCGCCGACAGCAAGGACAGCCACTTCTACTCCAGCGACTCGGACTTCGACGACGAGGAGCCCAAGAAGTTCCACATCCAGATCCGCCCGGTGGCCAGCGGCCGCCGCTGCTCCGCCGCCGCCGAGAAGGAACTCAAGGCCACCGTGGGGTCGCTGACCCTGCCCCCCAACCGGGCGGTGTGTGTGTGTCTCTGTGTGTGTGTGTGTGTGTGTGTGTGTGTGTGTGTGTGTGTGTGTGTGTGTGTGTGTGTGTGTGTGTGTGTGTGTGTGTGTGTGTGTGTGTGTGTGTGCTTTTCTGATGAAGTTCTTGTTATGTTTTGGTTTTGACTTTAAGCTTCCTTTGCCTTTTTTAGTTGAATGGAGTTAAGTTAAGTCAAAGGTAGACCTTTTGTTAATGAAGCTTCTAGTTCGTTGGTCAGCCCTTAACTTGTGGCCGTTGTTCCCTGAAGGGGAATTGACACCGCAGGCGAGAGAGAGACGTGAGCGTAGCGTAGGCGTATCAGTTCACACCGCCGCCGTTTATTTCGCTATATTTTCAAGATTCTTCAGATAACATCATCACCGAGACGCTTCAGAAACGCTTGGAGGTAGAAGTGAAGCGTAAAGTTAAGCTTCGGTCGGCCGTGAGACGGGCGCAGAACGCTGCCGCTGTGAATCAGCGCACCGGTGTGAACGGATTCTATTTCTAGCTGCGTCTCAAACGTCTGTAACGGTGTAAATTGGCCTTGAGGTTCTGAGCTGTGGTGACGTCTGTTCTGTGTCCTCTCCTCCTGTAGGTGCCGGTCAAGCGCCAACTCTCCAGTAAGTCCGACTTCATTCGCTTCATTTGCCATTTTCTTTTTGAAGCTTCCTTTTAAAAAGCCTCCTCCTCCTCCTCCTCCCCCTCTCTCCTCGTCCACAGGAGCCTCTAGCACCACAGGAGGTCACTCTGAAGGAGACGGAGAGGCTGCCTCTCACAGGGGTGGGTCTGTGTCTGTGTGTCTGTCTGTCTGTCTGTCTGTAACCTTCACTGGGCCTTGGAGGCTTTGATCAGAGGCTGAGCTGGAGGTGTGAGCCCTGGACCGGGAGGACGGGAGGAGGGCTCAGTGGACTGTACCCTTAAAGAACAGCTCAGCTCATTAAGCTGCCCCTGCAAAGACACACACACGCACGCACGCACACACACTCACGCACACCCCTCTGCTAACTGACAAGGTGTGTGTGTGTGTGTGTGTGTGTGTAGATGGAGAGCCGGAGGGCCTACGCAGATCTACCTCCAGTCCAAATCACAGCAGGTCAGGCTTATTCTTTGCACCAAGTCTGTCTGTCTGTCTGTCACCTCTTCTCAAGGAACTCAGAGTTCCCCTCAGCATCAACATTTCATTATGGCTCGTCAATTACTCACACCTTTCAGCTCGCTCTCTCTCTCTCTCTCTCTCTCTCTCTCTCTCTCTCTCTCTCTCTCCTCCTCACTGCGTCCTGTCTCTCCTCCTCACTGCGTCCTGTCTCTCCTCACTGCGTCCTGTCTCTCCTCCTCTCACTGCGTCCTGTCTCTCCTCACTGCGTCCTGTCTCTCCTCACTGCGTCCTGTCTCTCCTCCTCTCACTGCGTCCTGTCTCTCCTCCTCTCACTGCGTCCTGTCTCTCCTCACTGCGTCCTGTCTCTCCTCCTCTCACTGCGTCCTGTCTCTCCTCCTCTCACTGCGTCCTGTCTCTCCTCCTCTCACTGCGTCCTGTCTCTCCTCCTCCTCCTCACTGCGTCCTGTCTCTCCTCCTCCTCTCACTGCGTCCTGTCTCTCCTCCTCACTGCGTCCTGTCTCTCCTCCCCTCAGGTTGAGCTCCACGGCCTCGTGTTCTGACAGTCTGTTCGGACCGCCCCTCCACTCCGCCCTGAAGTCCCGGAGCTCGGCGGGCCGGGAGCAGCAGAGGGAGCAGCAGAGGGAGCAGCAGAGGGAGCAGCAGAGGGAGCAGCAGAGGGAGCAGCAGAGCGCGCTGGGCGTCTCAGAGTGTAGGCGGCGTGGGGCCGGTGGGGTGTGATGTGTGCAGCATCAGTCAAATCAATGACGTGAGGTGAAGGTGGCCAGACTGGCCCATAGCAGAACGGATGCGCTCCCAGCCACCTGCCAGTGGCCACTAGCCACTGGCCACTGGCCACTAGCCACCTGCCAGTGGCCACTGGCCACTAGCCACCTGCCAGTGGCCACTGGCCACTAGCCACCTGCCAGTGGCCACTAGCCACTGGCCACTAGCCACCTGCCAGTGGCCACTAGCCACTGGCCACTGGCCACTAGCCACCTGCCAGTGGCCACTGGCCACTAGCCACCTGCCAGTGGCCACTAGCCACTGGCCACTAGCCACCTGCCAGTGGCCACTAGCCACTGGCCACTAGCCACCTGCCAGTGGCCACTAGCCACTGGCCACTAGCCACCTGCCAGTGGCCCCTGGCCACTGGCCACTAGCCACCTGCCAGTGGCCACTAGCCACTAGCCACTAGCCACTGGCCACTGGCCACTAGCCACTAGCCACCTGCCACTGGCCACTAGCCACTAGCCACCGGCCACTGGCCACTGGCCACTGGCCACTAGCCACTAGCCACTGGCCACTAGCCACCTGCCAGTGGCCACTAGCCACTGGCCACTAGCCACCTGCCAGTGGCCACTAGCCACCTGCCACTGGCCACTGGCCACTAGCCACTAGCCACTGGCCACTGGCTGGGAGTGCATCCGTTCTGCTGTGGGCCAGTGTCCGGGTGCCTCCATCGCTCACGCGGTCTCTCCTCTGTGTCTCCAGACGGGGCGTTCTCCTCGGACTCCTCCTCCCCAGAGAACGTGGAGGACTCCGGGCTGGACTCCCCGTCCCAGCAGCCCCTGGGGCCGTCCCCGGAGCCCGTGGGCTGGGTGGCGTGGCCCCCCAGCGGCCCTCAGGGCAAGGAGGCGGGCCACCACCAGACCCTGGGCCGCCCCGCCGACCCCTTCCTGTCCGCCTTCCGGGACCCCTCCCCGGGGCGGGGCCCCCAGGAGGAGCCCCCGGAGGCGTGGCCGCCGGCGGGCCCCTCCCGCTCCCCCTGGGGCCCGCCGGACGGCGACCCCCCCGCCGCCACCCGCTTCCCCGCCTTCGCCCAGAGCACGCCGGCCCCCCCCGCCGCCGCCGCCGCAGCGGCGCTGTGGGGCGGGGCCGGGGACCCCTTCCAGGCCGCCTTCGAGAGGACGGTCGCCACGGAGACGGCGCCCTCGCCCAACGCCTGCTGGCCCCCCCCCCTCTCCTCCTCCTCCTCCTCCTCCCGCCGCGAGGGGCGGGGCCCGAGGGAGGGCCGGGGGGGGGACCCCTTCTCCGTCTCCCTGGGCGACAACAAGACTCTGCCCCTCCCGTCGTCGTCCTCCTCCTCCTCCTCCTCCAGGACCTCCTCCAATCACAACAGGGGGCGGGAGAGGAGGCGGGACCGCAGCATGCCGCCGCCCACCACCACCGCCTCCGACGACCCGTTCGCCATCACCATGATTGGCAGCCCGACGCACCAGTCCTCGCTGGCCTCCCCGGCCCCGCCCATCGCCGTCGCCGCCGTCACCGCCGCCGCCAGCAGCGGCAGCCGGCTAGCCTCCAGCGCCAGCGCGGGCTGCCTGTCGGTGGCGCCGCCGCGGCCGGAGCTGCTCAACTGGAACTCGGTCCACAACCCCTTCAGCCCCCCGGCGCCGCCGCCGCCGCCGCCGCCCGCCCCCCCGCAGGAGGACGGGGGCCGGGCCGGGGGGGAGGGGGGCAGAGGATGGGGGGCGGAGAGGAGGAAGCAGCGGTCGTCAGACGGGGAGCCGCGGCGCAACGCCCCGCCCCTCACCCGCCACTCGGGGCCCCAGGAGGACCTGTGCTTCTCCACGGACAAGGACCAGGACTGCCTGGAGCTCAGCGCGGGGCCGGCGGCCGGCAGGGCCGCGCTGCAGGGTGGGGCCGCACGGGATGACACACACACACACACACAAACACACACACTTAACACACTTAATACACTTAACACACGCACACGGGATGACACTTATACACACACAGACACACACTTAACATACACACACACACACACACACACACACACTTAACACACTTAATACACTTAACACACGCACACGGGATGACACTTATACACACACAGACACACACTTAACATACACACACACACACACACACACACACACACACACGCTTAACACTCACACACACACACACGCGCTTAACACTCACACACACTTAACGCACTTAACGAACGCACACGGGATGACACTTATACACACACACACACACACACACACACACGCTTAACACACTTAACACACTTAACACACTTAACGCAAGCACATGGGATGACACTTATACACACACACTTAACACGCTTAACACGCTTAACACGCCCTTATGCTAAGTGCTTGATGATCTGCTCTGTGATTTCCATTGAAAGTCTTTCTGTGTCGGCCTTCAGCTGCTGTGTGTTGTGTTAATGTGTGTGTGTTGTGTTAATGTGTGTGTGTTGTGTTGATGTGTGTTCGTTGTGTTAATGTGTGTGTTGTGTTGATGTGTGTGCGTTGTGTTAATGTGTGTGTGCATTGTGTGTGTTGTGTTAATGTGTGTGTTGTGTTGATGTGTGCGTTGTGTTGTGTGTGTTGTGTTAATGTGTGTGTGTTGTGTTGATGTGTGCGTTGTTAATGTGTGCGTTGTGTTAATGTGTTGATGTGTGCGTTGTGTTGATGTGTGCGTTGCGTTAACGTGTTAACGTGTGCGTTGCGTTAACGTGTGCGTTGCGTTGTGTTAACGTGTGCGTTGTGTTAACGTGTGCGTTGTGCCCCCCAGGCCCCCCCCCGTCGGCCTTCAGACAGGCCAGCGCTGAGCTCCTGACCGCCGCCCCCCCCCCGACCCTCCCGCTCCAAGAGGCTGTCGGGCCGAACCAGCGGCTGTGAGCGGGTGAGAACCAATCGGGAGGCAGGGCGGCCAGGGCGGGCGTTAGGGAGCCAGGGCGGGCGTTAGGGAGCCAGGGCGGCCAATAGGGAGCCAGGGCGGGCGTTAGGGAGCCAGGGCGGCCAATAGGGAGCCAGGGCGGGCGTTAGGGAGCCAGGGCGGCCAATAGGGAGCCAGGGCGGGCAATAGGGAGCCAGGGCGGCCAATAGGGAGCCAGGGCGGCCAATAGGGAGCCAGGGCGGGCATTACGTTATTTGCTCTTAAAGCTGCTGTAGGTAAGATTTAAAAGCGGTCGAGGGGTGAGAGCTGGTCAGAGAGCGCCTCGCTGCCTCCACCGCCAGTGGAAAGGTTTACCCAAAGTCCATCAGGGAGCAGACTAAGGTCATCATCCAGAGGCGGGTCCTTAAAGCTCACCCACAGCGCCTCTAGAGGGCCCGTGACGGCGCCACCAGGTGGGAGTGTGATTGGCCGCTACGAGCCGTTTTGGAAATCAGCCCCTTATGACATCACAGGTGGGCGTGTCCCCCTAGATGTGTGACGGACAGATGAGCAGCGTCTGCTACAGTCCACTGGGGTAGGCTGGTGGACTGACCTATCAGCACACAGCTAGGTGGACACGCCCACTTTCTGCCCCTTATGACGTCATAAGGGGCAGAAAGTAATAAAGTAATAAAGTAGTGGTAGATCAGTTTTATACACATGTTGATCACACAAAAAACACAATAACAACACTAAACACAATAACATGTTACCAACGTCATACACTAAACACAATATGTTACCAACATCACACACTAAACACAATAACATGTTACCAACGTCATACACTAAACACAATAACATGTTACCAACGTCACACACTAAACACAATAACATGTTACCAACGTTACACACTAAACACAATAACATGTTACCAACGTCACACACTAAACACAATAACATGTTACCAACGTTACACACTAAACACAATAACATGTTACCAACGTCAGACACTAAACACAATAACATGTTACCAACGTCACACACTAAACACAATAACATGTTACCAACGTTACACACTAAACACAATAACATGTTACCAACGTCAGACACTAAACACAATAACATGTTACCAACGTCACACACTAAACACAATAACATGTTACCAACGTTACACACTAAACACAATAACATGTTACCAACGTTACACACTAAACACAATAACATGTTACCAACGTTACACACTAAACACAATAACATGTTACCTACATTACACACTAAACACAATAACATGTTACCAACGTCAGACACTAAACACAATAACATGTTACCAACGTTACACACTAAACACAATAACATGTTACCAACGTTACACACTAAACACAATAACATGTTACCAACGTCACACACTAAACACAATAACATGTTACCAACGTCATACACTAAACACAATAACATGTTACCAACGTCACACACTAAACACAATAACATGTTACCAACGTCACACACTAAACACAATAACATGTTACCAACGTCACACACTAAACACAATAACATGTTACCAACGTCATACACTAAACACAATAACATGTTACCAACGTCATACACTAAACACAATAACATGTTACCAACGTCATACACTAAACACAATAACATGTTACCAACGTCACACACTAAACACAATAACATGTTACCAACGTCATACACTAAACACAATAACATGTTACCAACGTTATACTCATTCCAAGGCCACCAGGGGGAGGTGATACCAGGCTCCTTCCTCTGGCTCCTCCCTCTGGCTCAGTGTGTGTGTGTGTGTGTGTGTGTGTGTGTGTGTGTGTGTGTGTGTGTGTGTGTGTGTGTGTGTGTGTGTGTGTGTGTGTGTGTGTGTGTGTGTGTGTGTGTGTGTGTGTGTGTGTGTGTGTGTGTGTTCTGGAGCTGGTCCTGATGTGTTCTTTTTGTGTTGCTGTGTTGTGCGTCTCAGTCTCGGTCGCTGTGCTCGTCGCCCCTGCCGGACCCCAGCCCCCCCCCCTCCTCCTCCTCCTCCTCCTCCAGCCCCAGCGACTGGGGGCCCCCGGCCCGGGACGGGGACTGGGGGGCCCAGAACCGAGACGTCTCGCCGCTGCCCTACCCGCACCAGGAGCACCCCCCCCGACACCGTGAGTCCCCCCCCCCCCCCACCTCACATCCTCCACCACACCCTGAGTCCCCCCCCCCCCTCACATCCTCCACCACACCCTGAGTCCCCCCCCCCCCCCCCCCCCCCCCCCACATCCTCCACCACACCCCTCCCCCCCCCCCCCGCCCCCGAAGGCGTCGCTATGGAGCATCAGGGAGGCATGAAGCTGGGCTCAAAGCCTCCTCAAACATCAGGCTCAGCTTCAGCTGTAGAGGAGCAGCTGGGGTTCCGTTGAGCTCCAGCTCCTTGTGACCCCCCCCCCCCCCCGTTAACCAATCCATCTACTGGGCTACTAGGAGCGTCGGCTGGCTGAGCCTATCAGGGTCCAGACGAGAACGTCTGGCTCTGGGGGAGGACGGCAGGAATCCCGCTGAGAGAAATGTCCTCCGACGTGTCTCAATGTGACGTTCATGTATTTAAGCACTTAATGTATTCGTTCTCCCGCCTTCCTTCCTTCCTTCCCCGCAGTGCACCTGTCCCGCGGCCCGAGCCCCATCTCGCTGAGCCCCCAGGAGGCCTGGCCCGTGGCCGCCGCCATCACAGAGTACATCAACGCCTACTTTAAGGGCGGGCAGCACAACCGGTACGTCCAGCCCCCCCCCCCCTGTAGCCACAGGTCAAACACTGGAGCAGCTTTAAAGGGGCGCTGTGCGGGGTATGGTGCCCTGCAGACTGCAACCAACTGAACCCCCCCCCCCCCCCCCCCACCACCCCCCCCCCACCCCCCCTCACCCCCCTTCACACTGTGTAGGACACGTCCGTCTGTGGGCTGTCCGTCCAAAAACGACCGCATCGCGGTTCCTTGATGTATGCATACGTTATGGATACTGTGTACGTTGTATTTAGTTATTTAGTCTGTAAAACGATAGATCGTACGATCTATAGACGTAGATCTTCGCTCGCAAGCCTCCAATTCGAAGTGCTCCCTCTCCAGGCAGACATGAAGGCCCACTCTGAGGTAACGGAAACACAACGATACACTTGTTATGTCCACTGGTTCTCCCAGTAGTACCAGTCATCATTGACTGTGTCCACTGGTTCTCCCAGTAGTACCAGCGATCATTGACTGTGTCCACTGGTTCTCCCAGTAGTACCAGCGATCATTGACTGTGTCCACTGGTTCTCCCAGTAGTACCAGCGATCATTGACTGTGTCCACTGGTTCTCCCAGTAGTACCAGCGATCATTGACTGTGTCCACTGGTTCTCCCAGTAGTACCAGTGATCATTGACTGTGTCCACTGGTTCCTCCAGCTGTCTGGTGAAGATCACTGGAGACCTCACCATGTCCTTCCCCGCCGGCTTCACCCGCATCTTCACAGCCAATCCCAACACTCCTGTACTCAGCTTCCGATTGATCAACATCTCCAGGGTGGACCACTTCCTACCCAATCAGAAGCTGCTCTACAGGTACATCTGTGACCCTTTCGACCAATCAGGGCTCTCCTCCTGACTGGAGACGGAGGGAGGGGGGGAGGGAGGGGGGGGAGGGAGGGAGGGAGGGAGGCTGCGTTTCAGTTGATTGTTTATTTAAAGATCTCTCTTTAGAAGTCTAAAGTGTGTGTGTGTGTGTGTGTGTGTGTGTGTGTGTGTGTGTGTGTGTGTGCGTTGTGTTAATGTGTGTGTTGTGTTGATGTGTGTGTTGTGTTGATGTGTGTGCGTTGTGTTAATGTGTGTGTGCGTTGTGTGTGTTGTGTTAATGTGTGTGCGTGTGTGCGTGCGTGCGTGCGTGCGTGCGTGCGTGCGTGCGTGCGTGCGTGCGTGCGTGCGTGCGTGCGTGCGTGCAGTGACCCCTCTCAGAGCGACCCAGACTCCAGGGACCTGTGGTTCAACATGCCGCTGCTGGAGCAGCACCTGAAGCGAGAGGCAGAGCTCAACCCGCAGGCGTCCTACTACAACGTGGGGCTGCTCAAGTACCAGGTGAGAGACAAGTACCAGGTGAGAGACAAGTACCAGGTGAGAGACAAGTACCAGGTGAGGCACAAGTACCAGGTGAGAGGAGCTCAAGTACCAGGTGAGAGGAACACAAGTACCAGGTGAGAGACAAGTACCAGGTGAGAGACAAGTACCAGGTGAGAGACAAGTACCAGGTGAGAGGAGCATAAGTACCAGGTCAGAGGAACACAAGTACCAGGTCAGAGGAACACAAGTACCAGGTGAGAGAGAAGTACCAGGTGAGATGAGCTCAAGTACCAGGTGAGAGACAAGTACCAGGTGAGATGAGCTCAAGTACCAGGTCAGAAGAGCTCAAGTACCAGGTGAGAGGAACACAAGTACCAGGTGAGAGGAGTTCAAGTACCAGGTCAGAGGAGCACAAGTACCAGGTCAGAGGTGCTCCTCTCACCTGGTACTTGTGCTCCTCTCACCTGGTACTTGTGCTCAAGTACCAGGTGAGAGGATCTCAAGTACCAGGTGAGAGGAGCTCAAGTACCAGGTGAGAGGATCTCAAGTACCAGGTGAGAGGAGCCTCCTCTGAAGGCACATCCTCTCATGAGTCAAAGTCCGCTTTAGTGTCACTTACCGAACATGTGCGTTTGTCTCTGAGCCACGGTGGAATATGTACAAACGATAACGTCTATAATAAAATAAAATAATAAAATAAGTGATATTTACAATAAATAAATTCTGAATAGTGCAGTAATTCTGAATAGTGCAAAGGTAGGCAAAACAAAACGGTACGTGTACAATAAAAATAAATAAAGTAAATATAAAGTCAACTGAGTCCATAAGAAGGGGCTCCATGTGACACACGGCGCTGCTTCACACAGAACCAGATGTGGTTCTGTGTTATTCTACAGCGTCTTTACTGTCGACCTGCGCTCCGTCCTCCAGGTGTCGTCCCAGGACCCAGGCCGCGCCCCGCTGCTGCTGTCGGCGGAGTGCCAGCGCAGCGGCACGGTGACGCGCGTGTCTCTGGACTACCACTGCTGCCCGGCCACCGCCCCGTCCACGCAGCTCAACGCCGTCCAGGTGCTGCTCGCCCTGCAGCCCGGAGACACCGACCTGCAGTGCCAGCCCCCCGCCACCTGGTGAGGCACTGCCGCTGGTACTGCTGCTGCGCTGGTACTGCTGCTGCGCTGGTACTGCTGCGCTGGTACTACTGTACTGGTACTGCTGTACTGGTACTGCTGCACTGGTACTACTACACTGGTACTGCTGCTGCGCTGGTACTGCTGCGCTGGTGCTGCTGCACTGGTACTGCTGTACTGGTACTGCACTGGTACTGCTGTACTGGTACTACACTGTTACTACTACACTGGTACTGCTGCACTGGTGCTGCACTGGTACTACTGTACTGGTACTACACTGTTACTACTACACTGGTACTGCTGCGCTGGTACTGCTGCGCTGGTACTGCTGCTGCGCTGGTACTACTGTACTGGTACTACACTGGTACTGCTACGCTGGTACTGCTGCGCTGGTACTGCTGCACTGGTACTGCTGCGCTGGTACTGCTGCACTGGTACTACTGTACTGGTACTACACTGTTACTGCTACGCTGGTACTGCTGCACTGGTACTACTACACTGGTACTGCTGCACTGGTACTACACTGTTACTACTACACTGGTACTGCTGCGCTGGTACTACTACACTGGTACTACACTGGTACTGCTGTACTGGTACTACTGTACTGGTACTACACTGTTACTACTACACTGGTACTACTACACTGGTACTACTGTACTGGTACTACTGCTACACGGGTACTACGCTGGTACTGCTACTACACTGGTACTGCTGCACTGGTACCGGTACTACAATGGTACTACTACACGGGTACTACAGCAAAATACTTCAGTACAACCACCACACTGTGGTAGTTATACTGTAGTACCACCACACTGTGGTAGTTATACTGTAGTACCACCACACTGTGGTACAGTTTCAAACACCCGACACCAAACACGCACTGTTACATAATGAAATAGGATTATATTTTTATGTTGACAAAAGTATGGCGTTGTGTGTAGTTCTACGTATGTTCTTTCACGCCTTTTAAATGGTTCGGCGACGGGGTGAGACAAAGAGTGAGACGGGGTGAGACAAAGAGTGAGGCGGGTGAGACAAAGAGTGAGACGGGGTGAGAGAAGGAGTGAGACGGGGTGAGACAAAGAGAGAGACGGGGTGAGATAAAGAGTGAGACAGGTGAGACAAAGAGATAGATAAAGAGTGAGACGGGTGAGACAAAGAGTGAGACAGGGTGAGAAAGAGATAAAGAGTGAGACGAAGAGAGAGATAAAGAGTGAGACTGGGTGAGATAAAGAGTGAGATGGGGTGAGATAAAGAGTGAGACGGGGTGAGAAAGAGAGAGACGGGGTGAGATAAAGAGAGAGATGGGGTGAGATAAAGAGAGAGACGGGGTGAGACAAGTGTGGGACATTTTTGTCCCACACTTGTCCCATTTATGTCCCACACTTGTCCCATTTATGTCCCATTCATGTCCCACACTTGTCCCATTTATGTCCCACACTTGTCCCACATTTGTCCCATTTATGTCCCACACTTGTCCAATTTATGTCCCATTTATGTCCCACACTTGTCCCATTTATGTCCCACACTTGTCCCATTTATGTCCCACACTTGTCCCGTTTATGTCCCACACTTGTCCCATTTATGTCCCACACTTGTCGCATTTATGTCCCATTTATGTCCCACACTTGTCCCACACTTGTCCCATTTATGTCCCACACTTTTCCCATTTATGTCACATTCATGTCCCATTTATGTCCCACACTTGTCCCATTTATGTCCCACACTTGTCCCATTTTTGTCCCACACTTGTCCCATTTATGTCCCATTTATGTCCCACACTTGTCCCATTTATGTCCCACACTTTTCCCTTGTGTCCCATTTATGTCCCACACTTGTCCCATTTATGTCCCACACTTGTCCCATTTATGTCCCACACTTTTCCCGTGTGTCCCAGACTTGTCCTATTTGTGTCCCATTTATGTCCCACACTTTTCCCATTTATGTCCCATTCATGTCCCATTTATGTCCCACACTTGTCCCATTTATGTCCCACACTTGTCCCATTTTTGTCCCACACTTGTCCCATTTATGTCCCACACTTGTCCCATTTATGTTCCACACTTTTCCCATGTGTCCCACACTTGTCCCATTTTTGTCCCATTTATGTCCCACACTTGTCCCATTTATGTCCCATTCATATCCCACACTTGTCCCATTTATGTCCCACACTTGTCCCATTTATGTCCCACACTTTTCCCATGTGTCCCACACTTGTCCAATTTGTGTCCCATTTATGTCCCACACTTGTCCCATTTATGTCCCACACTTGTCCCATTTATGTCCCATTTATGTCCCACACTTGTCCCATTTATGTCCCACACTTGTACCATGTGTCCAACACTTGTCCCATTTATGTCCCATTTATGTCCCACACTTGTCCCACATTTGTCCCATTTATGTCCCATTTATGTCCCACACTTGTCCCATTTATGTCCCATTTATGTCCCACACTTGTCCCATTTATGTCCCACACTTTTCCCATGTGTCCCACACTTGTCCAATTTGTGTCCCATTTATGTCCCACACTTGTCCCATTCATGTCCCATTCATGTCCCATTTATGTCCCACACTTGTCCCATTTATGTCCCACACTTGTCCCATTTTTGTCCCACACTTGTCCCATTTATGTCCCACACTTGTCCCATGTGTCCAACACTTGTCCCATTTGTGTCCCATTTATGTCCCACACTTGTCCCATTTATGTCCCATTCATGTCCCACACTTGTCCCATTTATGTCCCACACTTGTCCCATTTATGTCCCACACTTGTCCCATTTTTGTCCCACACTTGTCCCATTTATGTCCCATTTATGTCCCACACTTGTCCCATTTATGTCCCACACTTTTCCCTTGTGTCCCATTTATGTCCCACACTTGTCCCATTTATGTCCCATTTATGTCCCACACTTGTCCCATTTATGTCCCACACTTTTCCCGTGTGTCCCACACTTGTCCTATTTGTGTCCCATTTATGTCCCACACTTGTCCCATTTATGTCCCATTCATGTCCCATTTATGTCCCACACTTGTCCCATTTATGTCCCACACTTGTCCCATTTTTGTCCCACACTTGTCCCATTTATGTCCCACACTTGTCCCATTTATGTCCCACACTTTTCCCATGTGTCCCACACTTGTCCCATTTATGTCTCATTCATATCCCACACTTGTCCCATTTATGTCCCACACTTGTCCCATTTATGTCCCACACTTTTCCCATGTGTCCCACACTTGTCCAATTTGTGTCCCATTTATGTCCCACACTTGTCCCATTTATGTCCCACACTTGTCCCATTTATGTCCCATTTATGTCCCACACTTGTCCCATTTATGTCGCACACTTGTCCCATTTATGTCCCACACTTGTACCATGTGTCCAACACTTGTCCCATTTATGTCCCACACTTGTCCCATTTATGTCCCATTTATGTCCCACACTTGTCCCATTTATGTCCCACACTTGTCCCGTTTATGTCCCACACTTGTCCCATTTATGTCCCACACTTGTCGCATTTATGTCCCATTTATGTCCCACACTTGTCCCACACTTGTCCCATTTATGTCCCACACTTTTCCCATTTATGTCACATTCATGTCCCATTTATGTCCCACACTTGTCCCATTTTTGTCCCACACTTGTCCCATTTATGTCCCATTTATGTCCCACACTTGTCCCATTTATGTCCCACACTTTTCCCTTGTGTCCCATTTATGTCCCACACTTGTCCCATTTATGTCCCATTTATGTCCCACACTTGTCCCATTTATGTCCCACACTTTTCCCGTGTGTCCCAGACTTGTCCTATTTGTGTCCCATTTATGTCCCACACTTTTCCCATTTATGTCCCATTCATGTCCCATTTATGTCCCACACTTGTCCCATTTATGTCCCACACTTGTCCCATTTTTGTCCCACACTTGTCCCATTTATGTCCCACACTTGTCCCATTTATGTTCCACACTTTTCCCATGTGTCCCACACTTGTCCCATTTTTGTCCCATTTATGTCCCACACTTGTCCCATTTATGTCCCATTCATATCCCACACTTGTCCCATTTATGTCCCACACTTGTCCCATTTATGTCCCACACTTTTCCCATGTGTCCCACACTTGTCCAATTTGTGTCCCATTTATGTCCCACACTTGTCCCATTTATGTCCCACACTTGTCCCATTTATGTCCCATTTATGTCCCACACTTGTCCCATTTATGTCCCACACTTGTCCCATTTATGTCCCACACTTGTCCCATTTATGTCCCACACTTGTACCATGTGTCCAACACTTGTCCCATTTATGTCCCATTTATGTCCCACACTTGTCCCACATTTGTCCCATTTATGTCCCATTTATGTCCCACACTTGTCCCATTTATGTCCCATTTATGTCCCACACTTTTCCCATGTGTCCCACACTTGTCCAATTTGTGTCCCATTTATGTCCCACACTTGTCCCATTCATGTCCCATTTATGTCCCACACTTGTCCCATTTATGTCCCACACTTTTCCCTTGTGTCCCATTTATGTCCCACACTTGTCCCATTTATGTCCCATTTATGTCCCACACTTGTCCCATTTATGTCCCACACTTTTCCCGTGTGTCCCACACTTGTCCTATTTGTGTCCCATTTATGTCCCACACTTGTCCCATTTATGTCCCATTTATGTCCCACACTTTTCCCATTTATGTCCCATTCATGTCCCATTTATGTCCCACACTTGTCCCATTTTTGTCCCACACTTGTCCCATTTATGTCCCACACTTGTCCCATTTATGTCCCACACTTTTCCCATGTGTCCCACACTTGTCCCATTTATGTCTCATTCATATCCCACACTTGTCCCATTTATGTCCCACACTTGTCCCATTTATGTCCCACACTTGTCCAATTTGTGTCCCATTTATGTCCCACACTTGTCCCATTTATGTCCCACACTTGTCCCATTTATGTCCCATTTATGTCCCACACTTGTCCCATTTATGTCGCACACTTGTCCCATTTATGTCCCACACTTGTCCCATTTATGTCCCACACTTGTACCATGTGTCCAACACTTGTCCCATTTATGTCCCACACTTGTCCCATTTATGTCCCATTTATGTCCCACACTTGTCCCACATTTGTCCCATTTATGTCCCACACTTGTCCCACATTTGTCCCATTTATGTCCCACACTTGTCCCATTTATGTCCCATTTATGTCCCACACTTGTCCCATTTATGTCCCATTTATGTCCCACACTTGTCCCATTTATGTCCCACACTTTTCCCATGTGTCCCACACTTGTCCAATTTGTGTCCCATTTATGTCCCACACTTTTCCCATGTGTCCCACACTTGTCCAATTTGTGTCCCATTTATGTCCCACACTTGTCCCATTCATGTCCCATTTATGTCCCATTTATGTCCCACACTTGTCCCATTTATGTCCCACACTTGTCCCATTTTTGTCCCACACTTGTCCCATTTATGTCCCACACTTGTCCCATGTGTCCAACACTTGTCCCATTTGTGTCCCATTTATGTCCCACACTTGTCCCATTTATGTCCCACACTTGTCCCACATTTGTCCCATTTATGTCCCATTTATGTCCCATTTATGTCCCACACTTGTCCAATTTATGTCCCATTTATGTCCCACACTTGTCCCACACTTGTCCCATTTATGTCCCACACCTGTCCCATTTATGTCCCACACTTGTCCCATTTGTGTCCCATTTATGCCCCACACTTGTCCCATTTATGTCCCATTCATGTCCCACACTTGTCCCATTTATGTCCCACACTTGTCCCACATTTGTCCCATTTATGTCCCACACTTGTCCAATTTATGTCCCATTTATGTCCCACACTTGTCCCATTTATGTCCCACACTTGTCCCATTTATGTCCCACACCTGTCCCATTTATGTCCCACACTTGTCCCATTTATGTCCCACACTTGTCCCACACTTGTCCCACACTTGTCCCATTTATGTCCCACACTTGTCCCATTTATGTCCCAAACTTGTCCCATTTATGTCCCACACTTGTCCCATTTATGTCCCATTTATGTCCCACACTTGTCCCATACTTGTCCCATTTATGTCCCATTTATGTCCCACACTTGTCCCACACTTGTCCCATTCATGTCCCACACTTGTCCCATTTATGTCCCACACTTGTCCCATTTATGTCCCATTTATGTCCCACACTTGTCCCATTTATGTCCCACACTTGTCCCATTTATGTCCCACACTTGTCCCATTTATGTCCCATTTATGTCCCACACTTGTCCCATTTATGTCCCACACTTGTGCCACACTTGTCCCATTTATGTCCCACACTTGTCCCATTTATGTCCCACACTTGTCCCATTTATGTCCCACACTTGTCCCATTTATGTCCCATTTATGTCCCACACTTGTCCCATTTATGTCCCACACTTGTGCCACACTTGTCCCACACTTGTCCCATTTATGTCCCACACTTGTCCAATTTATGTCCCATTTATGTCCCACACTTGTCCCATTTATGTCCCACACTTGTCCCATGTGTCCAACACTTGTCCCATTTGTGTCCCATTTATGTCCCATTCATGTCCGACACTTGTCCCATTTATGTCCCACACTTGTCCCACACTTGTCCCATTTACGTCCCACACTTGTCCCATTTTTGTCCCACACTTGTCCCATTTATGTCCCACTTTTGTCCCACACTTGTCCCATTTATGTCCCACACTTGTCCCATTTATGTCCCACACTTGTCCCATGTATGTCCCATTCATGTCCCATTTATGTCCCACACTTGTCCCATTTATGTCCCACACTTGTCCCATGTATGTCCCATTCATGTCCCATTTATGTCCCACACTTGTCCCATTTATGTCCCACACTTGTCCCATTTTTGTCCCACACTTGTCCCATTTATGTCCCACACTTGTCCCATTTTTGTCCCACACTTGTCCCATTTATGTCCCACACTTGTCCCATTTATGTCCCACACTTGTCCCATGTATGTCCCATTCATGTCCCATTTATGTCCCACACTTGTCCCATTTATGTCCCACACTTGTCCCATTTATGTCCCACACTTGTCCCATTTATGTCCCACACTTGTCCCATGTATGTCCCATTCATGTCCCATTTATGTCCCACACTTGTCCCATTTATGTCCCACACTTGTCCCATTTTTGTCCCACACTTGTCCCATTTATGTCCCACACTTGTACCATGTGTCCAACACTTGTCCCATTTATGTCCCACACTTGTCCCATTTATGTCCCATTTATGTCCCACACTTGTCCCACATTTGTCCCATTTATGTCCCATTTATGTCCCACACTTGTCCCATTTATGTCCCATTTATGTCCCACACTTGTCCCATTTATGTCCCATTTATGTCCCACACTTGTCCCATTTATGTCCCACACTTGTCCCATTTATGTCCCATTTATGTCCCACACTTGTCCCATTTATGTCCCACACTTTTCCCATGTGTCCCACACTTGTCCAATTTGTGTCCCATTTATGTCCCACACTTTTCCCATGTGTCCCACACTTGTCCAATTTGTGTCCCATTTATGTCCCACACTTGTCCCATTTATGTCCAACACTTGTCCCATTTATGTCCCACACTTGTCCCATTTTTGTCCCACACTTGTCCCATTTATGTCCCACACTTGTCCCATGTGTCCAACACTTGTCCCATTTGTGTCCCATTTATGTCCCATTCATGTCCCACACTTGTCCCATTTATGTCCCACACTTGTCCCACACTTGTCCCATTTATGTCCCACACTTGTCCCATTTGTGTCCCATTTATGTCCCATTCATGTCCCACACTTGTCCCATTTATGTCCCACACTTGTCCCACACTTGTCCCATTTATGTCCCACATTTGTCCCATTTATGTCCCACACTTGTCCCATTTATGTCCCACACTTGTCCCACACTTGTCCCATTTATGTCCCACATTTGTCCCATTTATGTCCCACACTTGTCCAATTTATGTCCCATTCATGTCCCACACTTGTCCCATTTATGTCCCACATTTGTCCCATTTATGTCCCACACTTGTCCAATTTATGTCCCATTTATGTCCCACACTTGTCCCATTTATGTCCCACACTTGTCCCATTTATGTCCCACACTTGTCCCATTTATGTCCCACACTTGTCCCACACTTATGTCCCATTTATGTCCCAAACTTGTCCCATTTATGTCCCATTTATGTCCCACACTTGTCCCATTTATGTCCCATTCATGTCCCACACTTGTCCCATTTATGTCCCACACTTGTCCCATTTATGTCCCATTTATGTCCCACACTTTTCCCATTTATGTCCCATTTTTGTCCCACACTTGTCCCATTTATGTCCCACACTTGTCCCATTTATGTCCCACACTTGTCCCATTTATGTCCCACACTTGTCCCACATTTGTCCCATTTATGTCCCATTTATGTCCCACACTTGTCCCATTTATGTCCCACACATGTCCCACATTTGTCCCATTTATGTCCCACACTTGTCCCATTTATGTCCCATTTATGTCCCACACTTGTCCCATTTATGTCCCACACTTGTCCCATTTATGTCCCATTTATGTCCCACACTTGTCCCATTTATGTCCCACACTTTTCCCATGTGTCCCACACTTGTCCAATTTGTGTCCCATTTATGTCCCACACTTTTCCCATGTGTCCCACACTTGTCCAATTTGTGTCCCATTTATGTCCCACACTTGTCCCATTTATGTCCAACACTTGTCCCATTTATGTCCCACACTTGTCCCATTTATGTCCCATTCATGTCCTATTTATGTCCCACACTTGTCCCATTTTTGTCCCACACTTGTCCCATGTGTCCAACACTTGTCCCATTTGTGTCCCATTTATGTCCCATTTATGTCCCACACTTGTCCTATTTGTGTCCCATTTATGTCCCACACTTGTCCCATTTATGTCCCACACTTGTCCCATTTATGTCCCACACTTGTCCCATTTATGTCCCACACTTGTCCCACACTTATGTCCCATTTATGTCCCACACTTGTCCCATTTATGTCCCAAACTTGTCCCATTTATGTCCCATTTATGTCCCACACTTGTCCCATTTATGTCCCATTTATGTCCCACACTTTTCCCATTTATGTCCCATTTATGTCCCACACTTGTCCCATTTATGTCCCATTTATGTCCCACACTTTTCCCATTTATGTCCCATTCGTGTCCCACACTTGTCCCATTTTTGTCCCACACTTGTCCCATTTATGTCCCACACTTGTCCCATTTATGTCCCATTCATGTCCCATTTATGTCCCACACTTGTCCCATTTATGTCCCACACTTGTCCCATTTATGTCCCATTTATGTCCCACACTTGTCCCATTTATGTCCCACACTTTTCCCATTTATGTCCCATTTATGTCCCACACTTGTCCCATTTATGTCCCACACTTGTCCCATTTATGTCCCACACTTGTCCCATTTATGTCCCACACTTGTCCCACACTTGTCCCATTTATGTCCCACACTTGTCCCACATTTGTCCCATTTATGTCCCATTTATGTCCCACACTTGTCCCATTTGTGTCCCATTTATGTCCCATTCATGTCCCACACTTGTCCCATTTTTGTCCCACACTTGTCCCATTTATGTCCCATTTATGTCCCACACTTGTCCCATTTATGTCCCACACTTTTCCCATTTATGTCCCACACTTGTCCCATTTATGTCCCATTTATGTCCCACACTTGTCCCATTTATGTCCCACACTTTTCCCATTTATGTCCCATTTATGTCCCACACTCGTCCCATTTATGTCCCATTTATGTCCCACACTTGTCCAATTTATGTCCCATTTATGTCCCACACTTGTCCCATTTATGTCCCATTTATGTCCCACACTTGTCCCATTTATGTCTCACACTTGTCCCATTTATGTCCCACACTTGTCCCATTTATGTCCCATTTATGTCCCACACTTTTCCCATTTATGTCCCATTCATGTCCCATTTATGTCCCACACTTGTCCCATTTATGTCCCACACTTGTCCCATTTATGTCCCATTTATGTCCCACACTTGTCCCATTTATGTCCCACACTTTTCCCATTTATGTCCCATTCATGTCCCATTTATGTCCCACACTTGTCCCATTTTTGTCCCACACTTGTCCCATTTATGTCCCACACTTGTCCCATTTATGTCCCACACTTTTCCCATGTGTCCCACACTTGTCCCATTTGTGTCCCATTTATGTCCCACACTTGTCCCATTTATGTCCCATTCATGTCCCACACTTGTCCCATTTTTGTCCCACACTTGTCCCATTTATGTCCCATTTATGTCCCACACTTGTCCCATTTATGTCCCACACTTTTCCCATGTGTCCCACACTTGTCCAATTTGTGTCCCATTTATGTCCCACACTTGTCCCATTTATGTCCCACACTTGTCCCATTTTTGTCCCACACTTGTCCCATTTATGTCCCACACTTTTCCCATGTGTCCCACACTTGTCCCATTTGTGTCCCATTTATGTCTCACACTTGTCCCATTCATGTCCCATTTATGTCCCACACTTGTCCCATTTAGAGAGACTCTTCATAAAGAGAGAGTGAGACGGGGTGAGATAAAGAGAGACGGGTGAGACAACGAGTGAGACGGGGTGAGACAACGAGTGAGACGGGGTGAGACAAAGAGTGAGACGGGGTGAGACAAAGAGTTAGACAGGGTGAGATAAAGAGAGAGACAGGGTGAGATAAAGAGTGAGACGGGGTGAGATAAAGAGTGAGACAGGGTGAGATAAAGAGAGAGACGGGGTGAGACAAAGAGAGAGACGGGGTGAGACAAAGAGAGACCTGTGGGGGATGAAAGGCAGAGCAGACCTCTGGGAGATCAGGGAGGCTCTCCTCTCCTCCCCTCCCCCTCTCCTCTCTCCCCTCCCCTCTCCCTCTCTCTCTCTTTCTCTCCTCCTCTCTCCTCTCCCTCCCCCTCCCCTCTCTCCCTCTCCTCTCCCCCTCCTCTTCCTCTCTCCTCTTTCTCTCCACCTCTCTCCCCTCTCCCTCCTCTCTCCCCCTCTCCCTCTCTCCGCTCTCTCCCTCCCTCCCTCCCTCCCTCCCTCCCTCCCTCTCCTCTCCCTCTCTCCCTCTCCTCTCCCCCTCTCCCTCTCTCCGCTCTCTCCCTCCCTCCCTCCCTCCCTCCCTCCCTCTCCTCTCCCTCTCTCCCTCTCTCCCCTCTCTCCCCTCCCTCTCCTCACCCTCTCTGGCTTGTTTCCCTCTGCAGGAGTGCTGATGAGAGACGTCTGCTGTGGAAGTTGTCCAACCTCTCCCCGACCAACCACAGCAAAGGTCAGAGCCGCCTCTCTCTCAGTGTCGCCGTCTTCCTCTCCTCCAGCGGCATCAGGGGATGTTAGTCTGCGGCTGGGAGTGGTTTTACCTCAAACACGTTTCACTTCTAATTACTTTTGCTCATAATCTCCACCAATTGAGTTGAGTATGTATCCAATGAATGTGTATTATGGCCTGTTTCTCATTCGGTCTCTGGATCGGTTGTAAATAACAGAAGCTCTAAAACAACTGCCCATGACCAGAACATTCATTTATTTTTATTTTTTTTGTCTGTGTTGGCAAAGTTGTAGACCGCTGTGTGGAAAAACCGCTGGCCTTCAGGGCTGTGATACACAACTAGTGAAATATTTATAAGTGGAAGTCTATACTTGTTGGAAGACATCTGCAGTTTATGATCCAATGAGGGCAAAATTTAAACCGCTCGTATGTAAATCAGTCCTCTGGTCGTCACGCTGGAAAGCTCTGCGTTACATTCGTCATCTCTCTGCATCCAGCCACACACACACACATCTTCAAAGCCGTGTGTGTGTGTGTGTGTGTGTGTGTGTGTGTGTGTGTGTGTGTGTGTGTGTGTGTGTGTGTGTGTGTGTGTGTGTGTGTGTGTGTGTGTGTGTGTGTGTGTGTGTGTGTGTGTGTGTCTCCCTGTGTGTGTGTGTCTCTCTCCCTGTGTGTGTGTGTGTGTGTGTCTCTCTCCCTGTGTGTGTGTGTCTGTCTGTCCCTGTGTGTGTGTGTCTGTCTGTCCCTGTGTGTGTGTGTCTCTCTCCCTGTGTGTGTGTGTGTGTGTGTGTCTCTCTCCCTGTGTGTGTGTGTGTGTGTCTGTCCCTGTGTGTGTATGTGTGTGTGAGAACAGGCTCGGGGACGCTGTGTGCCAGCTGGCAGTGCCTGGAGGTCCCCCGCAAGCCGCCCCCCACGCTGGCGGTCCAGTTCGTGGGCTCGGGGGCCTCTCTGTCGGGGCTGGACCTGGAGCTGGTGGGCAGTCGCTACCGCATGTCCCTCGTCAAGAAGCGCTTTGCAACAGGTGGGCGGCGGTGGACCCCCCCTCTCCCGGCGGCGCTGTCGCGTGCGTCACACGTAGTGAACGCTTCTCAGGCCGTTGTTTTAAACCATTTATAACGAGCGGAATATGACTGCAAATGTGTTGTTGTGGTGAAACGGTGAAAAGGTTGTTATTATTATTATTATTATTAGTGGTACTATACTGGTACTACTGTACTGGTACTACTGTACTGGTACT
The DNA here is from genome assembly GCF_964030765.1 of Micromesistius poutassou. NCBI lineage: Eukaryota > Metazoa > Chordata > Actinopteri > Gadiformes > Gadidae > Micromesistius > Micromesistius poutassou. The sequence continues at coordinate 203,990 of NC_140279.1, forward strand.
GCTGCGCTGGTACTACTGTACTGGTACTACACTGGTACTACTGTACTGGTACTACACTGTTACTACTACATTGGTACTACTGTACTGGTACTACACTGGTACTACTGTACTGGTACTACACTGGTACTACTTCACTGGTACTACTTCACTGGTACTACTGTACTGGTACTACACTGGTACTACTGTACTGGTACTACACTGGTACTACTTCACTGGTACTACTTCACTGGTACTACTGTACTGGTACTACACTGTTACTACTACACTGGTACTACTGTACTGGTACTACACTGGTACTACTGTACTGGTTCTACACTGTTACTACTACACTGGTACTACTTCACTGGTACTACTGTACTGGTACTACACTGGTACTGCTGCACTGGTACTGCTGTACTGGTACTACACTGTTACTACTACATTGGTACTACTGTACTGGTACTACACTGGTACTACTGTACTGGTTCTACACTGTTACTACTACACTGGTACTACTTCACTGGTACTACTGTACTGGTACTACACTGGTACTGCTGCACTGGTACTGCTGTACTGGTACTACACTGTTACTACTACATTGGTACTACTGTACTGGTACTACTGTACTGGTTCTACACTGTTACTACTACACTGGTACTACTTCACTGGTACTACTGTACTGGTACTACACTGGTACTGCTGCACTGGTACTGCTGTACTGGTACTACACTGTTACTACTACATTGGTACTACTGTACTGGTACTACTGTACTGGTTCTACACTGTTACTACTACACTGGTACTACTACACTGGTACTACTTCACTGGTACTACTGTACTGGTTCTACACTGGTACTACTACACTGGTACAACATCAGTGTTGTCGTGTGCATCACGTAGTGAACGCTTCTCAGGCCGTTGTTTTAAGCCATTTATAACGAGCGGAATATGACTGCAAATGTGTTGTTGTGGTGAAGCAGGTTGTTAGTATAATAATAATAATAATAATAAGTCTGCATTTCTGACTCACCACTTTCTTTTCTCTCCACTTTTGACAGGAAAATACATGGCGGGCTGCTCCCTGTGAGGCGCTCCCAGCGGAACACATTCACAGAGCAGCGGGCTCCAGAGGGCTCCGTCAGAGGGCACCGCCGGCCGCTGGAGGTGGGGGGGGCCGGGGGCTGCACTGGGGGCTGCACTGAGACGCCAGCGCTGGAAGGAAACGACGTCCAGCAGAGCTCCCACCCCGTGGTACAATGTGCGCCTCCTGCTGAGATGTGTTTATTTATTATTGTTCCCTTGTTGAATTAGTCTGGCCCCAGCGGGGGGGCACCTCCTCCCGGTCCCTCCTCCTAGTCCGTCCTGGTCCCTGGTCCCTCCTCCTCCTGGTCCCTGGTCCCTCCTCCTGGTCCCTGGTCCCTCCTCCTCCTGGTCCCTAGTCCCTCCTCCTGGTCCCTCCCCCTCCTCCTGGTCCTGGTCCCTCCTGGCCCCTCCTCCTGGTCCCTGGTCCTGGCCCCTCCCCTTCCTCCTGGTCCCTAGTCCCTCCTCCTGGTCCTGGTCCCTCCTCCTGGTCCCTCCCCTTCCTCCTGGTCCCTGGCCCCTCCTCCTGGTACCTGGTCCTGGTCCCTCCTCCTGGTCCCTGGTCCCTCCTCCTGGTCCCTGGTCCCTCCTCCTGGTCCCTAGTCCCTCCTCCTGGTCCTGGTCCCTCCTCCTGGTCCCTCCCCCTGGTCCCTCCTCCTGGTCCCTCCTCCTGGTCCCTCCCCCTCCTCCTAGTACCTGGTCCTTCCTCCTGGTCCTGGTCCCTCGTCCTGGTCCCTCCTGGCCCCTCCTCCTGGTCCCTGGTCCTGGTCCCTCCTGGCCCCTCCTCCTGGTCCCTGGTCCTGGTCCCTCCTCCTGGTCCCTGCTGGTCCTGGTCCCTGGTCCTGGTTCCCCCTGGTCCTGGTCCTCTACTACGATCACGTACGATTCAAGGGGAGAACATCACTCGGTTGTGGATGGAATGGAAACTAGGATTTTATTTGTAATGTAAATATGCAAAAGATGTCTAAAGCTAAATAGTTACATTTTAATTAATAAGTTGTGAAGATAATTACCAGTTCTAGCAATACTTGTGAGAAAAATAAGTTTGTACACTTGCTGTTGGCAGTTTTGTGATGTTGATATTTGATTAAAAAATACTATTAAACATGCTCAATCTTGTGGTTTACACCAATTTATTACACATTTTGACCAGGTACAAAATACAGTTCAACTATGCAGTTTATTACAGACCACTGTCTGCCATTAGGCTATGTAAAGTGTAGTCAAGAATGGGTTTAAAAATACACTAAAATAAAGGTTCAGTATACTTGTAAGAAGAACCAAATCTAATTCAATAAAAAAATCATTCTCAGCCAAATGTCTAAACAGCATTACAAAAACATTACAAAGTACATAAGAATTTCCCAAAAGCACTTAAAGGCAAATTACTGTGACAGGCACAAGTTACAAAAAGAAAAACCTTACATAACTCAAACTTAGATCTTCATGGCTACAACAAAAACCAGAGGAGTTACGCAAGGATCCAGCAAAACAATCAAAACCAATTTCAAAACGCAAAAGATGTCAATCAAATGGGCCAAACGGTATAAATATTATTTTTTTTCATGACCACTGCACATCTTACTCGGGGTGCGTCAGCGGCACATCCAACTAATAACAAGAACATTCATATGTTGAACAATTGAGATTTGAAATGTATCACACCAGTCTAACCATTAAATTAAACATCAAGCCCACATTCTCCCACACACCAACCCCAATAAAATAGGACCATTACTGACAAGTACCAAGATAGAAGTTCAAAAGGCCACAGAAATACACACACACATTTTCTATGTCATATAAAGAAATATATTCATATATCTTAACAGTATCTTGGTTTCATATTTAGGTCTATGGTTAAACTATGGCTATATATAGATCTATATATATATTTATATATATTTATGTATATATAGCAAGACATCTATAGGCACATGTTATGGGAGCCATTTCAGTTTCAAATCATCAAATAACTGAGCTGTTGTACAAAAATCTCTTGTGGGTGGAGGGAGGGGGTGGGGGGGGTCCCCATGAACATCCGGGTGTTTCTGCAGCCGGGCACCGCCTCAGCCAACACGATGCTGCCCTTTTCTAAAGATTGTGTTCATTTCTTTAAATAAGGATTTTTGCTTTCAACAGGTCCAAGCACATTGTTCTTTGAATGCGTGGATCTCCTGGGTAGGAGGACAGCGGACTCAAGGGAAGGGGACGTAAGGATTGCTGTCATTAAATTGATTCCAGTTATGCAGAAGGATTTCTGATAACCGTCTCTATACAGTGGCGGTTTGCCTTTCAAAGTCAAGCAGTCCCCTTCCCTCTCTCCATCTCAGAGGCTTTAAGGACCAGGACTCTTCAACGCCCCTAGGGGAGGCTGTCCCAACGCATCCATAAAAACAAGGCTCTTGACAAAACTACATCTGTTATTTGGGTTACAGAAAACCACGTGATGAGTATTTACATGTGAGGAAACCGTGAGACAACGTTAACAGTGGCTACATCCTTTACACCGCTCTGTCATCAGAGCCAGACCACGACCACATGAAGCCTGTTGAGGTAATCAGCCGCTGAGCGTCTTATCAGGGCCCTACTGACCCACAGGGCAGCTGGTACTGAGCTGCTGGGAGTTCATCTGAGGGGGTCAGGAGGTTGAGCGGAGGATGGACACTGACTGGATCTTTTTCTTTTCAAAGCGGCGGTTATGTTAACGCTGCTAGCCGCAGCGGAGGCCACGCGAGATCCACCGAAAAAGAGACTTAAAGGTCGGTGGAGCGTCTTGAGGTTTTGGAGACGATACATTCATAGTGCGGTAGGAGGCACAGCTGAGGGAGGGAATAGACATCTGTAGCGGTGGTGGTTTAAGGAGTTAGCATTCTAAGGCACTCAAATGACACTATGGCACAGCTATTGGGCGGGGCCGGGACCAGACTAAACACCACGGAGCACCACTCGTACGAAAGGGTTCACATCCAGAGAGACACAAGGAGGAAAAACAACAGGTACTGCACAAAGTCCTTCTTGTTCACAGTTACAAACAAAGACCACAGCCCCCCCCCATTCTCTTCACCTGGGTAGTAGACAGCGTTATGTACATAGACTAGCAGGGGGAGGGGCCGCTTCTCTCTATGTACAGCGAGCACCTGGCCCCGGGCCGCGCGCGGGGGGGGGGGCTGCGGAGGGCCGTGGGGGACTGCAGGGGGCCTGCAGGGGGCCGTGGGGGACTGCAGGGGGCCGTGGGGGACCGCAGGGGGGCCGTGGGGGGCCACAGGGGGGCCCCTGGTGGTCCGGGGTCCACTGAGGTCCAGGAGAGCTGGCCCTAGATCTCCTGCAGCGAGTGGTTGATCTCGATGCGCTCCCGCTTGACGGCCGGCTCGCTGGGCTCCCGGGAGCCGTCGCCGTCGCTGCCCATGTCGCTCATGTCGTCGGAGAAAGACGGGTCTGATTGGTGGAGAGAGATGATTGGTAGGGGCGTGAGAACAGGTTCTGGTTTCAGTTGAAATACCTTTTGAAACGTTGCTTTAGGTTGAACCTTGTAGCTTACCTCGGTCCATGAGGGATGGGATCATGGAGGTGAGGTCACTGAACTGTTGGAGGGAAAATAACAACAAAGGGTTTGAGAGCGAGAAGGCCTCCACATGAATGAGCTCACGTAGGACGACCGACGGCGTCTCACCTCCCCCATGACGGCGATGGGCGTCTCCCCGGTGGCCTGGGCCACGCGGTGCTCCACCAGGTAGAACATGTACTCGTCGTACAGCAGCCGGATCAGGTGGAAGGAGCCGAAGGACGCAGCGGAGCGCAGGGTCAGGTCCCGGATCACCATGGAGCTGAGAGGAGGGGAGGAGTCAGACTGCGCTCAGGTCACGGCCCACCCCCAGCCCACAGCGCACGGGAGGAGGAGCCTCAGGTCACAGCCCACCCCCACTGGGCAACCCCTTCAAGTCATAATATTATAGTAGTGGGATTAGGTAGCCTGGAGATCCAGAGCCATGTCTAGAGAGCTGTAGGGTCTGATCCAGAGCCACGTCTAGAGAGCTGTAGGGTCTGATCCAGAGCCACGTCTAGAGAGCTGTAGGGTCTGATCCAGAGCCACGTCTAGAGAGCTGTAGGGTCTGATCCAGAGCCACGTCTAGAGAGCTGTAGGGTCTGATCCAGAGCCACGTCTAGAGAGCTGTAGGGTCTGATCCAGAGCCACGTCTAGAGAGCTGTAGGGTCTGATCCAGAGCCACGTCTAGAGAGCTGTAGGGTCTGATCCAGAGCCACGTCTAGAGAGCTGTAGGGTCTGATCCAGAGCCACGTCTAGAGAGCTGTAGGGTCTGATCCAGAGCCACGTCTAGAGAGCTGTAGGGTCTGATCCAGAGCCACGTCTAGAGAGCTGTAGGGTCTGATCCAGAGCCACGTCTAGAGAGCTGTAGGGTCTGATCCAGAGCCACGTCTAGAGAGCTGTAGGGTCTGATCCAGAGCCACGTCTAGAGAGCTGTAGGGTCTGATCCAGAGCCACGTCTAGAGAGCTGTAGGGTCTGATCCAGAGCCACGTCTAGAGCGCTGTAGGGTCTGGCAGCGAGGAATGACAATGGCCCGACTCGAGGGGCGGCACCAAGCATGCATTTGAAAATATCACTGCACGCAATTGGATAACACTACGACCAATCAGAAGAATACAAGGGGTGACGTATCCAGACCAGCGGAGCTAACCAATAGACTTGCCATATCGGATCGGTAAAACAGCAACGCTTTTGGCCCCGCCTATATCAGATACACCGATGTGATTGGTTAATGTTCTGGGCCAGGGGAATCGGGGAATGAGTATATTGCTCGTTCCCAGAGTGACTCGCTGAGCAAATTCTAATTGTGCTCTCGTGAGAACTCTGGATTTCCAGGGTAATTACTACGTACGATTTTCCCCAATAGTAGGTTAGATTATTTTAGCCGTTTAGTGTACAATCCAGTCCCAGAGTCAGGGCGGTAGAGGGAGTAGATGTACCTGTAGAAGGACCACTTGAGCAGGAACTGGCGGGCGGCTTTGGGCAGGCTGGGGCTGCCCTGGTGGGGCTTCAGCACCTGGGACACCACGTTGTCCAGCCAGGCGGCCCACTGGTCCAGGGAGCTCTGCTGCTGCAGGGTGACCTTGAAGTCCTGCTCCAGACGCTGGACCACGCTCTCGTCACACTGGCACACCCACGAGGCCTGCTCCTGTGGACCAAACACGCCCAGCGGCGTTCAGTGAGACGCAGTACGGACGACACAATGATACTGACACCGCTACAGCTGCTGGAGGCCGCTTGGAGAGGTCCAAGAGGGCAGACATGAGAAAGAATTAAGAAATGCCTAAAAAAGAAACAATGCCCTAGCAGTGATGAATTGGTCTACATCAGATCATACAGAGATACAGAGGTAGGTAATGGTCTCAGACAGAGATACAGAGGTAGGTAATGGTCTCAGACAGAGATACAGAGGTAGGTAATGGTCTCCTACAGAGATAGGTAATGGTCTCCTACAGAGATACAGAGGTAGGTAATGGTCTCCTACAGAGATACAGAGGTAGGTAATGGTCTCCTACAGAGATACAGAGGTAGGTAATGGTCTCCTACAGAGATACAGAGGTAGGTAATGGTCTCAGACAGAGATACAGAGGTAGGTAATGGTCTCATACAGAGATACAGAGGTAGGTAATGGTCTCCTACAGAGATACAGAGGTAGGTAATGTCTCAGACAGAGATACAGAGGTAGGTAATGGTCTCCTACAGAGATACAGAGGTAGGTAATGGTCTCAGACAGAGATACAGAGGTAGGTAATGGTCTCAGACAGAGATACAGAGGTAGGTAATGGTCTCAGACAGAGATACAGAGGTAGGTAATGGTCTCAGACAGAGATACAGAGGTAGGTAATGGTCTCAGACAGAGATACAGAGGTAGGTAATGGTCTCATACAGAGATACAGAGGTAGGTAATGGTCTCCTACAGAGATACAGAGGTAGGTAATGGTCTCAGACAGAGATACAGAGGTAGGTAATGGTCTCATACAGAGATACAGAGGTAGGTAATGGTCTCCTACAGAGATACAGAGGTAGGTAATGGTCTCAGACAGAGATACAGAGGTAGGTAATGGTCTCAGACAGAGATACAGAGGTAGGTAATGGTCTCAGACAGAGATACAGAGGTAGGTAATGGTCTCAGACAGAGATACAGAGGTAGGTAATGGTCTCAGACAGAGATACAGAGGTAGGTAATGGTCTCATACAGAGATACAGAGGTAGGTAATGGTCTCCTACAGAGATACAGAGGTAGGTAATGGTCTCAGACAGAGATACAGAGGTAGGTAATGGTCTCAGACAGAGATACAGAGTAGGTATGGTCTCCTACAGAGATACAGAGGTAGGTAATGGTCTCAGACAGAGATACAGAGGTAGGGTAATGGTCTCAGACAGAGATACAGAGGTAGGTAATGGTCTCAGACAGAGATACAGAGGTAGGTAATGGTCTCAGACAGAGATACAGAGGTAGGTAGTGTGGCAGATATTTCACTCACTAACAGCTGACAGTTCTCAAATCTGCCCTTGTGGATTGTACGGCTAAAGACACGCTGCCTGTGAGCCCTCTGAAGCTGTGGTTACCTGCACGTTGGCGAAGTCCACGCGGTTGAGGTCTGAGAGCATCTGGTTGATCTGGGACGTGTTCTGCAGCACGCGCGCGCCGCGCCTGCGCCAGGTGGTTCAGGCTGGTGTAGCGGCGCAGCGTCTGGGCAAAGGCACTGACCACTGCAGCCTGCACACGCACACGCACACACACACACACACACACACGTTAGCCTTGACGAGGAGCCTTCCCCCCGCAGCCTGGGCCACCAGAGTGCTGGACGCTCACCTTGGTGCGCACGATGTCGTGTGGGAAGTCGCTCATGGCGGCGGTCAGCCAGCTCTCCAGGCTCTTGGCGAAGTTGCGGATGGCCTGAGTGAGCGTGCCTGAGGAAGGAGAGGAACACGAGCGTCAGGACCCCGGACTCAGTGTACAGGGAGGTCAGAACCACCGCTGGAGGGCGAGGGCCGAGCGCCATATCGGAATAGAATACAGAGACGGACGTGTGACGACACACACGTGGGAAATATTCAGCAGCAATAAAGAACGCTGACACCGTCCCAGCCCCATGGAACCTTTCACAGTGGGGGGGGGAGTGATGTCACAGGGCAGATTGAGAGAGGACGTGATGTCACGGAGCAGGTAGCGGGGGGGTCTGGTGTACGGGGGTACTGACTGGGTACGGGGCGCAGCACGTCCGGGATCAGGATCTCCACCAGCGCCTGGTACAGGATGTGGTCACAGCTCCGCATCCACAGCCGCACCGGCTCGTACTTGCACAGCGCCATCAGCTTCTCCCGGGGGATGACGCCGTCCATGTCGTCGTCGCTGCAACGCGCACAAAGGGCCAATCAACACAGACTCAAACATGAATTTATTATCAGAAGATTTGTGTGCAACAAGGTCTGTGTGTCCAGCCTGGTGCCGGCTGAGTGCAGCCACACCGACCTGGCGGGCAGGTTGTGCTCCCGTCACTAGAGGGCGCCGCTGAATACCAGAAGGTTTGCCAGAGCTTCTCGATGAAGTGGAACTGGAGGTTCATCACCACGTCCAGCGTAGCCTGCAGGAGGGGAGGGGCCGGGGGGGGCAGAGAGGGAAGGGGGGGGGGGGACAGGGGGAGGGGCCGGGGAGCAGAGGGAGGGGGGGGGGGGGGAGGGGGGTTGTAAAGGGAGGGACGAGTGGAGGGAGAAGAAGAGAAAGGGAGAAGGGGAGAGGGGGAGGAGGGGAGGAGGGGGGAGGGGTGGGGGAGAACAAAACACAACGGGCTTAGCCATAGCAACCAGACACACAACAAACTTTGGGCTGGAGGGCGATCTCCTCTCTCTCCCTCTGTGCTTCCTGCTGTCCCAGCTTGGCCGTTCCTTGTTAGACAGTAAGTCAGCTAAGAGTCTCTTGCTCCGTAATCGCCCAGCAGATCCTCCCAGCAACCGTTGAGCTTTTTGAAGAGGGCTTTCTCTCTGGTTTGGTTCCTCTCAGTCAGTTCCACATGCTGAACCACAGTCTGTTCTGCAGTGTCTTTATGAGGGCTCAACCACTTCTCTCTCTACCAACAAGAGGGGGGGGGGGGGGGGTCCTTATTTATTAGTAGGCTGAACTGACTCACCTGGCTTCCTTGTTCATATTTATGAGCGGCCCAGTGGCCAATGCTGCAAACCAACAAAACCAGCAGAAGCGCCCAGTTTACCGTCTAGATACATCTGACGAATCAAATCCAAAGAAACTAAAAGGGACTAAAGCAGAAGCTGGGGAGAACAGAAGACGAATTCTTGCACGTTTTGTCTCTCAAACTCCACTACAGTATGTGTGTATTTGTGTACGGGTGTGTGTGAGACAAAGT
>NC_140279.1:218661-243661 GCF_964030765.1 Micromesistius poutassou
TCACACCGGTTCACCGTCCCCAGACCACACACACACACACACACACACACGAGCAGATCGCCCCCCCCCCCCGCACCACCCCCCCCATGCAGCCATGTCTCTGGGCCTGAAACAAGTCTTCAACAAAGACAGGACATTCCGCCCCAAGCGCAAGTTCGAGCCGGGCACGCAGCGCTTCGACCTGCACAAGAAGGCCCAGGCCTCGCTGAACGCCGGGCTGGACCTGAAGCAAGCCGTGCAGCTGCCCCACGGCGAGGACCTCAACGACTGGGTGGCGGTCCACGTGGTGGACTTCTTCAACCGCATCAACCTCATCTACGGCACCATCAGCGACTCCTGCACCGACCAGACCTGCCCCGTCATGTCCGGGGGACCCAAGTACGAGTACCGCTGGCAGGACGACCACAAGTACAAGAGGCCCACCGCCCTGGCCGCGCCCAAGTACATGAGCCTGCTCATGGACTGGATCGAGGTGCAGATCAACAACGAGAACATCTTCCCCACCAACGTCGGTAAGATGTGGGGTCGGACTCAGGACCTGGCTCTAGAAGTAGGTCACAGCCTGCTGCCCCCCCCCCCCCCCCCTCCCCTCCCCGGGGAGAGAGAGAGGGGGGGGGGGGGGGGGGGGGGGGGGCTACATGGGCTTCAGACACTTCATGTCTTTGTCTGACAAAGTTTTAGAATATTTGGTTGATGAATTGGAACAGACACCTATTTACTGTTGTTCAAACTGGTTCAGTGTTGCATGATGATGATGCAACGTGTATAAACCCAATCGATTTCCAAGTCAGGACATTTGCCAACAGAGGATAAAGAGGGACATGTCATTATCCCCATAATGGATATTACATTCAGCTGGTCAATGTCTACATAATGGAGTAGTTTTATTGTTTAATGAAACGAATGCTAACAGACTGCTGCTGTTAGCCTTATTGCCAGCAGTGTCCAAAGGCCTCCAGACATTTTAGAGCAGTCTTCATTTTGACCTTGCTCGATCTCCGAGTTGCATTGTTGGCATCTCATGAACAACAGAAGCATCTCAAAAAAGCATGTAAGGGTCACGGTTCCAGTGTAATCTATGATTAGAAACAACCTTAAAGGACGAGGCTGTTAGGACGGTTCATAACAGTGTCCGTCCAGTCGTCAATCAGCCATTTGTTCAGCTCACCCTCTCTTGGGGTGTTGGTGCCTTTTGAAACGTCCCAGTTGGCCTCCATTATGTTCAGAACGAGGGTTTAGCAGCTCCCCTAGCTACCATAGCTCCCCCTCCTACACGTATGGAGATGTTGCTCTGCATTCAGAGTTCAGATGATCTCCGCGGCCACCATCTCAGATCACATGATCCCAGTGCCCAAATCAGTTCATAAAAAACTGAATTCTGAAGCAGACACCGCCGTTACCATGGTGTCCATGCCAACCACACTACTGTGCACATCTACTGATGGAGGAATCCTTGAACGCTGACTCCAGCGGCCTCCATGTTGATTCTGTGTTTGCTGGTCTGACTGTTGTTGTTGTTCAGTCGGACTGGGACCAGTTATCACTGGATTCTGATATTATCCACATTGGAAAAAAGATTGCAGCAGCCAAACAAAAAATCGGATCTGAGCAATAAATGTTGAATGAGTGCCGAGGCCCGTCGGGCGACACACAACCACTCAGTCTTAACGTGGGCATTGGTTTCTTTGGCACTTTGAGTGACAGCCTCCTAGCCGTGGCAGATGGACCCAGCTATGGGGCTAAACACTGGTTTGGAGTTGGATGGATGTGATCAGAGCGCGTGGACACGTGAAGGGGGGGGGGAGGTTACCTGGGTTAAAGCTTTAACTCATGCCCTCAGGATTCTTATTGGAACATGATTAAATTATTGCACAACCCAATAACCCTGACCCACAATCAATGGATAGTAGAATCAACTATTAAAATCTAAATAAATACAGTACACTACAGTAAAAGATAGGTTGTTATTTTGTCATTTATCACTGTTACGAGCGCTTTTACCCTGCTATTAGCCACAAAGACATTGATATAAATGCTCATTTACAGCAGACATTCATATGAGTTGACCAGGTTATCTAACGAGCGCTGTGTCCCTCTCTCCGGTCCACAGGTACTCCGTTCCCCAAGACCTTCATGCAGGTGGCTAAGAAGATCCTGTCCCGTCTGTTCCGAGTGTTCGTCCACGTCTACATCCACCACTTCGACCGCGTGAGCCAGATGGGCGCGGAGGCCCACGTCAACACCTGCTACAAGCATTTCTACTACTTTGTTACTGAGTTCAACCTCACCGACCACAAGGAGCTGGAGCCTCTGGTGAGGAGACTGACCCGATCGCCGTCTTTAGTTTAGATTTTGTATTTATTGATTGTGTCTGTGCTCTGCATGCCCTCCTGCATGGACTGCATTGTGCACTAGTGTTGGCTGTCATTCTGTCAAAGGGTACTGTGCTGTATGTACATTTTAAACTAATACTAATACTACTAATACTCTTCACCTTAATGCTAGGGTAGCCAATTTATTTTAGAACATTTTTGGTCATATTTGTTGACATTTTCTTAACATCCCGATAGCAATCAATAAATCAAATAAATAAATGTTTGCTGCAGGTGTAATAAGTCGTCAAATCATTTTATTCTACCAGAATAGAATGATTTGATGGCTTACCTGTCTGTCTGCATAGCAGTCTACGTGTCTGTCTGTCTGCAGTCTACCTGTCTGCCTGCCTAGCAGTCTACCTGTCTGTCTACCTGCAGTCTACCTGTCTTGTCTGCCTAGCAGTCTGTCTGTCTGTCTGCCTGTAATCTACCTGTCTGCCTGCCTGTAGTCTACCTGTCTGTCTACCTGTCTGTCTGCCTGCAGTCTACCTGTCTGTCTGCCTGCAGTCTACCTGTCTGCCTGCCTGTAGTCTACCTGTCTGTCTGCCAGTCTGTCTGCCTGCCTGTAGTCTACCTGTCTGTCTGCCAGTCTGTCTGCCTGCCTGTAGTCTACCTGTCTGTCTGCCTGTAGTCTACCTGTCTGTCTGCCTGTCTGTGTGGATGCCCTCTGCCGGGCGCTCCCAGAGTCCTCACAGGTCAGTCCTCTTGCGTCAGCGGTGACGTGCTTTGGGGGAGTGGCTCGGGCCTGAAGGAAGCGTCAGTTTGTTTGGGGGAGGACACTTTTAAAAGCTAACGCTGCATCGTTGGCCCTAGCTTTATTAGAATTCAGAAATGTAAATATGGTACAGAATGTTACAGTCTTCTAGGGAAACATGTTATTGACGTTATTCTACACATTGCCTTACTTTAAGTAAACTCTGGCCTTTTGCTATAATGCCGTCCAGACAATCCTCAGATTCCCAAGCTCTGTACGAGGTCGGAGGCGGTTGGGTAAGGCCTGAAGGTATTTCAAGTACAAATTGCAGCCATGATTACCTTCAGTTTGGTGTTTTTCAGAAGGAGATGACCTCTCGGATGTGCCACTGAGCGTCCCCAGCAGACCGGCTGATCCCATCCGTCCAATAGAAGACCAGAGAACAAAGAAATACAAATCAGACAGAGTTTTTATTTTTATATTTAAGTACTGTAATCTGTTTTAGCCACATAGGTTTAACCACGAATCTCATTGTGTTCCATTATATTCCTTTTAAAGAGTTCAAGCATCTTATCAGAGCACAGTATTAATGTTTTGTTTCTTTTCTTTCATTTTTAATCATTCCAGAATATGTTTTTGTTGCTCTTTCCAATGTAAATTTTACCTAAATTGTAATCAGTTGTGACAGTAAATAATTAAGATTCTGTTTATTAAATTAAAATCACTCTTTTCTCTGTTACTTAACCCTGAATTGATTATTGGTGATCAAACATTCTTAGTTCACATACTCTCATCAAATCAGTTTTTTTGGTCGCTAACAGTTACGTGTTCATGATGACGAAATGTATTCAATACATTCGACACAACCTATATTTTAGCAAAAGAAAACATAAACGTCGTTAAGGGTTTCTTTCCCTGAAGAGTTTTTACTAGAAAGTAGTCTATTTTGGTTGCAGTTGCAATCCACCCTTTCTTCGGTTCTCCGGTGTCCGCGTCCTGGCACCGAGAGACGGCAGCTGGGAGCCAGACTCCGCCGGGCGGGCCCGAGTAGCCACACGGTGGCGACACGCACAAGAAAATACTAGGTTTGACAATAAGGAAATCAATGCCATGTCTTCGTTATACCAAACAAACGAACCCAGGCACGTAAATGAGAAATAGGTTGGGCATTTCCGCTGCGAATTCAGAGTTGTGTTGCGTGTTTTCCGCAGTAGGCGAGTGTATTATTATCAATACATTATCAGTATCAAAAGATATCAGTATTAACTCTACACTATTTGTTAATATTCCACACCTATAACCGTTCTGACGTGCAATACGGTTTTCGCTGAATTTGATGCAGTGTTACCTTTACTGCAAACCCTGCATTTCGTATTTCCATGCGGAGTCGTCCCTCAGCGGGCGACGTGCTGGTCGGCAACCTCACGGCTGTCGTCCAGTTCTGTCGTGGAATTCACCTCACTTGCCTAGATAGCATTGGCAACCAGGCCTAGTTCGGCCTAGGATAAACAGCACGACTAGGCCAATGTCATCGTTGTGGGTATGTGGATGTTTGGACGAATACAGTTGGTGACACACACACACACACACACACACACACACACACACACACACACACACACACACACACACACACACACACACACACACACACACACACACACACACACACACACACGTTCAAATCAGAGCCTAGTCAGAAAAGATGGGTGTAACTTTCACGGCTGTGTTAACTTCTAGGAACCATTAAGGTACAGTACCAAGTAGGCTACTAAGGTACAGAAGACTGTAACAGTAACATGTGATACCGTTACATAGTGCATGTCGGTGAGTACATGCGCTATTTGGAGTTACTTACTTTACTTGCCAGGCCAGATCAAGTTTACCCATGTAACTAATGTTTACACATAATTTACACCGTGTTCAAGCACAAACAAACTTTTTATTAATACACAGGATCAGATGGTATAATCCCTTGTGCCAAAATCCAGGGAAAACACATATTCAGAAGCCCCTGTCCAAACCAACCTTCAAGACAGACAACACGAAACATATTGCTTCAAGCAGACAAAGTCCCAAGTGGAATGCTACAGCGATATGTGGCCGGCTCCTAGCGCTGTGGTTTCATATAGTTTAATTAGTTGAGAGTGTTTTGGAACAACACCTACATATCCACTATATTCCTCCAGGCTCATTTAGGTAACATGCTGCTGAAGTCCACTCTCACACCCCAGTAAGGGTTTATGTCCTTGTTTAACAACGCCTGACGCGCTGCGTTCCGGTGACCCACCCCCTGCACGTCAATGTGCAGGCTTGTTTTGCACCAAACTGGACCATGTGCTCTTGGCTGGAGACGGACTGCTCCCACCTTGCGTAATGTGTGCTACAGTCGGCCTCTATGTAGCATGGGCTGGAGCTGGGAGGAGCAGCACAGAGCATGGAGTCACAAGACATTGATTCTGGGAAAAACAAACCATACAAGGATTAGACTAGGATATCCTTGATAAACAATGGTTTATTATCAGAGAACAGTGCATCAAATGTTGTGCAGTGACATGAGGTCTAGTCTTGGTTGGTATTGCATAACGGATTCTTATCATCGGATTAAAGATACACGCACAGGTTGATATAGTGTCTATAAAGCAAATGAGGGTGTTATAGTCTGAATGTGTTTTTAAATGTAAACCATGAGAACAGGAGTCAGGTTTCGTCCCGTGATAAGCCTTCCGCTTTGGCATCTGCCAGTTAACGCAAAGCTTGTGACTAAACACGTTGCTCGTACATCACAACTCAAGGCCTTGTGTTTTCATTATCACTGCTCCGAGAGAGTCTCTTTCTGCCAGCCTGCGGAACGTGCTCCACGTTCGGTTCCACGTGTGCTGTGCTACTGGTGTGCTCCCCCCCAGAAGAACACCACTGGAGCTAACCATCACTCCCTTCCTCATGTCCTGATCAAACGGGACCACTATTATGACGCATATGGCATGCCCCTGTTTGATATGTTGACAATGTAACAGAGGCATGAGACGGGTGGTAAGGATTGTATTGGTAAGTCACGTTCCTGGCCCACAGGCTGTCCCTGTTCTTATGGAGTACATACATTAATGCAGTACAAAAAACTAAAAATATATCAGAGCTTGTGCGGCTTGAATGTTTACCTACAGCTCATTTTGTTATTTAGTCCATAGAAAATGTGTACACTATGATACAAAATCGCAAAATCTTTAAATTGAAAGTCTTTCGAATGTATTTTCACCTCCAATTGTATAAAATGTACAGGGTTGTTGCTTTTGCTCTATATTGAGTCCGTCTTTTTTATTATTAAAATATTTATTATATATTATATATATATTTATTTACATGAAATAAAACAATGAATCGATATGTACAGAGAGAGTATTCTTACTGATTACTAAATTGTGGAAAGGTTAAATATTATCCTTCCAATTGCATGGATGTTTTTTTGGGGAGGTTAAAATCGTGCGTTGCACAAACTCTCACATTCACGCGTTCATTGTCCAAACAATCGTATTGGCTATTGTGTTTGATTCTCTCTGTATCCCCTTAACGTTGCTCCGTGTTGTTTCGATAATTATTTGAGCAATAAGCAATAATACATCTGAAACATCAAGAGTTCCTCGATCTGTATTCCGGTTACGTATGGTGCCATTGTACAGCAGCATAAGATGTAAAATGGTAGGAGCAACACATCCTTCTAGAACCTACGTCATCCTCAGCCTCCTGCTGATCTTCAGCGCGGGAGGGGCTGGGGGCGGGGGACGGGGAGGGGCTGGGGGGCGGGGACAGGGCGGGTGGGAGGAGTCAAGAAGAGGTTATAAATAAGCGTCGCAGGGTGTTTTTCCACCACCCCCAAGCACTTACCATCAGGCCCGTCCGCCACCATAAGCTGCGGCTCTGAAGCAGTGGGTCAAAAACAAACCGACGCTGGAGCCTTAAACCTACCGACGGGGTAAGGAGCCGTTCGTTAAGGTTTGGGGACCGTGGCGTTGGGGTCCAGGGGACCGAGCCGTAGCGTTAGGGTCCAGGGACCGAGCCGTGGCGTTGGGACGGGGTTTAAAGGATCCTCCGTTCAGCTGACGTCAGCTTTGTTTTGCCCTTAAGTCTCATTCGGGTCGACACATTGAACGATCAATGTGATTGAGCCAAAGGTTGAAACGATGCGGGTTCCACTGCACCGCCCGTTCCACCCCCAGTGGAGGTGGAGTGGAGGTGGAGTGGACCGTCTGCTGCGCCACGGCTCGCCGTAGCGCTAGCTGCGCGCTAGCTGCTGCACCGTCGGACTCCCAATGCGTCTGGATCCTAAACAACCCGTTTTGTCTTCCAGGGCTCCCGTTTAAAGCACTTAAAACCAGCGTAGTGTTCTGCCCGCTTTGTCTGAACCCGTTGGACCCACTCACCCACTGCAGCAGCCGTCCGCCCAACACAAACATGGTGCAAAATAAAACCACAGAACTCTCTGGATTCCATCGCTCTTTCAAGGTTGGTAAATTATTTCCAGAGAGAAGGGGTACGCCGCATGCCTCACACTGTGAGTGCACTGCCAGCCAAGACATGTGTGTATGTATGTATGTATGTATATATATATATATATATATATATAAGTCCTTATGGCAGCGAACGGGCCCAGAGGGGACGTGCGCTAGTGAAAGCGCCTGGTTGGATTCTTGATTTTAATTTAAACTAATTTATGTTTGTGCCAAATAGACCTTTGGTTGTTGTTGCGAGCCAGGTCTGGTTATTTGGCAATGTGCGGGTTTATTGTAGGTTAAGGTGAGAGTTCAAGACTTATCTTTACAGCCAAGCCTTGAAGTCTTAACCATTTTTCTGATCTTCCAGGGCCAGAATCCCTTTGAGTCAGATGACTTCACTAAAAATGGTTCTCATCTTGATCCATCATTCAATTTCGATTCCTCCCCAAGACATGGTGAGTATTGTATGGTGAGATCATGACTAGTGCCAATTCAACATCATAAGCACCACAGCTCAGCAGTGTCCACTGTGTACCACCTCAGAGACATCGCCCTTGTGTCTAAACGAACACGACCCTCTCAATGTTGACAGACATACCCTCCAGTCAGCCAATCGACATCCCCGACGCCAAGAAGAGGAACAAGAAGAAGAAGCGTTGCCGGGCAACAGACAGCTTCTCAGGACGTTTTGAGGGCAAGTTACTGTTGTTGAATTTCATTCTTCTCAGCGGCGCACACACACACATGACGATTTAGAAAGCGGACTCTAATAAGCTGTGGTCGCGCTCCGCAGATGTGTACGGTCTCCAGGAGGAGATCCTGGGAGAGGGGGCGTATGCGCGCGTGCAGACCTGCATCAACCTCATCACCAACAAAGAATATGCAGTCAAGGTAGGCCCCTTGGTCTCACTCCGTTTTGCACAGTGTAACGAACATGGCTTTGGTTAACTCGAACGCTCGACATGCAGTTTGTTGTTTTGCAAAAAAGGCCGAGCGCCTCGGCGGGTCCACTCTCCTGCGCCGCCGTTTTGCAGTCTCACTGCTGCTGCTGCTGCTAGCACACACTTCCTGTCACATGGCCTGCTCCAATCAGAGCGGCTCTTGGGCCGGTGTCCGCCCCTTCTCTTCGTGCCCATTGGCCACGGCGGCCTCGAGCAGGGGAACATTGTGTACAGGCAGCTGTGCCAAAACAAACCCCGTTTGGGACGGGGGGGGGGGGCCTGGCTGTGACCCGGTGTTTACACTGCTGTTCTTTTGTACGTGGGCGGGGAGCTTCAAGACGTCGCTCTCTGCACATTTTGCGGGGAGGGAACGGCGGTGAGGAATCAGTTTTTTCTTTCTCGCTAGATTTGCAGAAATGGGAGGAGTTGACCGTCCCCTGATGGAATGTTTTAATGAGGTCGATCGGCGTTCATGAACAGGATTAGTTTGTTACTTTTACACTTTATTTAACCAACAATGGTTAAATATCCCCCAGTAGCGTTATTCAAGGGTGGGGGTTTGGGGGTCAAATGTATATTTAAAAAGAATTGGAGGTTCTGATCCTCTCATGCATGGGGGTCTGTTGTTGGTTTCTTAGACACGGGTTTCTGGAGCCCTGGGATTGGCCGGTTAAGTGAGGGGGGATAGAGGCGGCTGCTCAAGGTCAGCTAGGTCAAGATGGGGGGGTTCAGACTGTTCTGGCCAGATGTCCACCACGCGCACACAAAAGGGATTCAAGTGTCGGTCTGGGGTTGTAAACGAGGACCTAGCAGGGAGCTTCTCCCCAGAACCCCTCCTCGGTTTGTTTTTAGAACGGGCGGATTGATTTCCAGAGCTGCAGCGTGACGGGCACTGAGTTACTCCCCCCCCCCCCCCCCCCTCCGGACGTAGGCCCCGCGTTACAATGTAACCCCCCCCCTTTACTGCCAGACCAACGGGACAAAGTGTTACAATGTAACCCCCCCTCTTTACTGCCAGACCAACGGGACAAAGCCACATGCATCCAGATTGTTATATCACAGGTCCTCAGTCCGTGGCTATGTGTGCGTCTGCTGTTTTGCTGGCCGTTTGTTTACCCCGCAGGCCTTTTGTTCGGCTGAAGGCGGGGCCCTGGTGTATGGGACCAGGAGGAGGGAGCTGATTGGCACGTCTGTGCTGCTGACTCAGAGCGGAACAGTGCAGAGGCTTTAGGCTGGCAGAGGCCTCTCGCCTGTGCATTAATCCTAGACACACAGTGTGCTCTGCTCCAGGCGGCTTTCAATAGCAGCTGTAATCCAGCCAGCAGGAAGAGAAACAAGCACTTCCATGCAGACAATAACCGGGGCTGGAAAAGTCAGGCCCTTTGCCTTGGTGTCAGCAGTCTATCTCCTGGCAGTGCAGCGGGCAGCCCGTGGAGGCCCCACAGCGGATCAGACCCGGGCGGCTAGATTCAGAATATATTGTTGTCATCAATGATTTGGATTTGCTGGTTTGATTCCTCTTAAGATCTCACTTCAATTTGGAAAGGTGGGATCTGGAGGGCAATAGATATGTAAAATGTATATGCATGTATATATTTATGAGAGGAGGGGTTGGGGTGACGTCTGTTTGGTGAACAGAAAGGAGGTTAAACCACCTTTTGCATTTGGGTCAAAGGTGCGGGATGAAGTATAGGGGGAGCCCAGAGCCTCACCTCTTTATAAAACTTTATCAATAAGGTCCAGACGGAGCTTCTGGATCCCCGTTCCACTGGAAGGCTCTGGTCTCTAATGGTCTCTCCTCCCTCAGATTATTGAGAAGCGTCCGGGACACAGCCGGAACCGGGTGTTCCGTGAGGTTGAGATGCTGTACCAGTGCCAGGGTCACCGGTAAGCTCTGCCGCCACGTCTCGGTCCAGGACCCTAGAGCCCCTAGAGGCCCTAGAGCTCAGTCAGGGGGCTGCCCGCCCTAGAGGAGGACCAGCATCCGGTCTTATTATTATTATTATTATTTGTTTTCTTAAAGAAACATCCTGGAGCTGGTGGAGTTCTTTGAAGAGGAGGACAAGTTCTACCTGGTGTTTGAGAAGCTGAGAGGAGGTTAGCACACAGCATCAGGTCCCCTGTGCATAAACTCAACGCATGCGTTTAAACTTGTCTGCAACGGCCCTTTGTTGCACAACTTTGTTATTTTAAGACAGTAGCACAATGGAGAGTTTATGAAACCAGTAAAAACTCAATGACTCAAACTCAACCTGCTTACTCATTTTATGTTTTTAATTGATTGCATGTTTTCTTTCCAAGGGTCTGTCCTGGCTCAAATCCACAAGAGAAGGCACTTCAGTGAGCAGGAGGCCAGCGTTGTAGTGCAGGACATTGCTAGCGCTCTGGACTTCCTGCATAACAAAGGTAACCTATTTTTTCATATAGGACCACCTGGCGAATTCATAAAGATCCTTCAACAGCTGATGACTAACGCAGTCCCTTCCTCACAGGCATGGCTCACCGGGACCTGAAGCCGGAAAACATCCTGTGTGAGCACGCTGATAAGGTGAGCTGGACTCCTGGTCGGTTACGCCATATTCACAACAGCATTATCATAAGTTCAGGAATGGTCAGCGATATTGCGGAATAGCAGGATAAGAACATCTATCAGTTAATTCGGCCGTGTCATGGTATTAATATAAACCACTAAACATCCTTGATGCTTCTGCCGTGCCCAGATCTCCCCAGTCAAGATCTGTGACTTTGACCTGGGAAGTGGAATCAAGCTGAACGGAGACAGCTCCCCCATCTCTACCCCGGAGCTCCTGACTCCCGTGAGTATGCATGCTTATGGTCTTCAACTGCTTTGGTTTGCTCGTCCACGTTGAACGGCAGATTGCCTATTAGATCCTTTCATTGGCGTCGTGGTCTGGCAGTACAGGTGAAGGACATTCACACCTGTTTTCTCTGAAGTAACGTAGTCGTAAGAACAACTGGTGTAATGGGCGGGTTGTGCTCCTCAGCCCATGTGCT
This sequence comes from Micromesistius poutassou, assembly GCF_964030765.1. Lineage (NCBI taxonomy): Eukaryota > Metazoa > Chordata > Actinopteri > Gadiformes > Gadidae > Micromesistius > Micromesistius poutassou. The sequence goes on from NC_140279.1 coordinate 230,177, forward strand.
TATCAACCACACTGGGCTAGAGGCCAGTCCCATATCAACATCCTGTGACCAGGATCAGTTGAAAAAGGGCTGAGTGAATTAGGTGGGGGGGAAGGTGGGCAGATAGTGACTGTGTAACCCGAGGGCTTACGACACACGAAGGCGGTGCGCGCCGGAGGGCATGTTTCCTAACGGTCAACTGGTTGGTTGTTATGGGGGCTGATAGTGGGCTGTCTAGGGAGATGGATTGGAGCAGGTGATGCCAGTTACTTAAAGCTTTAGGGAATGGGGGCCCGGCGGGGTCAGCTCTCTAGTGGTTAGCTGCCAGGGTCCTGAGTCGCGTCGGGGGACTGGCTTTGTAAACACTGACTGGAATGTTGTGAAAGGACTTTCAAAGTCACTGGGCAGTCCTTTTTGTGTTCGTGTTATGGCTAGGAGATTTACCACTTACACCCAGCCCACAAAATCTGCAGAAACTTAACATTTCTACATGCCATGAGAACCTGGATATGATCTAAAGGAACATTGTGCCCCGTCACAAGGCCATGTCCTCATGAGGAAGTTTAAAGACTCTTATCCCAGGAACATTAAAGACCACATAAATATATATACCCAGACTCCTCCCCTGGCCCTAGCCACACACAGAGAGGCTCAAAGAATAACAAACTCCACCAAGCCCTGCTCCGTGCCCGGAGCTCTTCCCTCCTACCAGCCCCGGCCTTTCCTTTGTGTTCTCTATACAAAGGGAATGCAGGCGTGTTCTAGCGCCGTGGCCTGTGCCCATTACCTAGCAACTGCGCCGTGATTGGCTGCGGCGGCAGGAGGGGATGAGGGGGAGGAGCCAGCCGGCCCGGCCTGCGCATGCGCCCCGTGCTTGTTTTCGTGGGCCACATGATCACATGCGGTCTAATCAGATCCTCCCCCCCCGACTGAGGTCCTGCACCTCCGCCCTCTGGCCTCGCATTCCAGCACTGCTGCTGTTTCCTCTCTCCTCTCTCCCACCGGCCATGTGGTTCCGGTTCAGAGCCCAGCCCTAGGAATGCTTAGGGGGCGGGGGGTTCTGTGGGAGGTGGAGGTGGAGGCAGGGGGTTCTGTGGGAGCTGGAGGTGGAGGCAGGGGGGTTCTGTGGAGGTGGAGGTGGAGGGGGGGGTTCTGTGGAGGTGGAGGTGGAGGGGGTTCTGTGGGAGGTGGAGGGGGGGGGGGGTTCTGTGGGAGGTGGAGGCAGGGGGTTCTGTGGGAGGTGTAGGTTGGGGGTTCTGTGGGAGGTGGAGGCAGGGGGGGTTCTGTGGAGGTGGAGGCAGGGGGTTCTGTGGGAGGTGGAGGCAGGGGGTTCTGTGGGAGGTGGAGGCAGGGGGTTCTGTGGGAGGGGGTGGTGGAGGCAGGGGGTTCTGTGGGAGGTGGAGGTGGAGGGGGGGGTTCTGTGGGAGGTGGAGGCAGGGGGTTCTGTGGGAGGTGGAGGTTGGGGGTTCTGTGGGAGGTGGAGGCAGGGGGTTCTGTGGGAGGTGGAGGTTGGGGGTTCTGTGGGAGGTGGAGGCAGGGGGTTCTGTGGGAGGTGGAGGTGGGGGGTTCTGTGGGAGGTGGAGGTGGAGGCAGGGGGTTCTGTGGGAGGTGGAGGTGGAGGCAGGGGGTTCTGTGGGAGGTGGAGGCAGGGGTTATGTGGGAGGTGGAGGTTGGGGGTTCTGTGGGAGGTGGAGGCAGGGGGTTCTGTTGGAGGTGGAGGCAGGGGGTTCTGTGGGAGGTGGAGGTTGGGGGTTCTGTGGGGGGTGGAGGTGAAGGCAGGGGTTCTGTTGGAGGTGGAGGCAGGGGGTTCTGTGGGAGGTGGAGGCAGGGGGTTCTGTGGGAGGTGGAGGTGGAGGCAGGGGGTTCTGTGGGAGGTGGAGGTGGAGGCAGGGGGTTCTGTGGAGGTGGAGGCAGGGGGTTCTGTGGGAGGGGGTGGTGGAGGCAGGGGGTTCTGTGGGAGGTGGAGATGGAGGCAGGGGGTTCTGTGGGAGGTGGAGGTCGAGGCAGGGGGTTCTGTGGGAGGTGGAGGTTGGGGGTTCTGTGGGAGGTGGAGGTGGGGGTTCTGTGGGGGGGTGGAGGTGGAGGCAGGGGGTTCTGTGGGAGGTGGAGGTCGGGGGTTCTGTGGGAGGTGGAGGTGGGGGTTCTGTGGGAGGTGGAGGTGCAGGTACAGCTGATGACAGGAGCACAGCCTATTCCTGGAAGTCTCAGTCTGATCAGAACCGGCCACTGGACCAGAGGGGTGTGTCCGTCTGTCTGACTGAGGCCACCCCTCCACACATCGAGTGGAACAGCCCAGACTTGTTGTTGTTTACCGAGCAGTAACTGCCCCTAATATACATATAAGGTTGAACTCTTGTTTGATAAGAGCAGACTCAGCTGATGACGGAGCCCCTTATCGTTGACCTGGGAGTCTTTCACAGCGGGCTATCTCTTAACGGACTTGTGTTTGTATTGGATTGGCCCCCTTATGTAAAACAACCATCAGGGGGGGGGGGGTGCCTAGATAGGCCTTGATATCGTATCGCTATCAACCTGCCCTGTCTGTTCATTATGATGGGCGGGGGTGGGTGGCCGTTGAAGGGTTTTATGGGCAGTGGTTGACCTGGTTCTGTGGGGGGGGGGGCTGCGGTCTGTGGTGCCCCCCCCCCCCCCCCCCAGCCACAGTGGAGACGTGGGGGGGCTGGGCTTCTTTGCTCTTCGACAGAGGGGGCTTTGTCTGTGGAGATTCCTTTAGTGCAGGATTGCATTGCATAAGGCTGTGGGAGGAGCCAGTGGCAGCGCGGTTCATTACAGAGAGCTGCTCTCTGTAAACATGGCTCACTCTGAAGGAAGCCTTTAGGCTACTCTTGTTTTCTTCCTCAGACGATGGTTTGTATACTAATGACGTTAAACCCAAATAAGGTATTTCATACGGTACTATGCAGCACCGTTTCGACGTGTGTTCAACATGAAGCTGGAACATTATCTTCCTTTTTTTTTTTTTACTCCTTAAGATTAAGAAATGGTTTGACACGTTCCTAATCCACATGCACTGTAGAAAAGCATTTTACGGCATTAGGCCTTTTATGAAAGTATGATTTTTATATTCGGATAACCCTGAAGTAAAATGGAGGAAATTCTTTGTTTGGCATCTTGCTGAACTTAGCGTAGCCCACTCCCCTCATGAGACCACTCCCCTCATGAGCTCCATCGATGTGTTCTGTGTCAAGAATCGGGTGATCTGCTCTGATTGTGCACAAGGAGCACTCTGCTGGTCCCCGGCTCGCAGTAATGCAAATCCTCTCCTTCCAGTTCGGTGCGTTTTGCCCTCATTCTGTAGCGGACCACTCGGTGCGTTCACATCTCTTCAGCGGTCACAACAACGAGCGGCTCTGCCTCACTCTCGCCTCCTCCTGCAGCCTCGCTATTAATAACAGAGGCTGGGGCCTGGAGCCTCTCATGTTGTTAAGAGGAGCAGCTCTGAACAGATCCCTTCTACTGGAGGTGAACTGCATGTGTCCTAGGCTCTGTTCTGCAAGAACCACAGTGTAGCTTCCACAGGCGGGGCCTTGTCTGTTCCCAGTGGAGCCCCGAGGGCCCTCCTCCTGTAGGGGAGCACATGAGGGATCAGCTGCTAGAGAACCCAGTGTTGATGGCGTCCCAGCTTGTTGTCCTCCTCCTGCAGCAGCAGCCCGGGGCGTGGTGTCAGCTGTTAGTCTGGGCCCAAGGCTGAAGCTCTCTCTCTCTCTCTCTCTCTCTCTCTTTGTTTTTGACAGTGTGGCTCCGCCGAGTACATGGCCCCCGAGGTGGTGGAGGCCTTCAGCGAGGAGGCCACCATCTATGACAAGCGCTGCGACCTGTGGAGCCTGGGGGTGATCCTGTACATCATGCTGAGCGGCTACCCGCCCTTCGTGGGGCGGTGCGGGGGTGGCTGTGGCTGGGAGCTGGGAGAGCCCTGCCACACCTGTCAGGTACGACCGTCGCTCTCTGGCCTTCTATCGCTGAGCTCCTTGTCTCCTAATCTTTAAAAAAAACCTAAACCTGGTTGAACCTGATCTCTGAAGGATCCTGTTTTCTTAACAGGCCAACTGTAACTAAACCACCTGTCGGTTTAATGGTATGCACTTTTTTTTTTTCTTATTATTTTTCAGAACACCTTATTCGAGAGTATCCAGGAGGGAATTTATGCGTTCCCTGAGAAAGACTGGGCCCGCATATCTTCAAGTGCCAAAGACCTCATTTCCAAACTTCTGGTGCGGGATGCCAAAAACAGGCTGAGTGCCAGCCAGGTGCTGAGGCACCCCTGGGTGCAAGGGGTAGGTCCTCCTCTGCTGCCGTGGGTGGGTGGGTGGGTGGGGGGGGAGTGGGAGGAAGCCAGTGTCTAACAATGTCCTGACTTTTGTTTCATAGGGCGCCTCCGACACTCTGCCTACATCCATCTTGCATCAAAGGTAAGATCTTTGTTGGCTAAGAAGACGTCTTTGTTTTAGTCCGCTTGCGTTCGTCTTCTTGGTGTCGTCGCGTCGTCTCTCTCCGGCGTTCTCTTCTCCTTCCGTTGACCCCCGTTGTTCGTCTTGTGCGCCCTCAGGACCAGCAGGGCCCGGGGCCTGACCTTCTTCGCCGGCCAGGCCATGGCGGTGAACCGGCAGCTGGCCGAGCAGGACGGCATGGAGGAGGAGGAGCAGCAGGAGGAGCCCCTGGTCATCACGGCCAGCGGCTCCTCGATGCCCCTCTTCCCTCCGTCCAACTCCAAACTGGGTGGCCGCCGCCGCCGGCAGAAGGACGGCCAGCCCAAGACCGGGCCCAAGACCGGGCCCGTGTCCGCTGCCGAACTCCGGCAGCTGCTGGCCCCGCTGGTCATCATGGGAGACTGTGCCTGACCGGCGCCGGCCCCCCCCCCACCCACCCCGCCCCCCCGCCCCGCCCGGCCTGAAGTCCCCCCCCCCCCCCCCCCCTGGTGTATGACCCTCCTCTGAAACCTCCGGGGGGCCCCGGGCCCTTCAGCTGTCCAGGCCTTGCTGTACATGAGGACTGTTGCCCATAGCTCTTCTCAAAATGCCTTCTGCTTTATCGGCAGCACACAGAAAACAAGCACATCCTCCCCAGGGGCGCGCCCGCCGCAGAGCCATGTTATGTTTGTGGGTATAACATGCACCATGTCATGTTATACCTGCGGGTATAACATGAACCATGTCATGTTTTACCTGTGGGTATAACATGAACCATGTCATGTTTTACCTGTGGGTATAACATGCACCATGTCATGTTATACCTGTGGGTATAACATGCACCATGTCATGTTATACCGGTGGGTACGCATGTCACGGCTGCTGTGGAGGGCAGCTCAGTATTCGGGTTAAAGTAGAGGAGGTGTTTTGAGTTAAGTTTTATTTTTTTTTATTTTTTTTCATACACTTCAGGAGAAATTGAAAAACTCATTTCTTTCCAACCGAGACACCAAAGGACAACCTGTTGTGCTGCTTCCACATGTTACAACTGGATCCACTGTGAATTAAGTTATCCGGAATGTTCTCTTTGCCTGTGCGTTGTGTGCAGGGGTGGCCGGAGTGCACGTGCGTACAGGCATTTATATGCAATATGTAAGATGAAGGCTCTTTTTTGTCTAGAAGGGATTCCAGAGCTCGAAGGGCTGTTCCTCCTCCACACTGTCCCTGCCTGGTGCAGTCCGTCGGTGGCCGGCTCCCCGGTCTATTCTTTAGTTCAGATCAAACTTCAATTCTAGCGCTGTTAAGTGTTCTCGACCGTCTTTGGTGATTTTTTTCATTTAATTGACCGTGCAGAGTCTGCATAGGTTTTTTTTTTCCGGAGCTGGATGTAAAAGTTGAACCCTTATTTTTTAAGCATATTCTTACGGAGAAGCACTAATGGAAAAAAAAAAAAGACCCTGAGAAGGTGTTCCCTCTAACATGATGGTCTGATCACTGGTGTGGTGGTTCCCACAGCGGTTCTGGTGGACCCAGGGTGTGGTCATCGTCTCTCATGTGACGGGTTTTTAAGTCTGCTCGCTTTTGGCTGCTGGGAGCCACCGGCGGATTGGGGCTCATCGAAAGGCTTCCACGCAGACGAAAGATGGTCAGTGATGCTTGATGCTTAGCGTAGATCTTCTGTGGGTTACATGACTGGATGAGGGCTTGCCGGGAGAAGTCGTTGGTTTGAAGGGTTGAAAGGGGAATCCCCTGGGGTCCTGGAGGCCGTCTGTCTGTCCAGCCAGTGGACGCGCTGCTGCACCAGCAGTTTGTTGTTTCAATCAAGAACTTACCAGCAGCCATTTTTCATCACGTACTAAACCACCAAGCAGTTTTCCCTTCTTCTCTGGAATTCCTCAAGTGTCCATGTTTTGATACGTTGCCATAGACAAGACTCCTTGTGCGATGGCCGACCGATTACCTCGCTTAGTTGTTTTCTTCCTCGCCAGTTATTGCATAACTGCAGGCGATGCCTGTTTTGATTCTTCTTGTATTAAGACCAGTCAGTATAGGTGTGCTTCAACAGGCCCCCACTAGGGGCAGCGTGGGACGTGTTTTCAGGGTCTCTTTCCGGGGTTAGTCGTTTGTTCTGACGTCGACGCATCTCAAGCCTTTTGTTTATGCCATGGATACAGCTTCACCGCAAATTATTAAAAAAAATAATAGAATATGAGGTTATATATATATTTTTTTTTTGTTGGTATAACTAAATCTAAAATAAAATGGAAAGACATTCCAGGAAATCCAAAAGTACGAAGTCTTCCACGGTTGTAGAGCGGTATTGATGAGCTTACTTTTGTTCATGTTTTGAAACGCGGTGCCACCCTCCTTCGGGGTGGCAATGAGGCTTTGTTTCCATGGTGATTCTCATGCAGGTGCTGTTTATGTTCAGGTCGAACAAAAGTTTTTTTCCTCCTTTTTAAAAAAAAAAAAATCTTTTTATTTTTTTGTGTTTTGGTTTTTGAAAGGTCCGCGTATGTGGCGTTTGAGGCGAGGGAATGATCTGGGTTGAGTTCATCTGGAGCGGTTCATGCCCAGGAAAGGCTTTTTATTTTATTTTTATATCTTTTTTTTTTTGTTGTTGTCGTTGTTGTTGTTGTACCTTTTTTGTATGCCATCATATTGGCCATGGGTTTGTTCAGAATAAGGTTGATTCTTTCTGACTCGTGTCGAGGGGTCCCAGACGCTGTAGTGGCCACCAAAGAGAGGAACCACCAGGGGGCAGCACAGTGCGCCGTACCGTTAGACGCGTTGATAACAGGACACTGATTGTAATATTCTGGGGTGGGAGGGGGGGGGGGGGGGGGTAGACGGTCTGTGCATCATTATGGGTTAGGGTCATTATGGGATGTTATGTCTTATAGTAAGACTTACTTGAATTTGTGTTTGCAGTCGCAGTACTTTGCAACCAATAAATCTCTAAAAAAGAAAAATGCATTAGGGTGATAACGGTAATCTATGGGTTTACCCACACTATTCAGTAGTTCTGCCTTTCTCTTCCCTTGATTGACAAGTTTCTACATACATGTTCAGGTTTCTGATTCTCAGAAATGCACAGTAGTCAGCCATACTCCGATATCCTTTTTTGGTTATGGGAGTTTTTGTTGGTCTTGACCATTTCTACTTGGCGGTAATTTGCAGTAACTTTGGACTGCCTTTTATTGAGTAGAGGATAACATTATCCATTCAGCTCATATGTGTTTATATACTTTTTTTTTTATAACAAAAAACGGTCAATTATGACTTCCACAATTTGAATGTAGCCCAAAGGCTTACCAACAGCGATAAATTGTTCTGACATTTGGGTCAGATGCATATTTCTCCCTTTTTTTTTTTTTCCTTTTTGGATGTGATCTGATCGACCCAGAGCTCATTAATCACTGAAAGATAATGTAAATACATCCTCTGAATAGGAACAACATTTTGATTCGAAATAAGCACTTTACTGTACCATGCGAATGATTGCAGTTCACTCGAAGCAACATTTGACTGTTGCTACAGAATTTTGTATCGTTTTCTACAAAAAAATGCAATAAAAATGCTTTGAACCACGTTTCGTTTGTTTTGTCTTCGATCCAAAGGCAGAAGCTGCCAGATGGCTTCAGGTTCACTCACTCGTGTCACTGGTTTATATTTACCATCCGAACGTTTCTCTGAAGGTGACGGAATCACCCTTCAGATCCCTTTGATGTTCGATACGCTCCTCCGGCCTCACTGTCCCACAGGAAGCGGAGCGCGGACGCAGGGGGGGTGAGTGTGGGTGAGCAGGGGGGTGAGTGTGGGTGAGCATTGGGGTGAGGGCCGACAGACTGATGCAACTCGCCGTAAGCTCTGCCCGTTCCTCTGGACTGATGCTCTCAGGCTAAATGCATACTGGCGGAGGGCGGAGGGGGGGGGGGCAAATCGAGAAGAGTTACAAGGGAGTTTCCTCTTGGTCTACAAATGGCTTGCATGCATCTCTTACGATATATTTAAACACGACCTGATACTCCTGGTATGTATGCACAACTCGTTGCCTATGAAACAAGCCTATTAAAGAGAGCGATAAGAATGCTCCAGAAAAGGGATCACTAACTTTAAACGCCACAATGATGACATGTTGAATGACTCAACGTCCCCTTGACGGTTAACCCGGTTTCTCTAGGGCAGGACACGCACCACAGATTGCAACAGATTTGTTCTCCTTTCTGTTTGGTTCTTCAGCCAAAACCACCGAATCAGAATAGAGGAACTCGAGGCTTAACTTACAATAAAGATCGTATATGAATGAGGCTCCAGTGGGTCTTCAGCGCCGCCTGCTGGTGTAACGCGGGACTGGGTCTTGGGTCATAACGGCACTGCTGGTCTTCGTAGGACCAGTAGTGAGACCGTAGGAGTTCATTTATAGAGCGCCATAACCATTCATAGTGCTTCAAATAGGAAGAAATCCCATGTCACAAGAGATAAAGGTCACGTCAATTGAATTGATACATTATCCAATGTATTTGTTTATGATAAACGTGTCCTTGACATTGGTATGACAAATGATTTGAGCCTCAAACGCAATAGGAATTCAACTTGAAGAACATTATCAAATTCTGAACCGACCTATAACAAATCGATACTTGAATAACGCAAGTGTAGCAAAGATGTAAGTATTGCAGTGAACCCCCTGGAAGTTGAGTCCTTGTGCCTGTAGCTGATCTGATCTGGGGCTGCTGGTTTGAGACCCGCAGGCTCTGACCTCACAACTCCTGTTTGAAAGGTTCAGAAACACGAGCAGAACAGAGGTGGACCCGCCGCCCTTCACCCTGAGGACGGGGGGAGGGGGGAGGGGGGAGGCTCCAGGGGGTGAGGGGATGAGAGGGTGAGGCTCCACGGGGTGAGGGGGTGAGGCTCTAGGGGGTGAGGCTCTAGGGGGTGAGGCTCTCACAGTCGTTGAGACGTCAGCGGACGGGGACAAAGTCCTGCAGAGTAAATATTGCTCCAGCCGCCCTGAAGGCTTCTGGGAAAGCGGCTGCTGGCAGCTCCCCGCTTCAGGTCGGCTTAGGTGTGTGTGTGTGTGTGTGTGTGTGTGTGTGTGTGTGTGTGTGTGTGTGGGCGTGCGTGTGTGTGTGTGTGTGTGTGTGTGTGTGTGTGTGTGTGTGCGTGTGTGTGTGTGTGTGTGTGTGTTTTTATCCTGAAAAAAACATTAAATAAAGTCAGTAAAATGTTCCCTTGGAAAGGGAAAAGAGAAAAAGCAACAGCTGCGTTTGTGGAAATATAACGGACCCAAAGTGTACAAAGCTGTTGGCTTCAATGTCTGTGTAAAGTTACCTATTTACTTATACTTTGTTCACCGGCCGTTCAAGGAGAATATTGCTTGACGTTACAGTAACAAACTCTTTGACGACCTCATCAGAGAACACCGCTTCTAACAAGGGCTCTATCCTGCCCTCTAGTGACGGGGCAAGGCTTTGCAGCCGAGCAGTAAACGTCACGTTCAAAACGTACACTGAGATAGGATCTCTGTGGGAAAGCGAGGAGGACAGATGGACTTTCTTCACTAGAAAAGGGGATGATTATTTGTGATTATTTTATGGAAACACTTGAAACTGACTGAAGTGCCGCACTGATGTAATGACTTAATGTAAAGGGTTTGGTTGGAGGTCGTGTGTGAGGCCGAGTGACGACGACGGAACAATGACGGAACCAAGTGTTGTTCTGTGGGTCACATCGCTTATACAAGTATCCTATTCAGAGTAGACAGTGTGGGATTCTCGAACATGCATTGGCTGTTATTTCATGACCCTACAGATTTTCCTACAAGTTCGTCCTTTGTACAGAGAATGTACACTCGTGCACGTTCTGCAGTTCCTAGGCCTACCTAGGTTAGGCTAAATGAAAAAGAGAAGCCTTGAAAGCAACCTGTGGATCTTTAAAAATGTTTAATTTATGGTAATTTCTCATTGGTGCTTGCTAATTGCATCACGTGTTTGGCAGCGAACTTAAGCGCGCCTCGTTTCTCTTGGGGGGGTTCGGCTGCTGAAGGTAGGTCGTGGATTTATTCTCAATGTCTCGAAAATATAAGGCTTTATTTAGTGATGTGTTCAACACGCAGGGAATAATTGAAACCTGCACTATACTGACTGGCCAGCTGTTGTCATTTTTTTTCAATATTTGGGACTTAATCCTCGTAACAAACTGCTTTAGGAAAACCTGGATGGATAACCGCATGGGTGTTGTGTTAGTGCTTTTTAGCTGAGGAGAGTTTAGCTTTAAAAAGGCCTAACCAACTTTTAAGATGATATCTTGTTTATTTACAGCTTCTTCTCGACCGTTTTAGGGACTATTTGAAATGGTTTACTAAGAGCTGCCCACTAGAGAACCGCTGCCGTCAGGCGCTCAGCAGCCCTGAAGCCCCGCGGCCGGATCCCCCAGGAGCAGCACCTCGTCTGTCTGTCTGGAGCCGTCCGTCTGTCCGTCTGTGTGTCTGGAGCCGTCTGTCTGTGTCTGGAGCCGTCTGTCTGTGTGTCTGGAGCCGTCTGTCCGTCTGTGTGTCTGGAGCAGTCTGTCCGTCTGTGTGTCTGGAGCAGTCTGTCTGTGTGTCTGGAGCAGTCTGTCTGGAGCCGTCTGTGTGTCTGTGTGTCTGGAGCCGTCTGTGTGTCTGGAGCAGTCTGTCTGTCTGGAGCCGTCTGTCTGTCTTGGAGCAGTCTGTGTCTGGACCCGTCTGTGTGTCTGTCTGGAGCCGTCGTCCGTCTGTCTGGTGCCCATGTTACTCCGTGTCTCCCTCCAGACCTCCCCTGCTGTTCGACCGGCAGCTCGCTGAAGGATTCCTGCTAAATAAACTGTTGCCCATCCGCCTCGTTATTCAGGGTTACATTGTAGCCCCTAACCCTCTAGGGCCATGCTCTAGCCCTAACCCTCTAGGGCCATGCTCTAACCCTAACCCTCTAGGGCCATGCTCTAACCCTAGCCCTCTAGGGCCATGCGCTAACCCTCTAGGGCCATGCTCTAACCCTAGCCCTCTAGGGCCATGCTCTAACCCTAACCCTCTAGGGCCATGCGCTAACCCTCTAGGGCCATGCGCTAACCCTCTAGGGCCATGCTCTAACCCTCTAGGGCCATGCTCTAACCCTAACCCTCTAGGGCTCTAACCCTAACCTTAAGGTTAACGTGGCGTCGCCTCATGCGCTCACGACCTAAATTACTTCAGAATTAACCACAAACAATTATTTACCGCTGGGCTGTTAGTGACTATAAACCAGCGCCTCATGACGATAAACGGGTCCATCACACGCCTCTGACTAGTATCTTACTAGTATCTAACTAGTCTTAAAGTGTCCCTCTGCAATCTTAGCTTAGCATTGCCGTAGCAGCAGGGCAACGTCTGCGCGCGCAGCGGGGGCGTGTCTATCCGCAATGACGTAGATGAGCGCGACACGTGGGGCGTCTCGCGACACATCTCCCCGACCGTCCAACATGGCGCCGGAGGGACCTTGTTATTGTTCTGCCGCCCGACGCTCTTCGTCCTAGAGGGAAGAGGAGACCGAGCCGGACTGGGGGGGGGACCCGCGGGGATGAGGAGGGCGCTCCGACGACGACATGCTGAGATCCACCGGGTTCTTCCGAGGGCTCGAGTGCCCGTTTTACGCGGACTCCGCCGAGGTCCCGGGTCCCGACAGACCCGGGTGCAACAGACCGTACTGTCACTTCAGGCACAGTCGGCAGAGACGCGCGTCCCACGGCGTCGACAGGAAGCCGAGAGGCGCGGACTCCAAGCTCAAAGGTCCCCGCTGGTTGCCTGTGTTTCTGTGTCTGTGGTGTCCGTATGAACCCCTTTTACCTTCATGCTGTCCTCCCATGTTCCGTTTCCACCGCCTGAACAATGGTGTCACTCTGAAATGCGTTGTTGTTGACGTCCCTGTCTTTAAAAAACCCCTCTTCATTTCTGTTCTGTATCGCGTAGATCAAGCGTATGACCCGTTCAACCCGGAGGTGGGGCCCCACAAAGAGGATGGGGGGGAGGACCTCAGCGGGGCCCTGGAGCTGGTCAACCAGGCCATCAAGGAGGTCCAGAATGAAGTGGAGCGGGAGAAGAGGAAACTTTCTCGGATGGGCGACGACGAGTACGAGCCCACGTCCAACAGAGGCCCGTGTGCGGCGGAAGCGGTCAAAAAGCCCAGAGTGGCGACCTCCCACCTGGCCTACGACCCCGGGAGCTACCAGATGACCACGGCGGAGTACAACCCCACCCCGGGCTGCAGCAAGTACACCCTGGACGCGGACGTCAAGGGGGCCAACTCCATGGAGTACGTTCCCACGTCCGTGAGGAAAGGGTCCCCGCGCACCCCGGCCGCACGGCCCGCCACCGCCGCCGCCGCCGCCCTCCCCGCCCCACCGACGTACTCCAACAGCGGCTCCTCCTCCTCCTCCAAGGGGAAGTACACTCTGGACAACTCCAAGCCCACCACCGACATGGAATACGACCCGCTCTCAAACTACTCCGCAAGGATAGCCGGAAAGCACAAAAAGGAAGAGGGTATAAAGGAGAACCGAGCGTCCAAAGCAGCCAAAGCGGGGCGGCCGTCCGCGGACAAGGAGTACGTGCCAACAGCCAAGCGGCCTCGCCAGCAGAGCGGCGGCGGCGGCGCCGCCGACACGCAGAAGTACACCTGTTCAGACACCGACGAGGAGAGCTCCGGAACGGAGTACCGGCCGACCTCCCTGAACCGGCTCAAGCGGAGGGAGGGTGGCGGGGGGGCGGCGGCGGCGGCGGCGGCGGGCAGGAAGGACCCGGGGCTGGAGAGCGGCGCTCCCCCTCCCCAGAGGGGCAGGGAGGAGGTCCGCGAGCAGACCCCCAGGGATCCGGATCCGGAGGGCTGGGAGTCGTGGCCCCAGGAGGACGGCGTGGAGAGGGAGAGGCCGGCTGCCAAACCCAGTCACGGCAAGAACTGCAAATCGGAAAAGACTCTGAAAGCAGAGAAGACGCCGAAGGCGGCGGGCAGTGCAGTCAGCAGTGGTGATAACGTCCGGAAGGAGAAGGGCTCGGCCAACAAACCCAGCGCCGACGGTGTGAAGA
>NC_140279.1:248661-281939 GCF_964030765.1 Micromesistius poutassou
TTGCTTTACGTTGTGTAGCTCTAACACGTTCAGACCTTGTTGCTCTACGTTGTGTAGCTCTAACACGTTCAGACCTTGTTGCTCTGTGTTGTGTAGCTCTAACACGTTCAGACCTTGTTGCTCTGTGTTGTGTAGCTCTAACACGTTCAGACCTTGTTGCTCTACGTTGTGTGGCTCTAACACGTTCAGACCTCGTTGCTCTACGTTGTGTAGCTCTAACACGTTCAGACCATGTTGCCCCCCCGCTCTCAGAGCTCCTCCCTGAAGAGGCCGGTCATCCCCACGGAGTTCGGGGCCAAGGTTCCCACCAACGTCCGGCAGCGCTACCTCCACATCTTCATCGACGAATGTGTCAAGTTCTGTCCCTCGGAGGAGGCTGCCTTCCACATGGTACCGCACCGTCTCCTCTGACCTTGGTCCTTTACTAAAGGACAATAACACAATTGTTGATCCAAGCAGCAGATCTACACAACCAGCCAACAGCCAGTGGTGTGTTGTTTCAGGCGCTGGACGAGGAGAAGGTCGTCTACGATCGCAGCAGCAGTAAGAACATCTACCTCAACGTGGCCGTCAACACTCTGAAGAAGCTCCGCGGCAAGAGCGGCGCGCAGGCCCCGCCTCCCAGTACGTCACCCCCCCCTCTCACACCCAGTACATCACCTCCACCCCCCCTCACACCCAGTACATCACCTCCACCCCCCTCAGCCCAGTACATCACCTCCACCCCCCTCAGCCCAGTACATCACCTCCACCCCCCTCACAACCAGTACATCACCTCCACCCCCCTCACACCCAGTACATCACCTCCACCCCCCTCACAACCAACCCAGTACATCACCTCCACCCCCCTCACACCCAGTACATCACCTCCACCCCCCTCAGCCCAGTACATCACCTCCACCCCCCTCACAACCAGTACATCACCTCCACCCCCCTCACACCCAGTACATCACCTCCACCCCCCTCAGCCCAGTACATCACCTCCACCCCCCTCACACCCAGTACGTCACCTCCACCCCCCTCACACCCAGTACATCACCTCCACCCCCCTCACAACCAACCCAGTACATCACCTCCACCCCCCTCACAACCAGCCCAGCACATCACCTCCACCCCCCCTCACACCCAGTACATCACCTCCACCCCCTCACACCCAGTACATCACCTCCACCCCCCTCACAACCAGTACATCACCTCCACCCCCCTCACAACCAGTACATCACCTCCACCCCCCTCACACCCAGTACATCACCTCCACCCCCCTCAGCCCAGTACATCACCTCCACCCCCCTCACACCCAGTACGTCACCTCCACCCCCCTCACACCCAGTACATCACCTCCACCCCCCTCACAACCAACCCAGTACATCACCTCCACCCCCCTCACAACCAGCCCAGCACATCACCTCCACCCCCCCTCACACCCAGTACATCACCTCCACCCCCTCACACCCAGTACATCACCTCCACCCCCCTCACAACCAACCCAGTACATCACCTCCACCCCCCTCACAACCAGTACATCACCTCCACCCCCCTCACAACCAACCCAGTACATCACCTCCACCCCCCTCACACCCAGTACATCACCTCCACCCCCCTCACACCCAGTACATCACCTCCACCCCCCTCACAACCAGTACATCACCTCCACCCCCCTCAGCCCAGTACATCACCTCCACCCCCCTCACACCCAGTACATCACCTCCACCCCCCTCACACCCAGTACATCACCTCCACCCCCCTCACACCCAGTACATCACCTCCACCCCCCTCACACCCAGTACATCACCTCCACCCCCCTCACACCCAGTACATCACCTCCACCCCCCTCACACCCAGTACATCACCTCCACCCCCCTCACACCCAGTACATCACCTCCACCCCCCTCACACCCAGTACATCACCTCCACCCCCTCAGCCCAGTACATCACCTCCACCCCCCTCACAACCAGCCCAGTACATCACCTCCATCACCTCCACCGCAGAGGTGTCCTGACCCCACTATGAGGTCTGTCCTTTCTCTGACGCTAACGTGTGTGTGTGTGTGTGTGTGTGTGTGTGTGTGTGTGTGTGTGTGTGTGTGTGTGTGTGTGTGTGTGTGTGTGTGTGTGTGTGTGTGTGTGTGTGTGTGTGTGTGTGTGCTCCTCCTCCTCAGAGGCCGCGGGCGCTGCTCCTCACCGTAGGACCATGTCCCATGAGGAGGTGCTGGGGGGGCGGCTGGCTGCCACCACCAGCTTCACCCTCAACAGGACGGGGCGGCAGAACGAGGAGAAGCCCTCCGGTGAGGTCCTAGGACTCCATTATCCTCACTCCTAGGACTCCATTATCCTCACTCCTAGGACTCCATTATCCTCACTCCTAGGACTCCATTATCCTCACTCCTAGGACTCCATTATCCTCACTCCTAGGACTCCATTATCCTCACTCCTAGGACTCCATTATCCTCACTCCTAGGACTCCATTATCCTCACTCCTAGGACTCCATTATCCTCACTCCTAGGACTCCCATTATCCTCAGTCCTAGGACTCCATTATCCTCAGTCCTAGGACTAAATTTTTCTCACTCCTAGGACTCCATTATCCTCACTCCTAGGACTCCATTATCCTCAGTCATAGGACTCCATTATCCTCAGTCATAGGACTCCATTATCCTCAGTCATAGGACTCCATTATATTCAGTCATAGGACTCCATTATCCTCAGTCCTAGGACTCCATTATCCTCAGTCATAGGACTCCATTACCCTCAGTCATAGGACTCCATTATCCTCAGTCATAGGACTCCATTACCCTCACTCCTAGGACTCCATTATCCTCAGTCATAGGACTCCATTACCCTCACTCCTAGGACTCCATTACCCTCACTCCTGTGACTCATTATCCTCACTCCTGTGACTCATTATCCTCAGTCCTAGGACTCCATTATCCTCAGTCCTAGGACTCCATTATCCTCAGTCCTAGGACTCCATTATCCTCAGTCCTGTGACTCCATTATCCTCAGTCCTGTGACTCCATTATCCTCGGTCCTGTGACTCCATTATCCTCAGTCCTGTGACTCCATTATCCTCAGTCCTGTGACTCCATTATCCTCAGTCCTAGGACTCCATTATCCTCAGTCCTGTGACTCCATTACCCTCAGTCCTAGGACTCCATTATCCTCAGTCCTGTGACTCCATTATCCTCGGTCCTGTCTGGCCGGTTCTCCGGTCTGAAGTCTGCTCCCTGTTCCCCCGGTCTGATGCTGGCTGTAGGGGCGGCGCTGTACAGGAAGCTGAAGGCCTACCTGATGACGGAGGAGCAGCTGCAGGAGCACAGCTACCCCCGAGCCAGCGCCGAGTCCTCGGGGCGGGCTGTGATCCACAACCAGCCGGAGAGGAAGGCCCCGGCGGACGGTGAGGGTCAGACCGCTCGGTGACGTGGAGTCAGTGCTCTCACCCTAACCCTACCGTTATTCGACTCGTAGCTCGACTCGACTCGCCTCACCTCGCCCGGCTTCCAAAATTCCGAACTTCCCCTTTAACAATAGTGCTGGGCGGTATGACCAAAAATTTATATCACAATATTTTTCTAAATTCTAACAGTTTAACAATTGAACCGTTGTTTATTTATATATAATAGCAATAGCATAGTTCACTGAAGCCTAAAAACATGTTGATTGCTGGAGAGGGTGGAAATGTTGTACAGCAATAGGCACACGGTGAGTGAACTCGACAGTAGGCTAAATTGCCGGCGAACCGAGCTATCGTCTCTAGCCTTCTCTCTTCTCTCCCTCTTCTCTCTGCTACAGTGTGTTGCATAGCAACCGCCGTACACTTTGCAGGCAGTCAGGAGGGACTACTTTTTTGTATTCGTTGAAAAAAAATGCTTTTCCGACTTTCTCACTTTTTCAAAATTGAGGGTGTCTATGACTTTCATTTCACCATACTTACGCAACCGCTGCGCGTCGGGACGGACAACGCCCCTTAACTGTGGTATAATCACCGTATACCACAGCCTGTCATGATCTATTGCTTAATCATATCATAACGAAAATACACACCAGTATTCGGTGTGAACCGGTACCCCGCCCAGCACTACTTAACCAGCGAAACATGGGAGTGCATTCCGTTGGAGCATCGAGACGTTCCTCAACGGCCCTCCGCTGTCTTCACAGTGCCGGCTTGTGTTTTGATGTTCCACTTTTGTCCACTTTTGTGTTCCCAGCGTTCTCCAAGATCTGCTGCCGCTGCGGCGCCGAGTACAAGGTGAACGTCAACGGCAGCTGCGTGCGGAGAGAGGAGTGTAACCACCACTGGGGTCGCTTGAGGAGGAACAAGGGTAGGATGACCCCCCCCTCCCCTAACTAACCCTAGTTAGGGTTAACCTAACCCCAACACCTGCTCTTATCGCCCACTCTCTGTCCGCTGCTGTTCCTGTTCACAGGGACGTAGCATTCTGCCACCCATCAGACCAAATCCTTTAGCTCAGGGGTTCTCAAAGTTTTGACAACCGAGGGCCAATTTAGGAACCCAAAATTTGACTGAGGGCCGCCAAAGGAAAAAAATAATTATAAAACAGAAAAAAATCCCATTTGTAATCATTTTAATGACCAGGTTGCATCTCTACAGTTGCATGTATTGGTCTGCATCCGGTATAAACACATTTTAAATAACAAACTAGGCAAAACTAGAGAAAACCTTGAGAAACATTTTAACTAACACACAATCCCTGGGGTTCTCTGCCCTATACAGTCGAATTTGGGATATAACAGTCCTGTGTGCATTTCAGAATAAAAACTTATTTAGAACAGGAAAAAAAAAAAAAAAAAAAAAATCAAATCAATAATATATCGATTTTTTTTATCTTATCTGTATGTCATTGCGGGCCGCCAGGAATGTTTCTGCAGGCCGCACTTTGAGAACCAATGTTTTAGCTGCTCCAAGTGAACTACTCTGAGAACCGCTGTGATAGGGCGACGATCAGGAACAGCCTTCCTCCTCCGCTGTGATAGGGCCACATCAGGAACAGCCTTCCTCCGCTGTGATAGGGCCACATCAGGAACAGCCTTCCTCCTCCGCTGTGATAGGGCGACGATCAGGAACAGCCTTCCTCCTCCGCTGTGATAGGGCGACGATCAGGCCAGATCGAGGCTCACTAAAGACCCTAGAACAGCCCACTCTTCTGCAAACACTACTTGATAATTCATGCATTTGATTTCAAAGTTCATGATTGACTGTAATAACTTGTTATCTTTCAAGGGTTAGTTGCTACGACTCTGGGTTTGGAGAGGAAGGGGAGGAGCTGGAGCTGAAAGACATAGTCCGATATTATATTAAATCACTACCTCCTAGGTAGTGTGTGAAATATCACCGCCATGTTGGATTAGTTCTACTTTTATTGTTTATTGTTCAGGCGGCTTAGAGGATGATTTGTGTTCTGGCTCTCCATATCTCCCTGTGTGGTCTGTTAGGGTATACATACTGTACTACTGGTCTGGTTGTTAGGGTAGACATACTGTACTACTGGTCTGGTTGTTAGGGTATACATACTGTACTACTGGTCTGGTTGTTAGGGTAGACATACTGTACTACTGGTCTGGTTGTTAGGGTATACATACTGTACTACTGGTCTGGTTGTTAGGGTATACATACTGTACTACTGGTCTGGTTGTTAGGGTATACGTACTGTACTACTGGTCTGGTTGTTAGGGTATACATACTGTACTACTGGTCTGGTTGTTAGGGTATACATACTGTACTACTGGTCTGGTTGTTAGGGTATACATACTGTACTACTGGTCTGGTTGTTAGGGTATACGTACTGTACTACTGGTCTGGTTGTTAGGGTATACATACTGTACTACTGGTCTGGTTGTTGTTAGGGTATACGTACTGTACTACTGGTCTGGTTGTTAGGGTATACATACTGTACTACTGGTCTGGTTGTTAGGGTATACATACTGTACTACTGGTCTGGTTGTTAGGGTATACATACTGTACTACTGGTCTGGTTGTTAGGGTATACATACTGTACTACTGGTCTGGTTGTTAGGGTATACATACTGTACTACTGGTCTGGTTGTTGTTAGGGTATACGTACTGTACTACTGGTCTGGTTGTTAGGGTATACATACTGTACTACTGGTCTGGTTGTTAGGGTATACATACTGTACTACTGGTCTGGTTGTTAGGGTATACGTACTGTACTACTGGTCTGGTTGTTAGGGTAGACATACTGTACTACTGGTCTGGTTGTTAGGGTATACGTACTGTACTACTGGTCTGGTTGTTAGGGTATACATACTGTACTACTGGTCTGGTTGTTAGGGTAGACATACTGTACTACTGGTCTGGTTGTTAGGGTATACATACTGTACTACTGGTCTGGTTGTTAGGGTATACATACTGTACTACTGGTCTGGTTGTTAGGGTATACATACTGTACTACTGGTCTGGTTGTTAGGGTATACATACTGTACTACTGGTCTGGTTGTTAGGGTATACATACTGTACTACTGGTCTGGTTGTTAGGGTAGACATACTGTACTACTGGTCTGGTTGTTAGGGTATACATACTGTACTACTGGTCTGGTTGTTAGGGTATACATACTGTACTACTGGTCTGGTTGTTAGGGTATACGTACTGTACTACTGGTCAGCCCCTCACCCCGCCCCCCCCCCCCCTCCTCTCTCCCAGGGGCCGGAGGCTGGGAGACCAACTACAACTGCTGCTCTGGAGCCGTGGGCACGCCGGGCTGCCAGGTGTCCAAGGTGCAGATCAGATCTACAGACGTATCTTACCATGCATGCCGTGTGTGTATTACCTATAGACTCCACCACCAGGGGGCAGTACTCTCTCTAAAAGCTTTTGTTCACGGTCCCCCCCCCCCCACCCCATACAGCAACACGTGCAGGATGGCCGTAAGGAGGCGGTGGAAGGCTACGTCAAGACCTTCAGTAAGGCTCTTCCACCAGATGGCGACGGAGGGGTCTATGCCCTTGACTGTGAAATGGTGAGCTGACCCCCAGATACCTGCTCTAGGAGGCCTTCACTAAAGGCCTCTTGATACCTGCTCTAGGAGGAGCCAGGGCTCCTAAAGGCCTCTTGCTACCTGCTCTAGGAGGAGCCCTGGCTCCTAAAGGCCTCTTGATACCTGCTCTAGGAGGAGCCCTGGCTCCTGAAGGCCTCTTGATACCTGCTCTAGGAGGAGCCAGGGCTCCTAAAGGCCTCTTGCTACCTGCTCTAGCAGGAGCCAGGGCTCCTAAAGGCCTCTTGCTACCTGCTCTAGGAGGAGCCAGGGCTCCTAAAGGCCTCTTGATACCTGCTGTAGGAGGAGCCCTGGCTCCTAAAGGCCTCTTGATACCTGCTCTAGGAGGCCTTCAGGAGCCAGGGCTCCTGATGGCCTCTTGATACCTGCTCTAGGAGGAGCCAGGGCTCCTAAAGGCCTCTCTTGATACCTGCTCTAGGAGGAGCCAGGGCTCCTAAAGGCCTCTCTTGATACCTGCTCTAGGAGGCCTTCAGGAGCCAGGGCTCCTAAAGGCCTCTCTTTATACCTGCTCTAGGAGGAGCCAGGGCTCCTAAAGGCCTCTTGATACCTGCTCTAGGAGGAGCCAGGGCTCCTAAAGGCCTCTTGATACCTGCTCTAGGAGGAGCCCTGGCTCCTGAAGGCCTCTCTTGATACCTGCTCTAGGAGGAGCCAGGGCTCCTAAAGGCCTCTTGATTACTGCTCTAGGAGGAGCCCTGGCTCCTAAAGGCCTCTTGATACCTGCTCTAGGAGGCCTTCAGGTGCCAGGGCTCCTAAAGGCCTCTTGATACCTGCTCTAGGAGGCCTTCAGGTGCCAGGGCTCCTAAAGGCCTCTTGATACCTGCTCTAGGAGGCCTTCAGGTGCCAGGGCTCCTAAAGGCCTCTTGATACCTGCTCTAGGAGGAGCCAGAGCTCCTAAAGGCCTCTTGATACCTGCTCTAGGAGGAGCCAGGGCTCCTGAAGGCCTCTTGATACCTGCTCTAGGAGGAGCCAGGGCTCCTAAAGGCCTCTTGATACCTGCTCTAGGAGGAGCCCTGGCTCCTAAAGGCCTCTTGATACCTGCTCTAGGAGGCCTTCAGGTGCCAGGGCTCCTAAAGGCCTCTTGATACCTGCTCTAGGAGGAGCCAGGGCTCCTAAAGGCCTCTCTTGATACCTGCTCTAGGAGGCCTTCAGGAGCCCTGGCTCCCTGCGCTTCCTTCCTTCCTCCTACTGCTCTGTGTGACCTGCTGTTGCTTCCTTCCCTCAGTGCTACACCAAGCAGGGCCTGGAGCTGACCCGCGTGACCGTGGTCAACTCGGAGCTGACGGTCATCTACGACACCTTCGTCAAACCGGAGAGCAAAGTAGTGGACTACAACACGCGGTGAGACCACTACCATCTCTAGGTTAGGGGTAACCCTAACCCTAACCCTCTAGGTTAGGGTAACCCTAACCCTAACCCAGGACACATGAAGCACACCCAAAGCAGTACGGATCAGCAGCAGATGTAGAAGGACAAATCTGACTGAAAAATACAATCAACTTGGCTTGTTCCCTTCATCCTCCACTTCCTTAAATCCATTGAATTTAGCTTTAAAGGACAATTCCTGTATTTTGAACATTGAGCCCCCTTTCAGAATCAGAATCAGCTTTAGTGGCCAGGTTTGTGTAAACAAACAAGGAATTTGACTTTGGTTAACCCTTGCTCTCAAAGTACAACACTTAACTCATTGTTTATATAAAAATGATGGGCCTCTGGGCCTCTGACTGGGCCTCTGACTAGGCCTCTGACTGGGCCTCTGATGGGCCTCTGACTGGGCCTCTGACTGGGCCTCTGATGGGCCTCTGACGGGCCTCTGACTGGGCCTCTAGGCCTCTGACTGGGCCTCTGACTGGGCCTCTGACTGGGCCTCTGATGGGCCTCTGGGCCTCTGACTGGGCCTCTGATGGGCCTCTGACTGGGCCTCTGATGGGCCTCTGATGGGCCTCTGGGCCTCTGACTGGGCCTCTGATGGGCCTCTGATGGGCCTCTGATGGGCCTCTGATGGGCCTCTGATGGGCCTCTGACTGAGCCTCTGACTAGGCCTCTGACTGGGCCTCTGACTGGGCCTCTGACTAGGCCTCTGACTGGGCCTCTGACTGGGCCTCTGACTGGGCCTCTGACTAGGCCTCTGGGCCTCTGACGGGCCTCCCGTGAGATGCTCTAAACAGGCGTGTGTGTCTCAGGTTCTCCGGGGTGACGGAGGCGGACCTGGACAACACCACCATCACCCTGAGGGACGTGCAGGCGGTGCTGCTCAGCATGTTCAGCGCAGAGTCCATCCTCCTGGGCCACAGCCTGGAGAGCGACCTGCTGGCCCTGAAGGTACTCTGCACCTCCTCTGCTGCTCTCTCTTTATTAGATAGAGATAGATGAAGAATATACTCTAGATATATAGAGATAGATGACGCATACTCTAGATATATAGAGATAGATGAAGCATACTCTAGATATATAGAGATAGATGAAGCATATCTACATATATAGAGATAGGTGAAGAATACTCTAGATGTATAGAGATAGATGAAACATACTCTAGATATATAGAGATAGATTAAGCATACTCTAGATATATAGAGATAGATGAAGCATACTGTAGATATATAGAGATAGATAAAGAATATAGATAAGGAATATAGAGATATAGATATAGCATATACTGTATGCTATATAGAGATAGATAAAGCATATACTGTAGATATATAGAGATAGATAAAGCATATACTGTAGATATATAGATAGATAAAGCATATAAATATAGATAAGGAATATAGAGATAGATATAGCATATACTGTAGATATAGCATATATAGTATATAGATATAGCTTATAGATATATTATATAGATATAGTATACAGATATATTATATAGATATAGTATATAGCTTATAGATATAGGATATATTATATAGATATAGCTTATAGATATAGTATATATAGATAAAGCATATAGAAACTAGAGGATCATGAAAGGGAGGGATGATGAGTTTCTCTCTCTGTCTCTGTCTCTCTCTCTCTCTCTCTGTCTCTGTCTCTGTCTCTGTCTCTCTCTCTCTCTCTCTCTCTCTTCCCCCCCCCCCCTCTCCCCCCAGCTGATTCACAGCACAGTGATTGACACGTCCATCGTGTTCCCTCACCGCATCGGCCTGCCCTACAAACGGGCCCTGAGGAACCTGATGGCCGACCACCTGAAGCGCATCATCCAGGACAACGGTGAGACGCCTACTGGTCACCAGGGCACTGGGGAGAGCTACTGGTCACCAGGGCACTGGGGAGAGCTACTGGTCATCAGGGCACTGGTCACCAGGGCACTGGGGAGAGCTACTGGTCACCATCAGGGCACTGGTCACCAGGGCACTGGGCAGAGTTACTGGTCGTCAGGGTACTGGGCAGAGCTACTGGTCATCAGGGCACTGGGCAGAGCTACTGGTCACCATCAGGGCACTGGGCAGAGCTACTGGTCACCACCAGGGCACTGGGCACAGCTACTGGTCACCAGGGCACTGGGCAGAGCCTCCACACAGTGAGTATATATGAGCGCGGTGCTCCAGTGCGTTGGTTGACGTTGTGCTGTGGTGTTGCAGTGGACGGCCATGACTCCAGCGAGGACGCCAGCGCCTGCATGGAGCTGATGTTCTGGAAGCTGAAAGAGGACGCAAAGGTCAAGAGATGACCTCCAACACCACCCCTCCACCACAGCTACTGGAACACGCCGCTACTGGGACACACAGCTTCGTGGGACACACTGCTACTGGGACAGCCCCACACAGCTACTGGGACAGCCCCACACAGCTACTGGTCCCCCAAATCAAGCGCTGCGGGTGTGGCGGTGGTGCCACCAGGCCTTTCGTGGAGTTGTCCCCCTGAGACCTTCAGAAGGCGGGGCCTGTTAGTGGAGTGGAGGCGGAGTCAGCTTGGTTTGTCCAAAGTGTTTTTTGCTCAGGCGAGCTGGTAACTGTGCAGTCAGACTGGCTAGTGAAAAAGTGCTCCTTTCTTTTTTTAACTGTCGAAACTTCCTCCTAAGAACTCTGGAGGCGAAACATTTCACCCGTCACAATGCATCACTTTTCTTTCTTCTTCTTTGGGTTAGGGTTAGGGTCTTACCCCGGGTCTAAAGGGCAGTCCCTGGATGCCCGGAGTGTTATCAATGCTTTGTTAATAAGTCCCTTTTTAACTTCCTACTAAAGAAAAGGCTAGGGCATTGTGTTTCTATGGTGAGTAATCTTATCGATGGCAGGGGTGTTGCACTATCTATGGGAGTCCCCTTATTACACACAGGGCAGGAGTACCTCCTATGTAATAATGTATACATTTCATATGAATAAGTAGTGTGAGGATTTAGTGCATTGCTATAATAGATGCAAATAATATCTGAAAGCACTTTTATTACTCCCCTTGAACCTCAGTTTGTTTATTTTGTTTGTTTTTTAAGTCACGTTTATGTGGTTCATAAAAGGTTATTTTGTTAAATTATTATTAATCCTATAATACTTGATCAAGAGACCCTTAACAGAACTAAATGTCCTACCTTCTTAGTTGACACAAATATAATAGACTATCATTGCCACCTTTTTCACCTGTGCACTGCATGAAATAAAAAGTCTGGCTTTTGTTACAATAGCAGTGGTAGGGCATATTTCTAAACTGAAAAACATGGTCCAGTATTGTTTAAAAAAAAAATCGATGGACTTTTTTTTGTTTAAACAATTATCATTTAAAGTAAATGACCTAACGCGCTGTTTTGTGTTGAAAGCGTCATCTAAAAAAAAAGACTAAAGCGCTGTAAATATGCTGTAAGTAGTTTTGTATACGTTCATTTCGGTTTGTTTAAGTTTTCTATTAAAAAAAACAAAAAAGTAAGTAATTAATGTAGTTGCTCTTCTTAGCAGGGGGGGGGGGGGGGGGGGGGGCTTTGTACCGAGACGTTGTACTTTGGGCCGTGAAGGACAGCAGGTTGGCGTCCGTCCGTCCGTCCGTCCGTCCTGACGGCAGCAGGTGCAGGCAGACGGCTAGCAGCTCAGCAGATGTGTGTCGCGGAGCTAGATGCTAACCAAGGGGCCCATCCTTTCTTCAGGGCCTATTGAGCGCCTCCCGCCACATGTCAGGGTGCATTTCCACCGGCCGGGCCGGTGACACCAGGGTCTAAAGGATCCACTGAGCGGATCAATACCTCCACACCGCTCTGGGGCAGGAGGGGCGTCCCAGTGTTTAATCGACCGCGCCGTGATTTGAACATGTGGAGCGGAGCGGCTTAGAGGGGTCTTCTTCATTATCCGATCAGTGGCTCTCTCTCTGTCTCTCTCTCTCTGTCTCTCTCTCTCTCTGTCTCTGTCTCTCGCTCTCTCTGTCTCTGTCTCTGTCTCTCTCTGTCTCTCTCTCTCTGTCTCTCTCTCTCTCTGTCTCTGTCTCTCGCTCTCTCTGTCTCTGTCTCTGTCTCTCTCTGTCTCTGTCTCTGTCTCTGTCTCTCTCTGTCTCTCGCTCTCTCTCTCTCTGTCTCTCTCTGTCTCTCTGCCTCTCTCTACATCTGCGATCACATTTGACGAGTGGGGGTTGTTTGGGGGCGACTAAGAGGGTCTATAAACTGGCCCCCTGCTGAGAGTCTGTGAGGTTTTATCTCTTTAAGAACCTCGTTGTTTAAGGTTACCGAGGATTCAGAAAAAGGATTCACTGGCCAGAGCAAAGTATTGCACCACTGAATTTAACAAATACAAAATCCAGACAAACGTTTTGAAACCTATTTGTTTTTCCACAATGATTGAAAATGTCACATCATCTCCACCAATGAGAGAGAGAACCAGGGGTAAAGAGGTCGTCCTCCTGGCCAGCACTCCTTTGTTGAGAGTTTGGATAAGTCCTTCATTTAGCCTTCATTATATTAAGGACACAGACCTGTCGCTGCCGTGACCCCCCCGGCCCCCAACTCCGGCCCCCAACTCCGGCCAGATCCTACAGCTGCCGGCCCCTCTCTCTTTAATCTCTCACTCGCCCAATTAAGTGGTCTCTCTTTACTCAGTAAACGGCCCAGGGGCCCCCCCCCGTCCTCTGAGGGCCCGACAGCAGATCATAGCACCCTAATTGGAAGATAATAAGTCTCCCGGGCTCATAAGACCAGCGAGAGGCGCTGGTCAAATTAATACATTTTGAATGAGACTTCCAGTCAATAGCGTTCCAGTGTGATGATGATGGGGGCCTGGTGGGGGGCTTGGATCACTTTTCTTTGGGATGGGGGTGTTGTTGAAGTGTTAAGTGTTGGTTTTATTCTATTCAACAGCGCTGATGATCCCCCAAAGGTCTGCATGTAGGAGTGGGTGTTGGTGGTGTTTGCTCACGGGTCCATGTCAGCCCAGAGTGTGTCACAGCGGTGGTCAGGGCTGCCAGCGGGATCCTCACACTCTCAGGGTCTTAAGAGACTGCTGGCCCGCCGTGCCCCCCCCCCCCCCGCCGTGGCCCCCTGCTGCCGTGGCCCCCCCCCGTCACCGACAGGTCAAAGGCCAGTCATCCCCGATCGCCCCCCCCCCCCCCCCCGACCACCACCTCAATGCGGGGGTTAAAGCCCCAGCGGAGCGCGCCTTTCAGCGGCCGCCGGTCATCGACCCACCGGTGTCCGAGGGGGAAGCCGCTCCGCCCGGAGATAAGTGACAGGGACAAAGCGGCCCTCCTGACAGGCCCTTGTCAATACGATCTCCACTATTGATTAGTCATTAAAGCGAGTTCTGCTGTTTAACTCAAACATCTGTTGAACAGAATCGCTCTTCAGGCTGCCCCCCTCGCTCTGCTCCCATTTGTATTGGGTTATACTTATTTGGCTGTAGTGTCGTTATATATATTATATTATAATTGGGTGTCGGACATAATAGAAAAACATGTTCTTTGATGTCCTCTCTGAAAGACACATTGTATTTATTATTTCTCTACCAATTATACATCTTAAAGCATCCTGTTGCCAAAATAGTCTCCACGCTATAGTCTAACAGAGCTGGTGTCCAACTGTCCAAACTTTATTGCACAAGAATAACTTGGCATCATGTAGGATTAGCGATTGTTTCCAGTGCGATTCTTCACCTTTTGACTCTTCGTATTTCCAGAGTCTTTGAGGGTAATTCCCAGTTTTATTTGACAGCATTTATTAAACCTTCCTGGTTTCCTCCGTGCTTGCCAAAACGCCTTCTGCGATGTGGAGTGCTTTAGCTCTGCGGCCTTTGTTTTGGTTTTGCTATAATCCGTGCACGTGTAAGTGGATCTTCTAAGAGGAGGATAACTCCAGTAAGCTCCTTTAAACGATACGGGACGTACTGCCAAGCCACTTCTCATTCACCTCCTCACTTAGAGGATTCCCATTATTACCGTTTTTATATGAACGGCTCAACCTAGTATGCTGAATTGTTACTGCGTCGTTTTAAATATGGCACTGCAACACCTGTCTCTTCCTCTTCTGACCTGTTGAAGGGTTGGACTGGGGCTCCAGGTAGAGCAGTCAGGACTAAAGGTTTTGGACTGGAGCTCCAGGTAGAGCAGTCAGGACTAAAGGGTTGGACTGGGGCTCCAGGTAGAGCAGTCAGGACTAAAGGTTTGGACTGGGGCTCCAGGTAGAGCAGTCAGGACTAAAGGTTTGGACTGGAGCTCCAGGTAGAGCAGTCAGGACTAAAGGGTTGGACTGGGGCTCCAGGTAGAGCAGTCAGGACTAAAGGGTTGGACTGGGGCTCCAGGTAGAGCAGTCAGGACTAAAGGGTTGGACTGGGGCTCCAGGTAGAGCAGTCAGGACTAAAGGTTGGTGAGGACTGTGAGTCTGTTGGAGGCTCTTTGAGGCTGAACTCTTGTCTTGTCACCGAGCGGGGTGAGGACCCCACAGCGGAAGTGCGTAGTTTTTTTACGGGGTGTAGCTGGGATGGAGGCCTGGGTTCTGGCTCTGGCTGTGGGAGGGGGGTGGGAGGGGGGTGGGGGGTGGGGGGTGGGTGGATGGGGGAAGCACACAACCACACTCTTTGTGTGCTTATAATCCCCCCAGCCAACACAGCTTTGGCCAGGTTTCATCATGAAAGTGCCATGAAATAACTACTTTTTTCTCCTCTTTGCGGTAAATCTCCCCTAATCCCGGGAGCCCCGGAGACAAAGGCCTCTGGGACCTCATTCTGGAGCGGTGAGTGTGGCGGAGGGGCCGTCGGGCCTCTTCTAAATGACTTATTTCTATCAGACACTAATGCGGCTTGACAGCCAAGAACAGGGAGAAGGGGAGGAGAAGGGAACACAAACATCTCACATTTTTGAGAAAGTTTGGAGCGGCTGATTATGTTAGTGTGAGCGTAGGAGAGTGGATCCTCTCCGTTCTCGGAGCCCACAGGAGGAGAATGGATTCATTCCACTTCCCCCGTCTTCTGCTCTTTAGTTGTATATCTGCGCTGTGCTTTTTGCTAATGTTTCACGAGGGGACAAAAACAAAGAGCATTAATACTATATATACACTATATATAGTATATATACATATAATATATATACTTTATATAGTATATATGTATATAGTATATACTCGTTAATTGCAGTTTTCTAATTTGTTTTGGCACACCTGTATGGATGTAGCAAGATGATCCCTTTACAGTTTCCAATTAAAACAGTCCCAGCCTAAAGGTATCAGTATTTGTCTCTATTCTTGTGTTACCTAAAAACATTCCTTCTTCACTTTAGCCGATACCCATGAGAAACATAATCTATCTGTCATTGGACGGCTTAGGGTTTCTACACTGGACACAAACTCAGACCTTTAAGGAATTAACTTCCTAAAATGCCCTGATTGTTGGAGTTATTAGAGGTGTGTGTGTGTGTGTGTGTAGCCCAATGACGGTAAGGAGTTTCAATGTTTCATTCACCATTTCATTTTTTACACGTTTTTTTAAATTTGATGAATAATTATATTGATGTATCATTTTCACGCAATGAACAATGTCTAGTTAATGGGCACAATATGTTGCCTGTTAGAGAAACACGTCCCAAAGGGAGAGAGTAGATTGAGAGGAGCAGAAAAGGGGTTGGGAAGTCCAGGGGACAATCAAAGGCTGATATTTTAATCTGTGCTGCCTTGGAGATTAGCCGACCACATTGTTGTAATTGTTTTAACGGCAGGGAATGAAACGGTCGCTTATAGGGGAATCCTCGGCCTAAATCCACCAAGTTCAATAGTTTCCAAACTTGAGCCCCTGTGCCCCTCGGTTTCCCTCATCTCGCCTAATCCTGCTTAATCCCTGCCTTCCTATTGGCTAATGGCTAAGGGGAGACGGAGTAAATGCTTGTTAAATAGTCTGTGGTTTCGGAGAAGTGGTTTAACACACGACAAAGTAGCTGGTAGGCCCACCGGGATACGGCCCCGTTTCTCTACAGTTTGGACTATTTCACAGGAGGACCTCAAACTGAAGATCACCCTTCGCCTCTTCTCGGAGCTCAGGTAGGCACCATGAGGACAGTAGTAGTAGTAGTAGTAGTAGTAGTAGTAGTAGTAGCAGTAGTAGTAGTAGTAGTAGCAGCAGCAGCAGCAGTAGTAGTAGTAGTAGTAGTATAGGTCCTCTGTCAGGGAGCTGACTGTATAGCGATGTTTTAGCACAAAGCAATATGTAAGATGAGGCCCAATTCACCACATAGGCATTCTAGCGATCACTGACATAGACAGTAGGCATAATAATGTAATCGGTAACATGAGTTGTTCCAGTTCAAACTAAAGACATATTTTCTGTTGAGATCTTCTGCATGCATTACAATTCCCTTTCTCTCGTCAAATGTCTTCTCTGGGCCAACTTCTGGGCTCCCTTTTGGGCCAATGGGCTCAAAGCTTTGCATTGATACTCAAAGAGCCTGGTCCTCCTGCCATCGTCCTCTTGTCCTCCCCCCCCCCCCCCCCCCCCCCCCTTCAGGATGAACTCTTTGAGTTTCTGCGGCGCTTCGAGCAGAGCCAGCGGACTCCTGCACGGCCTCGCCCCCGTGGGCTTTGATCTGCACCAGCAGATGGCAGAACAGTTCTGCGTTTACCCCAGTCCTACAGCCAACACGCTCTCTGTTGCAGAGAGATTGGCAGGTGTGTTTTAGCCTCTTTTTTTATTTAAATGTTTTGTTCAGAGTAGTAATAATGGCATTATAATTCTACATGTAAAGTGCAGGAGGGGGGCCTTATGGGATTAACTGAACATCAACTCAAATCAATAGTTGCTCAATAAATATTATAATTAGAAAACACCAGGCGCCAGACCAGTTGTGTTTGACCGGCGTGTTTCCTTTGCCTTGCCGTTCAGCTCCACATTAAAAAACCAGCGATCGGTTCCACCCCTGACACCCCGTGTCTCCTATAGAGCTCATCCTGGAGGCGCGCTACGGCAACCAGCAGAAGCAGCGCCGCAGCCGGACGGCCTTCAGCGCGGCCCAGCTGCGGGCCCTGGAGACGGCCTTCCAGCGGAGCCAGTACCCCGACGTGGGCATGCGGGAGAGGCTGGCCATGTGCGTCAACTTACCCGAGGCCCGCGTTCAGGTCAGCAGTCACCGACCGAGTCGTCCTGGTCTCTCAGATCACACACAGAGCGGCTTCGAGCACGCTGCAAACTATTCTATTCTATTCTTCAGAAGCTAAACTATTTTTAGAAAGGAGCGTTCGGTATAGCGCTCCCCCAAACGCTGACTCAGGTCCCTCCCTCCTCCCTCCCCATACCAGGTGTGGTTCAAGAACCGAAGGGCCAAGCTCCGCAAAGGACAGAGGGCCCCGCCGTCCAGAGAGCCCAGTTCCGACGCAGCTCTGCCTTATGACGCCCGGCGAGAAGAGGCCCTAAGAGAAGGGGCCCGGCGAGATGGGGCCCGGTCAGAAGGGGCCCGGTCAGATGGGGCCCGGACCTTCACGGGCCCCACGGCTCCCACTCTAGCGGAGCTGAGAGACTTGGCCGCCACAGACTCCCTAGTCCGGGCCCGGGCTCCAGCTCCTCCACGGCTCCCCCTTGTGGCCGGCGGAGAGCAGTACAGGCTGGTCCACTCCTCCGGCCGGCCCGCTGTGGGGGTGCTGTCCCTGGAGATCCCCCTCGCTCCCCCCTTCTGGCCCGTCATGCACCAGCACGGCGTGGCCGGCCTGGGGGTCCTGTCTTCTTCGCCGGTCAGCAAAAACTGTAGCCTGGCCCTCCACACCGCTGGTTCCAGGACAACGGCCCCTCACCTTGGGCTGTAGCCCCCCCCCCCCCACACCCCATAGTGTGGACCCCATAGTGTGGAATAACTATTGACATTTTTTCTGTTTATTCTGTCCTTGATAAATTCTTTAAAATGTCGGCAAGCAACTAATTAACGGCTGCAAATTCGCCGGTCAGCAGCTGCTTTAGAACATGAAGTGTTCTACATCTGAAACCGTCAAGATCTGTTCTGCCACGTTATTCCATAAACATCTATTTACTTTATTTAGGTTTATTTTCTATTGCCTATCTGTGTTATTAAGGTAAACCTCATTAAAAAAAAATGTTACAAGAGTGTTGAGCATCCTTAAATATGACATTCCAACGGGCCATCGTTTTTTACCGTGCGTAATTTCAATTAAACAGATTTGACCAACACCCGAGGGCCAATAAATGACGACTTTACTAACTATTATTCAGGAGAGTTCGGATCAAGGTGACATTTGATTCTGGGGACTTGATTGTTAAACTCTGAAAGTAAGTAAGCCTATATATGGCATCGTGATGGAGTATTAAAGAACCAGCCGTTGGCTACCATCCCGCTGCGGTGGTTGCTCGTCGCGGGGCGGTGCGCGGGTCTCGGGTGCGGGGCTCTGGTGACGCGGTGCTGGGCGGCGGGGCGGTGCGGGGCTCTGGTGACGCGGTGCTGGGCGGCGGGGCGGTGCGGGGCTCTGGTGACGCGGTGCTGGGCGGCGGGGCGGTGCGGGGCTCTGGTGACGCGGTGCTGGGCGGCGGGGCGGTGCGGGGCTCTGGTGACGCGGTGCTGGGCGGCGGGGCGGTGCGGGGCTCTGGTGACGCGGTGCGGGACTCTGGTGACGCTGAGCTGCTGGGCTGCTTGTCGGCAGGGAGGCTTAAAGAGACAACAGCGGAACCACAGCGATCGGAAGATTTTTTTTAAATAATAATAATTATACGGCCAATGGAGGAACGACAATGTGGACTTCGTATCAATAATTGACATAAAAAGGTAATCTATAATATCTGTCGCTGTAAAACGCTCATATCCGTGTCCATCTGAAGGTTCCGTCGCGCCTTCTATTACCGCCGTTGCTAACGAACGGGAGCTAACGTGACGCTAACGGAGCTAACGGCTAAGCTACCAGCTAAGCTAAGTGTACGGTCGGCTCAGTCGCGGAGGATTAAGGAGTCGCCCCGGCAGCGCTGTGGTCCGAACACCGAGCCCTCTAACCAGGTAGTGACCGTCTTGTGGACTTGTGTTCCGGGGTTAGGGGGGGGTGTTAATATTAACGTTAATCCCGAATGTCCGTAGCCGAGGCTGGGCTGTGCTGTGCTGCTGCGGTCCGCGGATCTTAGCCGATCCGAGGGCTTCATGTTCGGTCCTGTTCCAACTTGTTCCGCTGGCTGAAGTTAGCTCGGCTGGCTAAAGTCAAGCTAATGACACCGAGCGGCTAGGCCGACCCTCAGAGAGCCGGGTCCCCGGGAGGTAGGGGCTGTTCTCTGGTACCGAGGGGGTCTTCACTGGAGGTGTTGGGGGGGGGGGGGGGGTCCGAGGGGGTCTTCACTGGAGGTGTTGGGGGGTCCGAGGGGGGTCTTCACTGGAGGTGTTGGGGGGTCCGAGGGGGTCTTCACTGGAGGTGTTGGGGGGTCCGAGGGGGGTCTCTACTGGGGGTCCGAGGAGCGCTAATGAATGAACCAACGCTCCTGTAAGCTTCAGCTGTCAACCAGCGATGTCCACCTCGCTGCTTGGCTCGGCGACGTCTGGAGCTCAGTTTAGGACCAGAGCTCAGTGTAGGACTAGAGCTCAGTGTAGGCCGGTTGTCTATCGGGGCTCTCCTCTCTCTCGGCCCCATGTCGAGCGACCATGTTGACACCGCTAGCGTAAGGCTCGTCTGGGAGGACAGACAGCTCCACTATCAGCGGGGGACCCGGGGTCCTGATCGGGGGACCCGGGGTCCTGATCGGGGGACCCGGGTCCTGATCGGGGGACCCGGGGTC
Source organism: Micromesistius poutassou (assembly GCF_964030765.1). NCBI lineage: Eukaryota > Metazoa > Chordata > Actinopteri > Gadiformes > Gadidae > Micromesistius > Micromesistius poutassou. The sequence continues at coordinate 268,827 of NC_140279.1, forward strand.
CTGATCGGGGGACCCGGGGTCCTGATCGGGGGACCCGGGTCCTGAGCGGGGACCCCGGGTCCTGAGCGGGGGACCCCGGTTGAGCTACCACCAGCCAGTAGCAGATTATTATGTTTATTAACTTTTGTTACTGGTGTGATTTAATATAAGACCCTTTAATGAGTTACACCAGTGCTTGACATGATATATATTTTGTTTATTAGTTGGTGTAAAACATATACTTAGTCGATGCCATCTATTAATTCATCATATAACGTTACTAAAGTTGAATAAAACAAATACTGGCCGAAATAGCTAATCGAATAAGTAATACTGTCCATGTATAGGATTACTAGTTAATGAGCATAATGTATACTGTTGAACCAGTCTTTCTCTTCCATTCACATTTAAAATGTCAGCTTTTATTATTAATTTCCATTTTAAAAAGACGTGAAGGTTAGCGTCAGTGGCTTTTCCAACAAGTGTTGTGCTGTGAGTAGAAATGTTCAGTGACTTCCTCTTTCACAGTAAAGACGTGTGACTACACAGCTCAGCAAAGTAATGATTGACCTCGTCAAACGCATGAATCATGAAGCATTTTTTCTGAAGGGGGAAATGCTCCTTATATAGCCTTTTATTAAGATATAAGGCAAGTTGATCCAGATATTGTGGATCTTTAAATTGCCTTGCTTGTAAACGCGGTCAGGGATTAGTTTCTGTCTCAGGTGTTGAAGGCTTAAAGCTCTTCTCAATTTATTGTTTTTGTGGGGTCATTGAAAACATACATGTTAGTGCTCCTGGGTTTAGGGTTAGGGGCCTTTCGCTCATGACGGAAGTGTACTGTGGAATATTTCCGCTGGTATTGATCGGTTTATTGATTGGTTTATCGAATTTGCTTGCGCTTGTCAAGAGGGAAAGATCCTATTTCAATCCTAGTGGAAAAGCTTCTGTGGACACGATTTGATCTTGAATAAAGAGGTTTATAGTTGACGATTCCACCACCAATACATTCATTATAACTTTTGATTATCTTCACAAACATTCGGTTTCTATTTAATGGTATAAAATAGCCTCTTAAAAACTAACATCTAATCACTTTTACGTTTGTGCCTCCTAGCTAGATAGATCGATAGATAGATAGATAGTAACTTTATTTATCCCTAGGGGAAATTCAGCTAAGCCCTACGGGCGATGTCTGACACACCCCAGATGACGTACAGGCTCTTTGTACGTCCTTTCACTGCACGCCCAATAGGTTGAATTTATTTTTGTTTGTTTTCCAGACATCGACCTGTAAGTGGAGACGGGCCCACCTGACCCCTGACCTCTGCTGCTCCTTCCACCCCCCGCCCAGGACGGGGCCTGCAGCATGGAGGCCGGCCGGCGTCTCGCCCAACACTGACCAGAGGAATGAAGGCGCTGTGGGGTTTGGTGATTGTCTATGAGCACTTCCGTGTGCGTGGGCACATCCTAGCACCACCTGCCCACTCCAGGCAGGACATGCAGCTCTAGTGCGGAGCTGGAGAGACAGAAACCCAAAGGAACTCGTCTCCGGTGAACGAGAGCAGCGACATCAGAAGCTGCTGCAGCCGCAACAACAAGCAGAAGAAGGAAATAATAGTCTGCCGGGCTGACACAGGGGGACTTCAGCTGCAGGCCCAGCCTAGAGGAGGGACTCGGTGATCCAGTGAAGCCCTGCACAGCTCTGCACCTCTGCTCCGACCCGTGGGCACGCTGCCGCCCTCTCCCTGAAGCGCCCCTGGGTCCTGGTTTTGGAGTTCCTGTGGTTTGCATGGCCGGAGAATAATCGTGGAGAGGCCAGGGTACCACAAGCTTATGGATTTTGACAAGAGGGGTGGCAAGGGTGAGACAGAGGACGGGAAGAAGATGTCTAAAGCGGCGGGCAGCCGGACCGGACACAGCGGCCGGGGTTCAGGGACCAACTCCGGGGTTCTTATGGTCGGCCCCAATTTCCGCGTGGGGAAAAAGATCGGCTGTGGGAATTTCGGAGAGCTGCGGCTGGGGAAGAACCTGTACACCAACGAATACGTGGCCATCAAACTGGTAAGGAACCAATATATACATGTACCAGAACCACCATCAAACTGGTAAGGGAGTGGGGGGTCCACCACTACACTGACGAATACGTGGTCATCAAACTGGTAAGGAACCAATATATACATGTACCAGAACCACCATCAAACTGGTAAGGGAGTGGGGGGTCCACCACTACACTGACGAATACGTGGTCATCAAACTGGTAAGGAACCAATAGGACGCATGAGGGTCACGCTGTCCCCACAGCCGGGGGGGTCCACCACTACATCAAACATCTCTCTAACGTAACGTAACATCTTTCTAACATCGCTCCACTTCTCCCAACAATATCGCAAAAAGGGTGATTAGCTTTAATTCTTCCGTCTTTTTTTGTCAGCTGTCATTTCCTGCAGCAAGTATTGAAAATAACTCGTTTTTTTTCTGATGACTCAGGAGGCAGACAGTTCTTCAAAAGCTCCTCGTCTCCTCCACACCCCCTCTCTCCCAGCAGATGATCACCTCACTCAGTCCAACGTCTGGTTATCCCTTATTGAGTCAACTGAGCGCTTGTATTTATCAATGAAGGACAAAACTATCAGGCCAGACTGTGTTGAGGGCCGTTTCAGTTATATTATTAGCCTAGTTGGTTAGGTGTCTGAAGCAATATGCATCATTTTCTCTACCAGCTACCAAGAGCCATTTTAGAGACTAATGTGCACATACATATGTTTTTATACATTTATAGATGACTTGGATACGGATGAATCATAATTGTATTTTTTTCTACTTGCCATTAGAAATGAGTGACTACACTAACTGGTCATAAATGTTGTGTGTTTGATGAGATCATGACAGGTTGTGTTGTGGAACAATGTTGAGCGACTGGTGCAGTAGCATTACAACGCTGTGGTAATAAACCGCATGAAATGTTCAGGGCTGTACACCTTCTGATTGGAAGTGAGCTAGAGAGCGACGCTTCTGCTGCCTTTGCATTGAAGCATGCTGTCCTCCACCGAAAAGCCTTTCTGCCTGTCCTCCACTGAAAAGCCTTTCTGCCTGTCCTCCACTGGAAGGCCTTTCTGCTTTCCTGAAGCTTTGGAGACATTTCGAAGCAGCATCAAAGCTAAACTTGCCCACCAGATTTCCACTTTTCTTCCTTCTGTGACCACACCTCTGATGCATGCCGGGCCTGGCTGGGCCCCAGTTCAGTGATCATGCAGTAGCCGGCGGCGGCCGGCAGCATAGACCAGGGGGGCCATCATGGCTTCCACAGCCACCATGGTCTGTGTATGATTATACTTACATTTGCCCAGGGAGGTCATTATCTCTAAACGGTCACCCGTTGAAGGCTTTGGTAACCGCTCGGCAGTTTAGCCCAGGGATCTAATTGCAGTTCTGTTCTGCTTAGAAATGTAAATCCTTAGTTGCGCTGGGGCCCCCGCCCCATATACACCTCTTCCCTTCTGTGCAGGCCCCTTAATGTTGGTGTATTTCTGTCCCCGTGATGTCCAGCTATCTCTGGCAGGAGAACCACAACATTGTTTCACGGCTCGCGTGTCCCGGCGGAGCCGAGCTGTTGTGAATGAACACGTGTTCATAATCACTGTGGGCTCCGGCCCTCTCTTAAGCACTGACACCCTTCAGAAATCTGACGATTAGGACTCCTGTTGCTCTGCTCTGCTCGGTTGAACTGAATTACACCAGCTGACGTCACAGAGGCTGTTCCAGGGCACTTTGTTCTGGACTTAAGACACAGGTAAAGCCTGCTCGCCTGGGAGCACCTGTTCTGTGCGTGCCTGAAGCATCGCCTCCTCGCCCACATGTGTCTGCTCACGGGGTGAAGGGTTAGTCCCCAGGCTGAACTACCGGCTTGGACTGCTGCTATTGGTTAGAGGGATGTGCGTGAGATATCTGTGTGAATTGTCGTTTGCCAACTTAACCAGACGCAGGCGACTTCATCTCCCCTTCTGGGAGCACAATTTATGAATTTGAAATTTAACAATGAACCGCATTTTTTGCCAACTGACAGATATCTGGGTGTATCCCGTAAACAGGGCTCCTGTGTCAAAACAACAAACAATCACACATATTTCCTTCTACGGAACACATTGGATAATAATAATTATTGTAAAGAATTGTTATCAACGGCACTCCCCTGCGGGTAACAATATGTTGGGCTGTGTTTACATGGCGGACGACGGTTACCAAACAGTGGAGCTTCAGCGGTTCTGTGCTCTGCCCAACACAATTCAACGGATGAGTTCATACATTGGGTTAGATGTTGGTTGATGGCCTCACATGCAATAATTAATGTAGTGGTTGTACTGTGGCATTGCAATAACATGTTAATGTTACAGCATTGAGTGGTGTGTGTGTGTGTGTGTGTGTGTCTTTGGGCCCGTTTGTCCTTTGCATGACGCCCAGTGCCTCTGCAGCGGGACAAAGGTCACTAGCCGTGTCAGCCTGCACCAGCATGTGGCAGCGAGCGGGCGGGCAGATGAGGAGGAGTAGGCCCACAGCCTTCATTACGGCATCTGGAAGCACGCAGGAGGGAGGAGGAAGGGAGGCGGCAGAAGCTCTGAAAGCTCTTCTTTGTTAGCAGCTCGGAGGACACACAGTAGTTCAGTTCTTTTGCCGGGGCGCGTTCCCTAGCCCTGACAAACGCCTGTGTGATGGAGGCCCTCGCAGGACGGTATGGGCTCTGGTCCCGGGGAGATCCCGGTGTCTTGATGACACGCCGCCTTGCTGCCTGCCGGGTCACACACACACACACACCCGCATTGTGGAACACCTCAACACACGTTCTCACATGTACTCATTATCTCATTATCTCAAAAACACTCAAGTTTGAACAGGAAAATGACCATGCCACCCTCATGTGTGCCATACTCCCTTCCATTAAACATGTCAACATTAAAGTTGATTTCATGCCCCCCCCCCCCCCCCTGCTGATCACAGCCTGCTGCTCTTAGCGCTTGGCTTCAGGGGTAATGCTGGTCCAAGGTCATGCAGTCCACCTTGGCCTCGTCGCGGTGGTGTTTGCTTTAGGCGTGGAGATCACAGCCACACACGGCCACTCCTATCCACTGTACATTTTGTGCTCTTAAACAAATCCATTTCCTCTCGTCGTTCCCACCAATCCACTGGAAGGGAGATAAGAGGCTCTAGCTCTGTGTTTAGTGGGACGGCCTTCTGTCATAAAGGAGGACTGAAGTCATGAGTGAAGCGCTGAGCCAGCAGTGGGTCTGGCCTGTTGCCGTGGCTCCAGTGGTCGCTCACTACCTACTGATGAGTGACTACCGCAGGGTCCTGAACCAAACAACCTGCCCCTGTCAGCTGAAAGAGATGGGAGGGGGGGGAATGACATTGAGGCTCACAAGAGTTTATTACAAGCATGGTTATAGAGCTTCTTTATGCCATTTTAATGCAGAGAGAGTGTCTGTGTTTTTGCTGGTGTCTGTTGGCCTAAAACACTTTATAGTTGTGAGTAAAGCTGGACCCCCCCCCCCCCGCCATGTGCGAATGAAACCTTCTAACACAGCAGACTGCTGATAGCAGAGCAAGGCAGAGCGACGCTGCTTCTGACTGGAGCTTCACGCTGTGGTCACTTGTGTGACCGTCTGACTACAGGAAATCTGAGTTGGTGTATCCTGCCTCTCTCTTCCTCTCCCCTAAAGCATGAAAGGCGGCTCTTGTTGCAGGCTAGCTCAGCAGCCTGCAGCCCCGTCTCCCTGCAGCAAGGCCATCGTCGGCTGGCGAGTGTGAGGGCCTGGGTCTCTAGCAGTGAGTCGGTGCCCTCTCCCAGGCCCGGCTAGTGATGAGGGAGGGCCGATGGCACTGACTTTTCCTTCTAACTCAACCACATCTAATAATTATCAGAGCTAGCGGATGCTTCATTTGAATATAGGCACAAGCTAATGCTGTGATCTAGTGCCTTTTGTTGATGTATTGATCACTCAGCCAGTCAGTCTAGCTATAGCGTAGGAGTAAGTAGCCGGGATAAGCAACGTCAACATGGTCTGTGTCTGCCTTTGATACATGGGTGTCAATACAGCACCGCACATGAGACCTTGATTTTACAGTTTGACGCAGGGTGTGGACCAGCAGCGCTCATTGAAGACGCCGTGCTTCCTGGTTCATGGTAAGACACCAGTCCTATTCGATTGGAGGGTCTGTAGGAGTTACCCTCACCCACAGCATCTTGTGCAAACCACTTTAGGGCAAACGATTTTAGTCTTCAGGTCAAACAATCACGGTGACACTGGTGTTTCCACTCATAGCTGCTCTATAGCTATGCTGTATTTCGCCGACCGTGTTGACATCTTTTCCATTGCGTCTGTCTTTTCTGAGTAGATTTTCTAGGTATTTTGAGAAGTTTTATCTGTTTGATCTCAATCAAATGTTTAGGCTATACACATTAGAAATAGCCTATTATCTCTCCGGCTATTCAACGGAATATGATTGCTGTAGAATTTGGTCAGAGCTATTTTGAGTGAATTTAAATGCATACAGACACACAAATGCATAAAACCGCGCTTATTTACAAATGACTTAGCAGTTATTTAGGCTATAATTCTATATGAGGAGAGCCCTCTCCTGGCCGCAGTTCCAGTGGAACCAAGGGCCTTTTTTCAAAGAGCTGCGTGGACGTCCTCTGTACTTGATACTCAGGAAGTGTCCATGCTATCCTTTCCAAGCCCATGGCATCTGCTTTTTGGTGTGGGGGGGGGGGGGCAGCTGATGGTTCCATCTGGGTGCTCTAAATCTGAACTGAAACGGGAGAAGGGTGCTGGACACCGGCCATCTGTTGCTAACACCACTTCCCTCCACCACCACCACCACCCGAGCACACACACCTCTGGTTAGAAGGATGGCCTTCAGAGAGGAAACACTCACAGACAGACCTCGGTGCACGGTCCCCCCCCCCCCCCCCCCCCCCCCCCCCTCCTACCTACCACACATAGTCAGGCAAATGTCATGGCCTATTCTGGGCCACAGACACGATACTAGTGCCGTTTCCATGGCATTGCCACCCAGACCAGCGGCACTGGTCTCTGCCGCGCCAGTCCTTTAAGATGACGGTCAGAACCATGAACTGGTTCCTCTATGCTGGGAGAGCCCAGCCAGTCCATCCTTTTTTTTTTTTTTTTTTTACCCTGACACTTTATTGTTGTTTATTTTTGATGAACCGTGATTGGTGATGACTGGTTCTGATGGCGTCTGTGCACCTTCCACGGGTTCATCCCCATTCTGCAGCTCCCCCCCGCCCCCTGGTGCTCTGCCCTCCGCTCCCATCAACCCTCTCTTCTTTTGTCTCATGTTTGGTTGCAATCACTTTATAATTTTTTTTCTTGTGGACGTTTTATTGGTTCTGATGTTGAGTGGTGCCAAATGTGAGGCTCAGAGCTGTGGCGGGACAGAGATGAGATTTATCCCGTGAAACATCCCATTGTGGAGATGATTAATCCCAGCCAGTATCCGGGGTCTCCAGAGGTCACTGCTGGTTAAAATATAATAACAACCATCTAATCTGCGTGACATAATGATAAATGCTTCCAGTAGCTTAAAAAGCTTTTTGTAATACTAATCAAGGGTACTTGATGGTACTGACCTTTTTGGTTAATTCCCCACAACGGTACGGGCTACAGGCTTTTCTCCTCACAAACTAGTGTGCCTTAGCGGTTGCTGCTTCTCTTCCAAAGTGTCATTTTTACGCCACCAACCAAAAATGGTCCTTTTTAAATAATGAAATGAATATTGCTTGTGTGGTTTGTCACATAGCTAGCCACCGGGAACCGGCCCGTGGCCACTTGTGGTCCTCATCACACATGAAGGGCAGGTGGCTGTGGAGCAGCTGAGGGTGAGACTCGGGGCGGCAGCAGCAGGTGAAGGCTCCTCTGTCCTGGGGGGCAGCTGGCCCTGACACCCGCAGGCCACAGAGCCTCTCCCTGGCTGAACCTTTGTACCTGAGAGTGGGAGTGTGTACCTTGTAGTCGTTGGAGGGTGTTGGAAGTGCCATTGTGTCTCCCTTACGCTCAATGACACATGCTCTTTTTTTTTATTATGGCGCCATGGTGATTAAAGTCCATGTTCCAGTTGTTTGGTGCTGATTTAAGTTGGGAATATTAAATATTAGTCTTTATTGCCCAGTTTATGTTGCAATGCGATGGTTTGTTTCCCTTATTTAGTTTCAGTTGAAGTTTATTACGTTAATATAGGCCGCACTTCACTAGCTAAAGACACTACACTAGCTGTATACAGGCTGCCCTCGGGGAGGGCTGCAGGAACTAACGCCTTAAAGAAGTGTTGCTGAAAGTTACAAAGACCCACAAAGTCTTTGTTGATGTGAACTTTATTTCAAGTGTTTTGCATCGACAAGCTGCAGAATAACAAATCATTGGGTCTGTGAAAAGCTTTTGAAATGACGATGATGTTTATAGCTACGGTTTTTCTGTGCCGTTGGCAGAACGGTGTCAAAGGACGATGTTCATAGCTAAGGACCACAACCATTTATCATGTGGATATGAGGTCAAATCCACCAAGGTCCTGGGAGGATATGAGGTCGGTCCTCCCCAGGATGTGAAGCCCTCACACCAGACCACGGGCCCTCACACCAGACCACGGGCCCTCACACCAGACCAGGGGCCCTCACACCAGACCAGGGGCCCGCGCCCCGTAGCAGAAAGGACGACACACCTGGGCAGATTGTCTGCTCCTGTGTGAGGGTTAGGATTACCCTAACCGTAACCCTCGTTATATAAGGGTTACCCTAACCCTAATATAATGAGTACTGGAGGTTTGGAGCAGTGCTGGAATTCATAACGCGGCGCCAGTGTGAGTGTGTGCTCTATTTGGAAACACGACCCACTTAAGAAACACTTCTCTGATCGTAAAACTGAAAAGGTGGTTTCTACGTTGTGCAAAGTTTCAGTCGGGTTGCACTGCAGCACTAGCGCTATTCAAGAGCATTCAAGTGAAAGCACTATTCTGGATGACGGATCACCAGAAAAGAAGGAGTCTGAATTTGAGTATATGACCAAATGAGCTGCCTGTTTATGAGGTAACTTGTTCAACCAGTTCGTGCCAGTGAAGGATTACTAGTAAGCAAATGTTGATTGTGTCACAAAGCTTTTGAAAGGCATTTGAATAGAATACAGGGCAAAATCACAGCGGAAATCAGATGCGGAAAAATCATCTTAGGTCAAATTAGTCAGATAGATGATAGATAGATGTGTGTATCGGCCTATAGGTCTGTGCTGCGTTATTACGCTATGCCCTCAGATCTCTGACATGGACAACTGTAATGGGCTGACAAAGATGGGATCAAATACATGTTTTCTTCCTGAAACATTCTTTTACCCCACATATCCATAAAGTAATATCAAAGGAACTGAAGGCCTTCTCTTCCTACAAAAGAGTCATTCATCTCTGGAGTCGTGACGTTTGACTCCCATGTAGAGCCATAGTGGGCACACACCACCATGTTGAGTGGACGACCTGATGCAGCCACGTATTACAGGAGGATAAAGCGTCCCACACTTTCTTCTCGGGAGCGCAGCCATTTACGCATCTCTAGCCCTGGGTCGGCCGCAAGATGAGTGAGTCTAAATGCGTAAAGCTGCCATAAGCCTCTGTTTTTTCGACCGTAAGCTGTTTGAGAGGGTCCTTGCGGTCCGGTGCCATCTGTTTTGATTCATTATTTATATCTCTTCAGCCTCCACTCCCTCCCTCCCCACGCGGGGCCTGGCGTGCGTGACATGCGCTTTAGTTCACACAGCAGGCAGATGACGTCAGCCGGCACCCTGGTCACGTGACTTCCTCCTCTACCGCCCCGCTCTAGCCCCTGTCCTGTGCTCTCTCTCTAGCTCTCTTTCTCTCTCTAGCTCTCTCTCACTAGCTCTCTCTCTCTCGCTCGCTCATGTTCCCTGACAGCTCTGAGCGGGCTGAACCCGTGGGTCATATATCCGTCATTGTTGTGTGGACCAGTTTAGAGCGGCCTTTAACACCCTGCGACTCTTCACGCTCTCCTTTCATTGGCTGGCTTCCAGACCTGCTGCCCAGTACTGCCATGTTCATGTGGCGAGTCCGTGGGAGGATTTCTGTTTATTAAAGTGAGCAGCCAGACATGGTGGTGGTGGTGAGGAGGAGCAGGGAGACGGCCCGTGGTTTTGAATATGTTTCCACTAGACTGTAGTGCACTCTTTCATGCTCCAGGGCTGTGCACCTTGGATTTCTAATGGCCTTACAGAGTCAGATAAGCTGACCTTCAACAACCATGTGTCATTTGAGAAAGGACTGCCTTGTAGCTCCATGCCGTACAATTACAATATGAGCAGTCATTATCGACCGTCTCTGCAGACTTAAGATCGGACGAAGCAATGTTTATCTTCTATTAACACGAGCTGGGTCACAGGTAAAATATGGAGCAGGGCCTCACACACACACGAGGGAAGAAGGCTTTAGTATTGGCGGGTCAGATCCTGTACCAAGACTGAGGGGAATAAATACATTGGGCTTATACATTAAAGAAATGTCCTCCATCTCTGCCCAGGCCAGGAGACTTGTTATTGGATCAGGCTCATTCGATTACATTTGAGTTTGCTCAACTACAGCCAGACGTTTACATATGTGCCCTATATCTAGCGTTTATCCTTCAGCTCAGATCCAAAAAGTCTTTGTTAGGCTTTAAACAAGATGTAATAACTTACTGACCGTTCCCCATAACATAGCAATTTGTCATTATGATCAATTGATGAAAAGATTGATTTAAGTGTTTCTTTATTTTAATGATTTAATATGAACTGTAAAACAGGTATTAACAATAACAGACTATTGGTGGTTGATAAAATGTCATACATGATGAGATTTCATTATAATTTATTAATTTGATTCCTGTGTGGAATCAAACAGGCAAACAGGGACCATGCACTCAGGCAGACTTCTGTTCAATTAGCATCGGTCGCTTTCTCTTCTTGGTTTGGCGAACGAGTCAAGGCCATAGTGAGGTCATGGCGTCTGGCCCTTAGTGCTGGTTAGCCCTCGTCAAAGGGCCGTAGTGAAGGCATGGTGGCTGGCCCTTAGTGCTGGTTTGAGCCTGACTCAACGCTGTATAATGTTTCTAATGCACTCTCCTCTCCCCTTCTTTCAGGAACCTATTAAGTCCAGGGCGCCACAACTCCATTTGGAATATCGATTTTACAAGCAGTTGGGAAGTTCAGGTAAGAAATTATCCTCACATTGAAATGCACATAGTATATGTGTATACTTATACACATGCACTTACTGTACACTTCCCTGAGGTTGACTCTTTGTTGATTGGGCTCTCCACCCTGAATGTTATCAAGGCCCTGTTTGGCCCCACACTCGCCCACTGACGACACTCTGCTACACTGACTCACCGAGGGCCAGGACTCTGGAGCGAGGGCAGAGCAGGCAGGTCCCGACAGACAGGGTTAGGGCTAGATCATCAAAGGGGTTAGAGTTAGGTCATCAGAGGGGTTAGGGTTAGATCATCAAAGGGGTTAGGGTTAGGTCATCAAAGGGGTTAGGGTTAGGTCATCAGAGGGGTTAGGGTTAGGGTTAGATCATCAGAGGGGTTAGGGTTAGGTCATCAGAGGGGTTAGGGTTAGGGTTAGATCATCAGAGGGGTTAGGGTTAGGGTTAGATCATCAAAGGGGTTAGGGTTAGGTCATCAAAGGGGTTAGGGTTAGGTCATCAGAGGGGTTAGGGTTAGGGTTAGATCATCAGAGGGGTTAGGGTTAGATCATCAGAGGGGTTAGGGTTAGATCATCAGAGGGGTTAGGGTTAGATCATCAGAGGGGTTAGGGTTAGATCATCAGAGGGGTTAGGGTTAGGGTTAGATCATCAGAGGGGTTAGGGTTAGGTCATCAGAGGGGTTAGGGTTAGATCATCAGAGGGGTTAGGGTTAGGGTTAGATCATCAGAGGGGTTAGGGTTAGGTCATCAGAGGGGTTAGGGTTAGATCATCAGAGGGGTTAGGGTTAGATCATCAGAGGGGTTAGGGTTAGGTCATCAGAGGGGTTACATCATCGGAGGGGTTAGGGTTAGATAATCAGAGGGGTTAGGTCATCAGAGGGGTAAGGTCATGCCTTGCTGGTCAGAGTGTTTCTGTTGGGTTTCTGGCTGGCTTACTGAGTAGCTGTTAAATGAATGATCCAATTATTTGAAGCAGTTTGACCTCTGTACCTCTATGAGAGCAGACGTAGAGTTACACAAGCTGGTCATCATTACCTCATTTATTGTGTTTTTATATTATGTCGGTATTCTGTTTCAATACCTCTGGTGTCACCGAACATATTGTTCACATTTCCATGGTGGAACATTCTCAATAATCCCAGACCTCGAACCATCCCAGGTTCAGTCCATGACCCTCAGGACAGGCCTGAGTGCCAATGGCCCCAAGCATCATGGAGGTATAGATGATATATAATCATATTGGGTTTCAGCTTTAGGTTCTAGGTGCTCTCACTCTTGCAGCAAAGCGCATGATGTATTCAATTGAACCAACTGTGTTCTGTTGATACTGATATATTCATACCAAGGTGTGAAATCAAAATGTACAGCATGAGTGTATGTACAGCATGTCTTGTGTCAGAGCAATGCAAAGATTGCATTTGTTCATTTGATTTGATGAATTGGACCCATGTGAACCAGTAATGAGTCATAGGCATTGTTGTTGTTCTTCTGAGTCATGTTGCTGCACATGCATTGTGACCATATTGTAATTCTGGTATCTGTTTAGTGGAACGGATCAAAGCGGGCCGCCACTAGTGTCCCGCGACCCCCCCAGCCCCCCAGAAGGAGCGCTCACTTGTGTGTGTGCGCTCTGTGGCTCACGTGTGCGGGTGTGCGTGTGTGTGTGTAGTGTTTGGTAATCACTGCCTCGTTTCCTGGCTCCCTTTGCCAGAGCAACAACCCAGTGCTGTTAATATGGAGCCAGGGTATTAGGGCTGTCCTGGGCTATTTATAAATGGCCTTCTGCAAGTAGTACGGCCATTATCATACATCTGCTTGGATCGCTTTCCAAGCCAGAGTGTGTCTCTCTCTCTCTCTCTCTCTCTCTCTCTCTCTCTCTCTC
>NC_140279.1:282139-309639 GCF_964030765.1 Micromesistius poutassou
ACCACCGAGGGCCAGACACAAGGGCCGCCAACGAGGGCCAGACACAAGGGCCACCACCAAGGGCCACCACCGAGGGCCACCACCGAGGGCCACCACCGAGGGCCAGACCGTGTCTGGACCCCCCCCCCACCCCTCCGCTCTGGAACCCTGCGGTGAACAGCTGGGTGTGAGGGGCCCGCTCACACCGCCCAGACTCACGACCAGCGACCTTCATCACCCCACACCTCTCCGTCGCCTCTCGTGGGACAGTGAGGAGGACTACTGCCAACTCCTCCACTAGCAGGCCTCCACTACACAGTGGTGAGGGACGTACTGCTGCACTGCCGCGAGGTGCAATAAGTGTCCTTAACATCGGGTGGCGCTAGTCTCCCGCCAGTATTTCCAAAAAAGGAAATGCGGACCGGAGAGCAGCCCGTAGATTATCACCGAGAAAAACAAAGGGCACAGAATTGTCTCATTATTCCAGGGAGGGGGAGGAGGTGGAGGAGGGGGGAAGAGCCCCCACCAGGGGGTGGGACGCAGCAGGGAAGGGTGGGAGTGGCGAGTCCCGCCCCTTCCTGTGGTCCCCATGGGGGCTATGAGATCGTAAAATATGAATGGGTTTTCAACCGAGAGAAAGTCATTATTTTCTGGTCCCAGTCTTTATATGCCCCGGATTACACACATGTTGTTTGTCTGATTTAAATGATGATTTTTTTTATGCAACTAAAACAACAATTTATTGCGAAGACGTTTGATAATGTTCTTTAGGTTTTGTGTGAGGCCGCTTTGTGAACGACAGCTCTGAGGCGGATGATATACGTCACCACCACCCGCACTTGGAACTCTGGTAGAGACATGGCGATCTCTCTGCTCCACTTCACTTCACTTTGTTTCCCAAGGGGAGGATAACAGCGGTGAAAGAGGTGAAGCCCATTATAATTTGGGGCATGGGGAGAGTTTCAGTTATGCCGATGTCTTTCTCATTGTGTTTTATCTAACAGCCTTTAACTGAACAATTGCACAAAACAGAAAATAATAACTTTCTCTGCGTTGAAAACATTCATATTTTACGATCTCATAGGTCCCATGGGGGGGGGGGGGGGGGGGGGGGTCTACCGGAAGGGGCGGGACTTCGCCACTCTCTAGTTCCTCTAGGTTCGATGAACGAACGGAACTGGTTCCAGATCCGCCTCGTTCACACCTCAGTCAGTCGTGTCTGACGTATGGGGGAGTAGTGTTAATTGGATTCAGCCTGCAACAGGGCCAACACTCTCCTTGCACCAGGCCGCATAGGGCCGGCTTTTTTTTTCCTGCGTCTTCCTGCTTGTTGTTGTTATTGCTAAATGGATCCCGTAGTCGCAAGGACAGTGTTGCCCCTGTACGTGTACCACAGCAATCGCCCAATTCTTACATCCATTAAATCCATTCTTAAATCCCCCGCTGCCGGGCGGCCTTTTTGACATTTCCACGGCGGGTTGTATCACAAAGACGATTTCCGTCTCACTGACTTTGCATGGGGCGTCCGTTCTTTCGGTTCCGTGGCCTGCGTCAAAAGTTGAGAAATGTTAAACTTTTCGGGATACGACGGGTCCGCCGGCCAATCCGATCGCGGTTATGCAAATACACTAGTGTGCCGCTACTAGACCTCTGAAGAATAAGTCCCGCCTCCGAGGACCATTTGACCGACTCCGATAGACATTTGACCGAGGGAACCGGGAGCCTCGGAGGCGGGACTTATTCTTCAGAGGTCTCTTGGACACTGTCCAATGAAATGGTCTTTGTGATACAACCCGCCGTGGGAATGTCAAAAAGCCGGCCGGCAGCGGGGGATTTAAGAATTGATTTAAGAATGGGGCGATTGCTGTGGTACACGTACAGAGGCAACACTGTCCTTGCGACTACGGGATCCATTTTGCATTTAAAAACAACAAGCAGGGAGACGCACGAAAAAGCCGGGTTTAAGCGGGGAGCGATTTGATTGGCGGCAGGCTGCGTCCACAAAGACTACTCCCCCATACGGAGCAGCTGATTGCGCTGGTGGAAGAGACCCCCGCTGCACAACATCTGGCTACAGAAGGGCTGCACAACATCTGGCTACAGAAAGCATTGAGAAACATGACTGTGTGTCTGCATCGGAGGCTAAATCCCATTTAAAAAAATAGCTACAGTATGTAACTGCAAACGCTGTTGTATGTGTAGACTAGCCTCACTCAAAGTAGAGATTATTATTATAATTCATTCCCTGCTGAGGCCATCTGCCGTCAGTTGATAATCTCTCCATCATCATCATGTCTTTGTATGTTACAAAATGATTGAAGGAATTATCATTCGACTGTATTGAAATGCAGAAGAATAAAATTATTAGCTCTGCATGAGGAGCCTCAGTAGACGTTCCCACCGCTCATTGGACCACAGCACCACCGTGTGGCAACAGGAGTTTAATGCAAACATTTAGCTGCATATAGACCTCTGAAGAATATGTCCCGCCTCCGAGGCTCCCGGTTCCCTCGGTCAAATGTCTATGGGGAATAACACGGGGTTTATGAATGATCGTACATAACAAACTCTGTAGGTGGCGGAGAAGTAAAAGCTGCGTCACGTTTTGAACTACACACTTTTTCCATCTAGTGTCAATTGGGTT
Source organism: Micromesistius poutassou (assembly GCF_964030765.1). Taxonomy (NCBI): domain Eukaryota; kingdom Metazoa; phylum Chordata; class Actinopteri; order Gadiformes; family Gadidae; genus Micromesistius; species Micromesistius poutassou. Next base: position 284,763 of record NC_140279.1, read on the forward strand.
TTTGGATTGTCGGTGCCGTTAAAGTAGTAAACGATTATAAATGCTATTTTAACGGCACCGAAAATCCAGACATTTGACCGAGGGAACCGGGAGCCTCGGAGGCGGGACTTATTCTTCAGAGGTCTCTTGTTTTATGTTTTGTATAAATCCACGCCGGGAGCTCGTTGGTGTGGTTCACTCGGGAGAACTATTTTCATTGTTTAGAAAAGTACAACATTTGAGACGGCCCCAGTTATTTATAGTGACAACGTTTCTATGAAATATTATGAAATATAAAATATAAATCAAAGACCCGTGAAGTAAAGAAGCAGAAAACATTCAAAGGTGGATGGACTGGGTGGTCTGTGTGTGAGGCCAATGGTCTCAGACAGGGGCGTACTTAGTCATTTTGGGGCCCAAGGCAAACCCAGTCATTGGGGCCCTCCACATTCTCGTTCTGCACTGTATATATATATATATATTGTATAACTCTGCTTCATTTTCTCAACCCGCGCCAACTAGTTTGTTTTGGTACCGTCTTCCTGAATCAAGCCTGCACATGCGCAGTAACATGGAATAGTCCATTGCATGAGAAGGGAGGGGGGGCAGTCAAAAGATCATGATAGATTAAGCATTTTTCTGGATTTTTAAGCGTGTGAATTAAGACTAAAAAAATAATAATTGCTTTAAATCGAAGAAAACTTTATTAATCAGTTTTGTATGAGACGTTTCGGGGCCCCTGGAAATCTCGGGGCCCCAGGCAATTGCCTGTGTTTGCCTAATGGTAGGTCCGCCCCTGGTCTCAGAATGCTTCTACAAACCCGGTTCCGGTGTGACACCGATTTCTGCGACCCACCGCAAAGTGTGACCCAAGGCGGCGCTGTTGAACATTTTCTGAAACATGCTCGAGTTTGAAGCGTAGACCGGCATGAAGTCGTTCACGGGCGGAGACGTGCACCAGCTTAAAACTTAAAACATTTGTATCGTCATACTTTTTTTTTTTGCCCGGTTTTGTGAAACCGAGCAATAGCATGTTGATCCATAGTCTGTAAAACGCTAATCAAATCAAATCAGGGTGTTGACGACGATACAAATGTTTTAAGTTTTAAGCTGGTGCACGTTTCTGCCCGTGAACGACTTCATGCCGGTCTGCGCTTCAAACTCGAGCATGTTTCAGAAAATGTTCAACAGCGCCGCCAGGTAGGTCCTCTGAGACCAGGTAGGTCCTCTGAGACCAGGTAGGTCCTCTGAGACCAGGTAGGTCCAGACGGGACCAGGTAGGTCCTCTAGGGGACCAGGTAGGTCCAGATGGCACCAGGTAGGTCCAGACGAATAGATAGATAGCCATCCGGTAACTACTCTGATAGACTGACCTTCTGACATTCTTCAAGTGAACATCTTGCCTTTCTCACAACATGTGCTCCTTCTGTATGTGCTCAGTGTAGGTCTGATTAGCAGGCCTGGTCATTTCCTATAACACAAATCACAAATCACACATATCAATTTGGCCACATGTGATTGGCTGAACGATATCCACTTCAGGAAGTGTGTATGGGGTGCAGTACCACCTGGGGGGCGCTCACGAGCATGACAATTATACACAGAGAACCCAACTTTGCTACCTTGTGGGCCAAGTAAACAAAGAGTGGGGGTCGTGTCAGCCTCCTGAGCTCATTAAAAATGAAAAACGGTGCGGGGCCCAGGATTTTAGGCCCCACTACAGCTGAGGGCCCCATCCCGTTGGTGTGCTACCCATGACTGGGCCCCACAAACCCACATCTGTGAGGACATACACACACACACACACACACACACACACACACACACACACACACACACACACACACACACACACACACACACACACAGTCTTTGGAGAAAGGGTGAAACATCTCTCTCATTCAACTTTTATTTCTATATATTCATGATTGATAATGCATTTACTCCAACTGTGTTGGAGTAAATGGATAGCTTGCCTTGTTGAGGTTAAACATACACCTCACATAAGAAAGCTAACTAGATTGTAGCTAAGGGCTGAAATAAAAGATGAAAATAATAAGATCAACATCAAGACCTCAACAATAATATTGTTGAGGTCTTGATGTTGATCTTATTATTTTCATCTTTTAGACTAATTATAGACAGAACCATTGAAGAATATTCTGCATGGTTTATCTTTTCACCAAATAATTGTAATGTATAAAAAGGTACTAATATTACCCGGTAAAAGTATTCAAATGGTGGGAACTTTCCTAATCTTTATTTATTATATAGGCTACTTTTTTATGCTCACACAAATGGTATCTTAACATCAATGACAACCGTAACCGTAACATTAAAAAACCTAAGAAAGACGCCGCTGCAGATTACACATTATTCAATGATTGCATGTAATCAGTTAATTAAGTTAATTAATTAACCTCCACCTCCGGACGGGGGCGCTGTAGGACTTCTGGACCACATCAAAAAGACTGGTCAACATATTTTATAACTATTCAGATTCAGCATATTCAGCATAGAGTATTTTTTTTAATTTTTTTTTTACCAAAACTACCAATACACTATAAAGCCATACAATGTCAATGTGCTTTATTTTTAATTTTTATCGACGGTCCGCGGTCCCCGTGTCCTAGTGGGACGTCCCGCCCGCAGCAGACCCCCCGTGGTGCAAAACGGAGTGCTTCAGAGGGCGGCGGAGTCTGTGCTGGCGAGACACCACGGAACACACTCCGAATCGATGCGTTGATACGATGCGTTCTTGACGACAATAAATAAAGTCTCAAAAGTAAGGTGGCCTTATTAAGAAAAGGCGCTGGTGCTGTTGACTTCTCGCGGGGGATTACTCGGGACAGGAACCACACGGTTTTCCTCTGCACACGGACAGCCAGGTAAGACATTTTAAAATAAAGCTGCTTAGGTTGTCTGGGTAAAATAAGTTCACTGTAACAGCGACTGTTTTCCTCCTTCCCTCAGCAGAAGTAAATAGTGTTTCTATTCGTCTGTAAGGTCCTCTTGATCTATTTAAAATCCCTCCTTAGATAACTACAAAACACTTAGGCTACTCCGATTGAGCATAGGTCATTTCCTCAGCTGAATCAATTGTATTGACATCTGCCCTATACATAGAGCATAACTGACGTCTGATACTATATATTGGCAATACTGAATTGGATTTTCAAGGGCAAGGACATGCTAGACGATATATATATATATATAAAAAAAACCTGTGGTGCTTTTGACACACGCGTCCGAGAAGAAATGCTGTTTTCTACCTAAAACTGTGCATGATCTATTCCAGACATATACCAAATATCGAACGCTTACAACAATGCTATGACATGTTGCGTACAGTTGATGAATCGTGGGTTCAGTTGTTTTTGACGGGGGGGGGGGGGGGCATGTGACCGCAGGGTTGGAATCTTGTGATCTACAACCGCGGATAGAGTCTCTGTGTGCTGCCGCAGCAGCCACTGAGCCGTGGGTGTTTGGCCGATGGCTCAAAACAAGGGTTCAAGCGCCAACAGAAGCACGGCTGTACTTAGCCTACTGCTGCGGTTCTGTGTTATCGTGGTCCAGCAGAACTCACTTTATTTGGCTGTATTCACTGTAGCAGGCTGCATCGCACCTGGTACACACCTGTTCACACCTATATAAACACACACAGACACACACACACACACACACACACACACACACACACACACACACACACAGACACACACACACACACACACACACACACACACACACACACACACACACCAGCAGAATCAGAACTAATGCTGTCCTGGGAAAGCTGGCAGGCCGAAAATTAAGCATTCCCCATTTCACAAGACACCTGACACTCATAGCCAAGACATCCTCCACCTGTGCTCACCCTCCTCACACACACACACACACACACAATCTCACACACACACACACACACACACACACACACACACACACACACACACACACACACACACACACACACACACACACACACACACACACCCTCCCTTCACCAGAAGGGAGCCTCACAGAGGAACGATTGTCTGACCCTCTCTTTGGACAGTGCCCCGTTTCTCCCCAACCTGATTCTATGGTAACAGCCATCTCCAACCAGCCCCCTGACTCCCCCCCGCCCCTCCCACTCTGGAGACAATGGGGCCAGGAGTGGGCGCGTTGGAGGGGGGAGTACCGAGGAATGAGGGTGGGGAGGGGGGGGTCTTGGACGGAAAGCACTGAGGCGAGACTCCCCCTGCAATCTGTGCCAAATGCCTTAAAGGAGAAGAGAGAGTTATTAGCCCCCCCCACCTGTCTACCGGGGGCAGGGCGGTGTGGGGGGGGGGCGGGGCTGGAGGCTTCTGGCCCCCTGACATTTTTATACTGTCCAAAATGGTGTCTGGCGCAGCGCTGCTGGAGAAGAGAAGGTTGAGAAGGTCTTGAATGTCAGTAAGATGACGTCTTTCTTCACAGTGGAGAGAAGTCTCTAGAGATGTGATTGTAGAAGGTGTAAGGCGTCAGTGAGTATTAGTAGACGACTATGAAGCATTATACACGCCGTGTAACATTGTTCTGCTTCAGGTCCAGTGAAAGATGCTCTAAATTTACTTTCAGTTCCTAAATGATGTTCTTTTCAAACCTCCAGCTCTTTTTATCGCGCCTTACAGTTTGCTGTTTTTGAATTCACTTGCCTTTCGCCACGCCTCCAAAACAGTCTTTCTTTTTCTTTTTTCTTTGCGGTACGACCCCCAGGAAGAATGGCCATTGTTAACACGTTTACAGCACGGCCTCAAATTCCTGCTTTTAAAAAATTCATACAATTCCAAACAGAAACACTTCAATGATCGGCCAGGATGTGTTTCTGAGGATGTGAGCGGTGAGATCAGCCAGAGGATGTGAGCGGTGGATGTGGGGCCGACATGATGCGGGGTCTGAGGGTAGACGCCTGCTGACGCCCGTGAAGTGTGAAGGGCATTATTGTTGTCGGGGCTCGTCGTTGCATCGTGGTACGGCCGTCTCCACACCCACCGCCTGCTATGACTTCTGCTGCTTCCCAGAGCGCTGCGCTCAGGTCAGCCTCCCCCGGGGGGGCACCGCGGCTACTCAGTGCTTCCCTTGCGACCGGCTTTATTCCCATAATGCAGCAGCGCTACATGGCAGGGCGATAATGGCGTGGCCGTAAATTTTTCAATCACTTGCCAAAAGTCAAACATTTACTTGAAAGTTTTTATGTTAACGAAGCTCTTTAACTCGAGATAGCCACACCTGTTGTTATCTGTGAGGCCACACCCGGCGGACGGCCAGCAGCAGCAGGACTGGACCCAGAGCTGCACTTTACGCCGACTCTCCGGAGCGTTCCCTGACTCTCCAGAGCGTTCCCTGACTCTCCAGAGCGTTTCCCTGACTCTCCAGAGCGTTCCCTGACTCTCCGGAGCGTTCCCTGACTCTCCAGAGCGTTCCCTGACTCTCCAGAGCGTCCCCTGACTCTTTATTTAACCGCTCGCTGTTCCCTTCAGGCTCCTCTGACTCCCGACGACAGTGATGTTCGGCCAGCGCTACGACAGCCCCCCGGTCTACAGCCCCCCCTACACCGCGCCCTCCAAGAACGGCTACGGGCCCGCCGGCAGCTTCCAGGACCCCCGCAGCGAGTACGACCCCTACCCGCCCCCACCGGGCTCCTACTACATCGAGGACACGCCCCAGCACTTCTACCGGTGGCTGTCACCGCCCGGCATCGTCAAGGCCATGATGGCCGTGGTGCTGGTGCTGTGCGTGGGGATCTTTGCGTGCGTGGCGTCCACCCTGATGTGGGACATGCAGTACGGCTACGGCGGCGGGCTGGGGTCCTACGGCGGGGGGTCGAGCTACGGAGGGGGCTACGGAGGGGGCTACGGCGGCGGCTACGGAGGGGGCTACGGAGGGGGCTACGGAGGGGGCTACGGCGGCGGCGGGTACGGGGGCTACTACAACTCCTACCCCACGCCGTCCGCCGCCAAGGGCGCCATGATCGCCATGGCGGCCATCGACTTCGTCTTCATCCTGGGCTTCTTCATCGCCACCTTCTCCAAGAGCGGCACCTTCAGGAGCCGTCGCTTCTACCTGGCCGTGCTGGTCTGCAGCGCGGTGCTGGCTGTACTGCAGGTACGCTCCCTGGTCTCCTGGGTCTGTAGGGTCTGTAGGGTCTGGGTCTTTAGGGTCTGGGTCTTTAGGGTCTGGGTGTCCTGGGTCCTGGGTCTTTAGGGTCTGGGTCTGTAGGGTCGGGGTCTCCTGGTCTCCTGGGTTCTGGGTCTTTATGGTCTGGGTCTCCTGGTCTCCTGGGTCCTGGGTCTGTAGGGTCGGGGTCTCCTGGTCTCCTGGGTCCTGGGTCTTTATGGTCTGGGGCTCCTGGTGTCCTGGGTCTTTAGGGTCTGGGTCTCCTGGGTCCTGGTCTCCTGGGTCCTGGGTCTGTAGGGTCGGGGTCTCCTGGTCTCCTGGGTTCTGGGTCTTTATGGTCTGGGTCTCCTGGTCTCCTGGGTCCTGGGTCTTTATGGTCTGGGTCTCCTGGTCTCCTGGTCTCCTGGGTCCTGGGTCTTTAGGGTCCTGGTCTCCTGGTCTCCTGGGTCCTGGGTCTTTAGGGTCTGGGTCTCCTGGTTCGTTCTGAGGTTTATCACGGAGGAACCCCTGATCCAGACAGTTCTACGACGACTAACCCCCCCCCACCACCCCACAGGGCATCATAACCATCGTGTACATCGTGGGGGTGAACCCCATGGCCCAGAGCTCCTCCAGCATGATGTACAACCCCATGCTGATGATGTGTCAGAACCTGTACCAGACCAGCTACTCTCAGATGGGAGGCGTGGGCGGCTTTCCCATGTACAACCAGTACCTGTACCACTACTGCTTTGTAGACCCGCAAGAGGTAGGCCCTGTTTTCTTCTTCTGCACACCTCATTTCAGTTTCATGCTTTTGCAAAACCGTTTTTTTGTTAGTCTAAGGCACCAATCCCTCGCCACCCTGCCCAGACCCCTTAGCCCTTCGCCTCCGTTTAGCACGTTCACGCGTAGGGGCAGGGTGTCCCCATTCTAGATTGGATAGAGGGGTAGGGCCAGGTGGGAGGGGGGGGGGGGGGGGCAGGTGGGAATGGCCTCCAAGCTGAGGTTTTTCACTCAAAACCAAGTGTTATTAGAGTCATCGCTGAGTTACGCTGTACAAACTAAAGAAAACCACAACAGATTTTCTTGTTGTTAATGAAGACCAAATAATTATGATGACTGTCGTATTAGTAAAGTAGTTTAAGATCGTTTTAATGTATTAAAGACCATTTCTTTATAACAAACATAACAAACATCACTAGTATGCTGATGGCCTTTCCCCATGCCCCCCCCCCTTTGCCTACGACGACGTCCAGCAGCTCAGGTTAGCTGGTTAGCGCTCCACCAACAGCAGGCTAGGAGAGTTGCTAGCCTACAGGGTTGCCACAAAGGGGCCTGGGAATGAAACGTACAAGTTGTGTACGATTTGCGAGCGTCCATTCTTTCCTTTCTCTATCAGATAAATGTCATTGTGTTAATACCACCGTTGCCATGGTAGGGAGGCAACTTGCTGATTTGCGGCCGACAACCACAGAAGGATGGCTATGGTCCACACAACAACAGAAATCACTACAGCTCAAGACGGCATTGTGCGGTTTAGAAAGTCTGGCAACAAACCTGTGGCGTGCCTACGTAAACTCCACAGAGCACCACTTCTGGCGTAGCAAGGTCTTGAGGGTTGCCCCACTTCACGGGGGGAAGTTCATACCACCCCCCCCCCCTGTAACTCTGTTCCGAGGGGCACTCGAAAAAAGAAGGGTATGAAAGTCAAATAAGTGTAGGCCTGGGCCAAAAGCTCTCCCTTATCGTTGGTCAAGTGAATCATGTTCTTTGGTACAGTTTATCTACGGTCCTGATTGACACACTTTGGCAGTACAGTTTGTGATAGCGCAGATGTTGCGTTCCACTTCCCTGGTACGCTGTGGTACTCTGATAATATAGGACTTATCCTCTTCTAACACTTTTTTTTCCCCGTCCTGATTAAATGTACTACTAGAGATACATCCAGAGAGGTGTATCAGAGTGAAGTCAGGCCTCATCCTTCAACTGAAAACCTACCCAAAAATGTCCAACGTGTGATGAATAAAGAGCTTCTTATCAAAGTCCCTGTTGATACAATGCCATTCTTTCCCAGGGCATTGCCATGGCGTTTGGGTTCCTGGTGGTCATCGCCTTGGCTGTAGCCGCCTTCTACGCTCACAGGACACGGGGGAAGATTTGGCGCTACGGTAAACCCAACATCTACTGGGAGCCCCCCCCCGCGGGGCCCATGGCCTCCGAGGGCCAAGACGTGGAGGAATGGGTAAGACACAATTACAGCAGCACAGTCATCATGAGTTGTTATGAGTTCACCCAGCAGTCACAAGGCACTGCTGGGTACTGCACCAAACTACAGTACTGCACCAAACTACAGTACTGCACCAAACTACAGTACTGCACCAAACTACAGTACTGCGCCAAACTACAGTACTGCGCCAAACTACAGTACTGCGCCAAACTACAGTACTGCACCAAACTACAGTACTACACCAAACTACAGTACTGCGCCAAACTACAGTACTGCACCAAACTACAGTACTGCGCCAAACTACAGTACTGCACCAAACTACAGTACTGCACCAAACTACAGTACTGCGCCAAACTACAGTACTGCACCAAACTACAGTACTACACCAAACTACAGTACTGCACCAAACTACAGTACTACACCAAACTACAGTACTGCACCAAACTACAGTACTGCACCAAACTACAGTACTACACCAAACTACAGTACTGCACCAAACTACAGTACTACACCAAACCAGTGGTGCAGCGTTCATGGTCATATCATCATAAAATACTATTTTCTTAGTTATTTGTTTCTTCATTTTATCTTCAAGTAAATACCGGTTACATTTTCAACATGTGATCACCGTGTATACACCATTATATATAGGGAATGGAGATGCATGACGCCAGATGAGATGAGATGAGTTTCATTTGGACTTTGGAATGTTTTTCGCCACTTCCATTCAGTCATGAGTTCCCATGTTTATCTTTATGACCTGAAAGTCCATAAGTCTTTAGTGAGCTGAAAGTCGACCGTCTCATAGTTGTTATGCATTTACAATTCAAACATAGAGCATGTACACGGCACAGCTAATAGTGTATAACGTATATAAAACCTGCCTACGTGTGTGCGCTACTACAGTATTTGCTTGTGTGAATGTCTGTATTTGTGTGTGTGTGTGTGTGTGTGTGTGTGTGTGTGTGTGTGTGTGTGTGTGTGTGTGTGTGTGTGTGTGTGTGTGTGTGTGTGTGTGTGTGTGTGTGTGTGTGTGTGTGTGTGTGTGTGTCACTACAGTAGCCCCTGATCCAGACCATTATGTTCTTTATTCCACGTTCATGTTGCTCATACACAGGCTTTTATTAGCCTATGGTCACCTGTAACTAATCTGTGACTTTTTAACCACTGGTTAACCAGTACGATCAAAATTGTTAAGTAAGGAATTTCCTTGGATATTATTTGTTGCTAAATTTGACTGGGAAAATGGAGGTGGTGAACTTTGGTGCAGTAGATCTCCTCCCGTTGGGTATTGTTGTCTGTGAAGCTGAGCTTGTCGTAATGGCACCACTGCAGTATTCCTAACCCTAACCCTAGCGACTGTCGTCAGGGTCAGACCTACTGATTACAGCTGTGTGTGTGTGTGTGTGTGTGTGCGTGTGTGTGTTCCAAGGGCTCCTACCTGGTTTCACTCTGACTGATCATTAACCTGCAGAACAGATTGTTGGCAGGCCGGTGGTTTCTAGGGAACCGCCTTGTTATTTAAACATCAACAACTCAGCCAGTCGTGGTGAAGTGTGTACACCTGCGATACTGAATGGTTATTGGTCGTCGTGTGACAAACAAAGTGAACAACTTCTACTTTTATCTCCCACTCGAACGCAACAACAACCCGGACATTATCGAGGCGTCTGAAAGAAATGAAGCAGCGTGTTCCTCTGTGAAGACGTGTCTGTGTCACCGAGGACACTTGCAAATAGCGCTACAAATCTCCCGGTGGTTCTTCGACACGATACAACTCTAGTAATTCCCCAGTGGGAGAAATACGTTAAATCGACAGACAAACAAACACCACAACACCACAAGCCCACCGACAGCAGAGGGGCGAGGGTGTGGTGGCGGCGGTGGGAGGGCAGGGAGAGTCCTGCTGGGGGCCCAGACACCAGACCACCACCAGACAGGAGGGACAGACACGCATCACGAGACACGCCCGACGTTAGTGTGAATCCCGTGACCACCGCCCGTGTTGTGTGTAATCATAGAGCCAGACGTAGCGATGGTCTCCCAGACGGCTCCTACTCGAGTAGTGACTCATAGTTTGGACTGAACGACGTATAAGAGCCTCTTGGACTGACGGGCCTCCTGACTTTTCCTTTTCCCCCTCCCGGCCGTTCTGTTTGTACGTTCGTGTCCACAGCGGGTTCCCTCCGGGGTCCTGCCTTTGCCCGTAGCCGAGGCAGGGCGCTACAACGGGAGTTATAGTTCATCGTGGACACGACACTGTGCCAGCTGCTGGTCTGAGGGAGGTTCATAGTGTGGCCCCTAGGAGGGCCCCTAGGAGGGCCCCTGGAGGGCCCCTGGAGGGCCCCCGTCGTGAGTCTTCAGGAGCGCCCCTATCTAAGAGACTGACCTTCAGAGTAATTGTTTTGAAACAGGATTTGTTTGTGCCCGGCTGCTGCGGTTCGTCTCTGTTCCAGCGATGACCTCACACACTGCTCTCATTCATTACTGAGTGTGTTGTGTCCGTGTGCTGACGTCGTCACCGTCACTCGGGGGGGGGGGGGGGGCGGGGGTGGGGGGAGGGGGGGTTCAAATTCTTGAAGAATGAAAAAACAACAAAGGCGTTCTACTACGGAGATGGAGTCTGAGGCCCACACTGGTCAAAGTGCAGCGAGGTTTGCTTTGCTTCTTGTTCGGTTTCTCACACTTTGTCCATCTCTGTCGGCCTTCCACATTATTGCCCTCTCTCTCTTCTCTACTGCCTCTGTCTGCTAGAGCCTCCTTCCTCCCCCCCCCCCCCCCCCCCCTACCTGCCTGGACTCTGCGGGGCCCCTCTGAGTCCGTCCTCAGGGGCTGACGGGCCCCCCCCCCCTCGACGGGCCCCCCCCCCCCCCTTGGCAGGGCGTTGTTCACATTCTTGGGGGACTTCATCCTCAGTTCTCAGTGTTCTGAAAGAGGGAACTACTCCCAGCAACACCGACGCAAAATAACCATCTCTTGTTTGTTCAGCTTGATGATGACCAACACGTGGTCGTCACCCCCCCGGGGTCGGCTCGGTACCGCGGGGTCGTGATCGACGGTAGCCCAGGGTCAGCCTGGGACACCCAGGCTGACCCTGGGCCGTGCTCCCCCCCCAGCGGTAGCCTCATGTCTCAGTCTCCCTCCCTGCTCGCGTCATTCTGGACAGGAAGCAGGGGAGCCTTGCTTCTGAGGAACGTGTTGACCCACAGAGGAGAGCTTCACCTGCAGGAAGGACGTGTTGATTTAGCCGTCGCTGTTCATAAGCATCCACTCCCTTCAGCTTCAAGAATGAAAACAATAATAAATATATTTATTACTACACCCCTCAGCGCTGTGGAACGCTCCGTTCACTTGCGTGGGCCTTCCCGACTTCCGGTGGTGAATTATTTTTCGATAATGACCGTTGTTAAGCATATAACGACCGCTGTCAAGGAAAGTGTATTTTTTTCCACGTCTCTCGTATCACTCCGCAAGTCGTCCGGTAACTTATCAACCCCAGCGGATTCGGTTGCTAAGCGACGTCAACATCTTGGGCGGACTATTTCTCTGCTGATCAACACTATGAATGCTGGTAACAAATAAATTGTAAAAAGACACCGCGTGTGAAGTTATTTTTTCGCTTTGGCAAGTATCCGTGTAATAAGCGGGATAATGTATAGAACGTCGACGGTCATTATTGGGGAAAAAAAATAATAATTTGGGATTGCCTTCTAGGTAATAGTGTAGTGTTTGATTTAAAATTAGGTTACAAGTTGTTTCTAGAATCGGCCAAATGAAGCAGGTAATCCGTTGACTGTGCAGACCAATTACACGCCCCAATACTCCCTGTGGATTAGCATTCTTTCTTCTGCTGTCGTTTAGAAAAAACATTCTTATCTCTGAACAACACTGCTGCCAAATTAATGTGGCTCACTGCCCTGACTCTTAATGACTTTACAACCTGAGTGGTGGTTGTTGTTCCTGTTGTTGTTGTTGTTGTTCCTGTTGTTGTTGTGGTTGTTGTTGTTCCTGTTGTTGTAGTTCCTGTTGTTGTGGTTGTGGTTGTTGTTGTTGTTGTGGTTGTTGTTGTTCCTGTTGTTGTGGTTGTTGTTGTTGTTGTTGATGTTGTTTTTGTTGTTGTGGTTGTTGTTGTTGTTATTGTTGTTGTTGTTGTGGTTGTTGTTGTTGTTATTGTTGTTGTTGTTGTGGTTCTCCTGACCTGTGTCCCTCTGGGCTCCTGTTGTTGTTGTTGTTGTTGTTGTGGTTCTCCTGACCTGTGTCCCTCTGGGCTCCTGTTGTTGTTGTTGTTGTTGTTGTTGTTGTTGTTGTTGTGGTTCTCCTGACCTGTGTCCCTCTGGGCTCCTGTTGTTGTTGTTGTTGTTGTTGTTGTTGTGGTTCTCCTGACCTGTGTCCCTCTGGGCTCCTGTTGTTGTTGTTGTTGTTGTTGTTGTTGTTGTTGTGGTTCTCCTGACCTGTGTCCCTCTGGGCTCCTGTTGTTGTTGTTGTTGTTGTGGTCCCCCTGACGTGCGTCCCTCTGGGCTCCTGTTGTTGTTGTTGTTGTTGTTGTTGTTGTGGCTCCTGTTGTTGTTGTTGTTGTTGTTGTTGACGACGTGTCCCTCTGGGCTCCTGTTGTTGTTGTTGTTGTTGTTGTTGTTGACCTGTGTCCCTCTGGGCTCCTGTTGTTGTTGTTGTTGTTGTTGTTGTTGACCTGTGTCCCTCTGGGCTCCAGGTGAACAACGTGGAGAAGAGCCAGGATGCCCCCACCCTGGTGCTCTCGGAGAAGTCCGGGGGGCGGCTCAACGACTCGGCCAACAGCGTGACGTCCTACGGCCTGGACCGCGTCCTCAGGTCCTCGGTGCCCACGGACGACTACGTCAACCAGTGAGTTCAGACAAACAAACAAACAAACAAACAAACAAACAAACACCACCACTTTACCACCACTCAAGGCTGAACCTTTGGGCGTACTTTCTCTCACCACACGGTGACAACAAACCAACTCTTTTTGCATGAATGGGAGTAATGGTACGACCTGGTAGCTGGTTCACTGATGGTGCACTGGGAGGTGAGGCGTTTGTAGTGGGTGGTGGACAGTAGTGCTGGATACTACTGCAGTGCAGGATGGTCATCATACAGATAATAATAATAATCTGATAATAATAATAATCAGATAATCATACACATAATGATCCACGGAGCTCCCAAAGGAGGAAGACCAAAAACAGAACTTGGTTCAGACAGTATTTGCAGTGATGGACAGCAGGATCTAAACATACTACTTAAAATGACAACATGTTATGTTAATATCAACATATCACCGTGTGATACGTTGTGCTCCTACACCTTGTAGCTTGTCCATCGTTTACATTTACATTCAGGGCATTTAGCAGACGCTTTTATCCAAAGCAACTTACAATAAGTACATTTGTCATAAGAAGTGAAACAATATATTGATGTCGGTACAGTAAAGATGTTCATAGAACCAAGTGCAAGTACTGACCATCGCCAGGCTGACCCCATTCCCCGTACACAGCAGTGATAGCTAGGCTACTGCAGATGCTACACAATTAAGTCCTATGAATAAATACAACGTACATAAAGTGCGTTCATTCGATTAGATTAGATTAGAAAAACTTTATTTATCCCAAAATGGGCAATTCAGTTCGCAGTTACCAGTCTCACATAATAAATTACTTAATAAATACTATAAATAGCATAAGAGGTAGACACAAACAAAAACATATATCAACAGCAGTCCCAACACACACATTCAACTCACAATTCATTTCAGTCTGTCAGTAAACAACCACCCTGCACTTGAAAACACTGGTGTGCTCTCCACCTACTCCTAACCTTTATCATTTAGCAACCTGATGGTTGCAGGGATTAAGTGCGTACATCACAGGCTGCCTTCTGTGAGTCTTCGTGTAACTTTGATCTTGTGTATCTCTCTGGGAGCCTGCATGTATCTTTCCTGTAGACCCGCTGGCTGTGGTGGACATTCCTCTACAAATCCTTCAGACACACACACATATGAATTTGCTCTCTGCTTGTTGTTGTCATCGACCAACTGCCAGAGGCCAGCCACCAGTTTCATTAGAAGTTCTGGCTTGTAGACTTGTAGAGTCCGAATGTGTGTCTGCAGTCGCTGGCCTCTAGTTTTGTTTTCTTTTAATAATCATTATAGGATATTCTCTCTCTCTCTCTCTCTCTCTCTCTCTCTCAATTTCAATTCAATTCAATTCAAAAAAGCTTTATTGGCATGAGAAATATACATTTGCATTGCCAAAGCAGGTGAACAATAAAATAAAAAGGATTAGAAAATAAAATAAAAAGCTAAAAAGATCATGTATATAGTACAATATATAATAAGTATAAACATAAAATACAAAATATATATACATATCAAATATTATACAATAAAAAAGTAAAATGTGCGATATTATAAAAATGACAGTATCTCTTATTAACAGGTTAACAGTATTTACAAAACGGAGGATGTGTGCAGTAGTGCGATAGTGTATTGCACACAACAGGTGATGAACTTTGCCGCTGCCGTCGCACACACTGTTGTGTTTCTCCCAACAGGTCTGGCAGTGTGTGAGCATCTGGAGCGTCTTTAAAGTCCTCGCGTGCCTTTTGTTATCCGTGGGAAGTGTGTGTTGTTCCCGACGTCTTCGCATGACTCACAGGAAGTCAGGAAGTGCAGCTCTGTCTCTCTCTGTTGGTTTTGTGTGCGGTGGGGGCGCAGTCTGTTGTTCTCCTGGGAGCCAGGTCTTGTCTGTGGCGTCCCTTCTCCACGGCCAGTCTGCATCTGGTCGAGGACTTCCTCCGTTTTGGGTCGGCCACGGTGGTCAGGTATTCTGCCACGGTGTAGTCTCTGTTTCTGTTGAGGTGTCGTCTCTGTTGAGGTGTAGTCTCTGTTGAGGTGTAGTCTCTGTTGAGGTGTAGTCTCTGTTTCTGTTGAGGTGTAGTCTCTGTTGAGGTGTAGTCTCTGTTGAGGTGTAGTCTCTGTTGAGGTGTAGTCTCTGTTTCTGTTGAGGTGTAGTCTCTGTTGAGGTGTAGTCTCTGTTTCTGTTGAGGTGTAGTCTCTGTTGAGGGACAAAGAGCAAGCCAATTGACTCTGGTGTTTGGTGGACTCTTTCCAATGTACCAAATACTTTTCCTTTTGTTTTCTTATCATTTGGTGTTGCCTGATGTGTTGGTTGTTAGGTGTTGGACAGAGTCCCAGGATAAGCCGGCTAAGGGGACACTTTTCTGGGTGTAACTCTCTGTGGGTGAGGGCCTTGTTGTGGAGTGTGCTGCTGTCGCTTTCCTTAAGGTGGTTATAAAGTTTTAGGGCTCTCTTCTGAATTTTAACGATTGGATATCGTCCTAATTCTGCTCTGCATGCATTATTTGGTGTCTTTCTTTGGACTTTTAGTATTGATTTGCAGAATTCTGCATGAAGGGTTTCAGTTTGATGTTTGTCCCATTTTATAAAATCTTGGTTAGTGAGTGGATCCCCAGACCTCACAGCCGTAGAGCGCAGTGGCCTCTATCACTGCGTCAAAGATTTTTAGCCAGATCTTATTTGGGATGTCTAGTTTGATATTTCTTTTAATGGCAAAAAAATGCCCTCCTTGCCTTGTCTCTCAGGTCATTAACAGCTTTGTGAAGTTTCCTGTGGTGTTCATGTTTATGCCGAGGTAGGTATAGTGTTTTGTTTGCTCTGGAGTAACAGTGTCTATGTGGAATGTGTATTTGTGGAGGCTGGGTCTTTTTTCAAATATCATTATTTAGGTCTTACTAAGGTTCACTGTCAGGGCCCAGGTTTGGGAGAAGCTGTGCAGAAGATCTAGGTGCTGCTGTAGGCCTTCTCTGGTTGGGGACAGCAGCACCAGGTCATCTGCAAACAGCAGACATTTGATTTCGGTGTCCACTAGTGTTGTGCCGGGGGGCTGCAGACCGTTCTAGTGTCCTTGCTAGTTGGTTAATGTAGATGTTGAACAGGGTCGGACTCAAGCTGCATCCCTGTCTCACACCCTGGCTTTGTGGGAAGACGTCTGTGTGTTTCTTTCCTATCTTAACGGCACATTTGTTGTTTGTGTACACAGACTTTATGATGTTTTTCCTCCAACACCACTTTCTATTCATTTAAACAACAGACCATCATGCCAAATTGAGTCAAAGGTTTTTTTAAAGTCTACAAAGCAGGGGAATAGTTTGCTTTTGTTTTGGTTTATTTGGCTTAATGTGAATATATGGTCTGTTGTACGATCATTTGGTAATAAGCCGATTTGGTTTTTGCTTATGGCATTACTGTCAGTCAGGAAGTTAAGAAGTCTGCTATTTAAAATCATATATATAATTTTACCGAGGTTGCTGTTGACACAGATGCCTCTGTAGTTATTAGGGTCAAATGTATCTCCACTTTTGTGGATTGGGCTAATCAGTCCTTGGTTCCAAATATTGGGGAAGATCCCGGAGCTAAGAACAGTGTTAAGCAGTTTTAGAATTGCCAAATCGGAATCTGAGATCTGTATATTTAATCATTTAATTTAGAATACCATCAACACCACATGCCTTTTTTAGTTTAAGGGAACTTACTCTCTCTCTCTCTCCCCCCCCCCCCCCCCCCTCTGCCCCCCAGGTACTCGGAGCGGCCCAGCCGCCCGTCGGAGGCGCGGTCCTTGGAGGGGGGGGGCAGGACCAGTTCCAGCCCCTCTGAGGAGACCGGGGGAGGGGGGGGCGGGGGGGCCGGGGGGGGCGGCGTCCGCAAGCCCTCCGCCCACCGGGGGAAGAGGCGGCGGCAGAACCCCGAGCTGGATGAGTCCCAGTACGAGACGGAGTACACCACCGGGGGGGAGACGGCCAACGAGCTGCAGGAGGACTGGGACAGGTGAGGGGGGGGGGGGGGGGGAGGGGGGACAGGTGAGTGGGGGGGGAGGGACAGGTGAGGGGGGGGGGGGGTGAGGGGGGGGACAGGTGAGGGGAGAGGGGGGGCAGGTGAGGGGGGGGACAGGTGAGGGGGGGGACAGGTGAGGGGGGGGGAGGGTGAGGGGGGGGAAGGACAGGTGAAGGGGGGACAGGTGAGGGGGGGGGACAGGTGAGGGGGGGGACAGGTGAGAGGGGGGACAGGTGAGGGGGGGGACAGGTGAGAGGGGGGACAGGTGAGGGGGGGGGACAGGTGAGGGAGGCGGAGGGTGAGGGGGGGGCAGGTGAGGGGGGGGACAGGTGAGGGGGGGGGGGGAGGGACAGGTGAGGGGGGGGACAGGTGAGAGGGGGGGAGACAGGTGAGGGGGGGGGGGACAGGTGAGGGGGGACAGGTGAGGGGGGGGAGGGTGAGGGGGGGGACAGGTGAGGGGGGGGAGGGACAGGTGAGGGGGGGGAGGGTGAGGGGGGGACAGGTGAGGGGGGGGGGGGTGAGGTGGGGGACAGGTGAGGGGGGGGACAGGTGAGAGGGTGAGGGCGGGGGGGGACAGGTGAGGGGGGGAGGGACAGGTGAGGGGGGGACAGGTGAGAGAGGGGGGACAGGTCAGGGGGGGGGAGGGTGAGGGGGGGGACAGGTGAGGGGGGGGAGGGTGAGGGGGGGAGAGACAGGTGAGGGGGGAACAGGTGAGAGGGGGGGGGACAGGTGAGGGGGGGGAGGGATAGGGTGAGGGTGAGGGTGAGGGTGAGGGTTAGGCTGCTGTCCAGCTGCTCCACTAAGCTTCGTGGTTAAAGCTCAGTG
The DNA here is from genome assembly GCF_964030765.1 of Micromesistius poutassou. Lineage (NCBI taxonomy): Eukaryota > Metazoa > Chordata > Actinopteri > Gadiformes > Gadidae > Micromesistius > Micromesistius poutassou. Next base: position 302,783 of record NC_140279.1, read on the forward strand.
AAGCTTTACAGAAAGCTGGGGCCCAATTCCCAGGTCCTTCTAATTACACGTGGTCTCTCTCTCTCTCACACACACACACACACACACACACACACACACACACACACACACACACACACACACACACACACATACACACACACGCACACACACACACGGCATTGGAGCAGCATAAGTAATCCTGTTAGCTATGCAGTATAACACGGACTCTCTATGAAACAAGGCCTCACTAACTCACTGCAGCAGTGAGCCACCACCACCACTGCTGGTCGTTTTGCCGTGTTGATAAGCTGCTATTGTTCTGGCTGAAACAAACCTGCGTACGTTTACCGAGCAGATAGCTCAGCATATCCTCCCCTCTTGTCCACTCAACCTGTCTTGCCTCTTGTCGTTCAACCTCTCTCCTTCTCCCCCCTCTCTCTCTCTCTCTCCCTCCCACCGCCAGCGTCTACCCGGTGATAATGTCCGACTCCCAACGCCACGAATACAAGCAGGAGTTTGACTCCGACCTCAGGGAGTACAAGCACCTGTGTGCTGAGATGGACGACATCCACGACCAGCTGAACAAGCTCAGCAGGCAGCTGGACACTCTGGACGAGAGCTCAGCCAAGTACCCGGTGAGCTGCCCTACCGCTGGCCACCACTAGGGGGCCGACAGCTGCCCTACCGCTGGCCACCACTACGGGGCCGACAGCTGCCCTACCGCTGGCGTCCACTAGGGGCCGACAGCTGCCCTACCGCTGGCGTCCACTAGGGGGCCGACAGCTGCCCTACCGCTGGCGTCCACTAGGGGCCGACAGCTGCCCTAATATCTGCATGTCGCTAAATATTTTATGTCTTTTGTATTTTTATTGGCATTTCTTTAATTCAGATTCATTCATTTGTATTTTTTTTCAGTCTGTGGCAGATGAATATAACCAACTTAAGGATCTGAAAAGGGTGAGTTGAAGAACTAAGTCTTCTGTATTTGAAATTAGTATTATAGATTTGTGCTCTCTAGATTGTAACCCTTTTGATTAATAGAGATCAGTTTTTGGGACACTCAGAGAAAGTTTCAAAGTAAAATAAGAAGTGTTGTAGCCACAGTGTAAGTGTGATTACGCATGTTTCAAAGTAAAATAAGAAGTATTGTAGCCACAGTGTAAGTGTGATTACGCGTTAAGTGTGATTACGCGTGTCCATGTTTCGTGACTGACTCCTCTTCCCCACGGCCCTGCAGACTCCAGACTACCGGGCGAAGAAACACGACTGCCGCAGGCTGCGGCACAAATTGTTCCACATCAAACGCATGGTGAAGAACTACGACAAGACCCACTAAATAAGCACGCACACACCTCCAACACAACACCCACCAACATCATGTCCTTCAACATGGAAAACAAAGACTTTCTAGAAGGCTAAGACCAAAAAACACATACACACACACACACACGCACGCACACACACACACACACACACACACAGACAACATAATCCCACTAAAACACATGCCGTTCGTAGTTCACCTGTGTTAGCTTGTTGCAGCTTTCTTATGCTATAGAGTGAATGTGCTTCAGTCTAACTCTGTGACCAGGGGACAAGGGAGAACGTTGGCAGCCAGTCACAGCACAGCACCACTGCCGTTATTCAAAAAGGGCCGTTCTGAAGGCCTTGCATTGTGAGAGCCTCTCTGTATGTCGGAAGGTGAACCCTGGTGAACCACCGCTTCCACCGAGCCGAGCAGCCCACAAAGAGATCTTATCTGAGGGAGGTATGTAGAGCTGATAAGAACTGATACAGGAGTGCTGTGAGGCCTGTCCGCATTCAAACACACACAAGGTCAGTGCTCGTGGACGGCTCACCAGAGACCAGCTCGCCCCTCACTGCTCCTGGTATCACTGGGCGCTACGGTGAAGCATCTATCGGAACACGTTGGAGTTTGCCTTAACTTAAGTCTCTTAAGTGATGATCAAAGTTGCATTTAAACCCTAAGGAGATTAACCTAGCCAGCAATAGTGTACACTTTTTTAAGAGATCTGTATCACTGCTACATAAAAGAATAAGAGTTGATTTGTGACTGAACAGAAGGATAAGGCGCCTGTTATGTGAGGTTGCTGTCTTTAAATACTGCCAGGGATGTAATCTGTTTGTACCGTGCTAATGGCTAGTGGTATTCATAGGGCATTGGTTGATTCTGTAAGGGCTTTAGCATTATTTGTTTTACATCTCAGTGTTTTATTATTCAACTTTATTTTGTAATCACCGCCTTGGAAGTCATTTGTCGTTAATTCATTCAGTAGAAATCCTCTCAAAGGCTGTAAATGGTCAATTTGGGAATAGTTCCTGTTTGTAGCTGTTGCAAAAATGATCTTCTAATACAAAACACTTTGATTATTATTATTTTTCATTTAGAATTTTGTACTAGCAAGAGGGACCGGAAATCTGAAAAAAATGAAACATGGCCTCCATGTGAACACAGTTTGAGATCGAAGCTGTACTGTTGTTCATCTGCTGGTCTGGTCGCCTTCTGGATGTGCCGCCCCACAAAGTTCACTTGGCCAACCTGTCAAAGCCGTGTGGGTGTCCCTGGGTTCAAACAGAGAATGTCCAATATGAAGAGAACCGGCACTCTCTGGTGACGTCCGGTTTCTGAACTGGTTGCGGTAACACATCCGTCCACGCGAGGGCGCTGGCGGGTGAGTGCAGAATGAATGGGAGTCGACGGGTTTCACCGTCAAATTACACTTTTCTCAGGGTGTCGTTGTTTTTTTTTTTTAAGTAATTTGAAAGTCACATTCAAAAGGGGGGGCTAAGATAATACACTTAGCCCCCTCTGTATATTGTTCACTTATCTGTTCTAAAAATCCGTTCAAAAAGATGATGACGTCACTGCCAGAGGTCCTGCTTTACGGAAAGTTCTGAGTCACTTTTGCACTTCAGCATATATATAATATATATATATACATACATACATATAATATATAACAATTAACTTAGACGGAAAGTCCTCCTTAAGATAATGTTTCTGATTGTGCTTCAGCTTCAGATGCCATCAAGAGGGTCTCAGGTCGTAATCAGTCGCAAGTGCGTCCCTGACCAATCAGCATTCATTAGCAGAACGCTAGCGTGTACGGCCGACAACGGCCCAAACTGTAAGAAATCGAAAGGACAGAAGTACTCATTCATTCGAATTTTTATCTATAATCTATAGTGAACTTGCGGAATCTACAATAAAATAGGTGATATTTCAACGACAAGCGGGTGAAAGAGACACATTTAGCCGTCTAGCCCCATAGACCCCCATTCAATCTGCACTCATGCGATCACCCCCGGTGGAATCTACTGGAACTGCAACCGAGTTGGACACAACGGGGCTCAATAGAGAGTGCCAAGGCTCTCCGTAGACGGGTCTCTAACTTGTAACCATTGTAACATGTCCTTGTACTAATCCACTCCAAGTGTTCTTTTTATTGACATGTTAAAAAAATGTCAATGCTTATGATACATTTTATACATGTTTTTTTTTAATCAAATGATGAGTCTACAAAGAACTTTAATGTTGTTTCATAAACATTATGCAAGCCATTTTTGTTTTTAAGACTGTTTTCCGTGTCATCTTTTTTTACTGAAAACTTTGAGATAGTATATGTGTGAACATGCAATTGACATTTTGCAAGCAATAAATATCTATAATTATTGTTAATCAAGGTGGTAATGAATGCAGCTATATTTCCTATATGATGTTATTTTCTATGTATCTTGCGGCGGTGTCTGACGCAGTGCTGCGATGCGTCCAGCAGGGGGAGCACCTGGACCGTCTGTGAGAAGGGACTTGTGCTTGCTCATGTTTGGCATAAGCCTTGTGACGATAGGTCCAAACCACGCGTATTCAGCTTCCCTCGCCTTTTCCCCCCCTGTTCCTGTTGAGTATGTGCGGCCCTTTATGGTGAACACTTTAGGACCATCACTAAGGAAACAAAAGACGAAGTCAAACAGAAGGACTTGTGAAATCCCCTTTCTTAGATTGCATGTATGCATGTATGTTTGTGTGAAGGTGCATTTCTCAGTATCATCTTTAAGTACAGTGATATACAGGGGATGGCCTGCAGTGATTTATTTATTCTGTAAAGGAATTGCATCGTAGTCCATTATCATCATTGGAAGATACCAGCAGCAGACAAATCGACAAATTTAGCTGGAAGATGCAAATCTTCCTCAGTTATTCGACAACAGAAAACAACAGAAAATGTGTTATCTCGACAGCTCTTAAGTTACAACACTGTTGCAGATTCAAATGAGGCTTTGTCTTCCAAGTGATTATCTCCTATGTGTGAGGTGGTGGTGGAGGATGCTGACAGGCAGAAGACTGCAATGGCGGGGCTTCAGGTTGTTCAGGTGATGGTAGCTGCTGGTTTCATCATAATCATGTTCAACCTACTCCGAGCTAAAACTTCTCATTCCAATTGGCGATCAAATAGCCATAGGGTTCCCTCCTTGTTGAACAAAGACACACTTGGTATGAATACGCCACAGTGAATTGAATATCCAGGACATGAAAGTTATCGTTAAAGTTTTTCAGTTCCTCTTAATTCACTTCCTTATCCAATATCCAGAAAGAACCAACAATATCCATGTCATACAGTTCGCTTAAAAATCAGTCACAAACCAAGATTAGTGTGTTTTTTTATGCATAAACTGGTCTACTTTTAACTACTAAACACATTTTTCATTGGAGCAGCTACTACATGTAATACTGTAGCCTATGAATGGTTCCAACAACTTTCTCCACTGATGAAGCTCAATCAACATTCATTTCAAGGTCCCTTTTGGAAAATACAGTTTAATAAGACCTTAGTTATATATATGAAGTCATGTTTTCTTGAATGTATTCACTAAAGTGTATTATTCAAAGCAATTTAAAAAAATGAATCAAAAATATTAATTATAATGAAAATGAATTGATTCTGACATTAATTACGTAGTCAATTAATGTGTGCTTTTTTCTTTATTTCTACCAATGTAAAAATAACCAACACAAATATGTCAACAAAACTTTGTTTAAAAGTAATACTACACAGCACAACAAGTCAAATTACAACAAACCCAACAAGTGATTTCAGGGCAATTGCGATATTATAAATCATGGTCATATCTTTTTTTTTCTTGAATCGTGACAAGGGAGACAAAAGTCCATCGCACAAAATGTTTTTTTTTTTTTAAATCTTTTCCCACAATCATACGCTTTCAAGTAGAGCATTTTGGCAGAACATTGGTGGAGCATTTCTGAGCGGTCCAAGACGGCGGGCCTCGTGATGTGAAGGACCAAGGTTCCACCGAGGAACACGCGACCTTGAGACCCTGGAGGTGAGTCGTGACAGCCTGGGCCGGAGCTGTCCTTCAGCAGCACATCACCAACGTGTGCAACCGCTTCCAGAGCAGCCGACTTTGTGTATCGAAGGATGCGTAATAAAACCGTTTGGTATTCTCCAACGAACACAACAAAAGTGTGACGCGCTTTCACGCTATTTGCCGACGTGTTCATGGGGTTTGCCAAAGCTCAAAGAAACCGGCCCTACACAGACGGACTGTCACTGCTGAAGCTGTGTGACGATGCTGATGATCCCTTTTTATGGTAATCGACTATTAACACACGTTAAGCATACAATCAGTTCACCATACAATCTTTGTCTCTGTGGATATAAAACATGAGGTATTCATAAGAGCAGGAGCAGCGTTCATCTGAGGCGCATCAACGGATGTTCACTTTTATTTTTTCACTATCGTGTTATCTATTCTTATTGCGGAAAAATGATCCATAGTCTGGGGAATTGTAGTTTGTTGCTGATCCGCCTGCACAAACCCAGTATCTGGTAACAAGGCATGTTGGCCAACCTAACATTGGCCACGCTCAACGGAAAAAAAAACTCCCCCAGCCGTGAAATTACAACACCCTCTGTGATATGTGTCATCATAGAAAAACAACCGCCGAGCAGAGAGGGAAACACAGAGCGTGGCCCAGAGCAGGATCACATCGTAGAGGTAGTAACGTCGTTTCCTTGAAGTCCTTGAAGCTTCCTTCTGCTTGGACTCAGATAGAGATCAGAGGATCAGGAGTCCAGGAGTTCAGACAACAACAACAAAAAGCCTCCTGTCCTTCACAGTCCTTCCTAACCCTCCACACATCGGAGCTCCGCTTCAACAAGTTCATATGTGAGGGGCAGAGGAAAATAAGACAGACCTTGAGATGAAGGTTAACGCCAGGTGACAGAAGAGACCGGACCCCTGAAAATAATCACCAACACAAACAAGCCCTGCCGTGGATTTACTTTTTGGTATTAAACGACTATTTAGTTGTTTTGCTTTCAATCTCTTCTCCATCCCTGCTTCTGTTAGTCTATTTGGCGGGGGGCAGGGTTGGCGATGTGGCGGGGGTTGGTGGTGGCGGGGGGTGGTGGTGGGGGCCGGGGACCGAATCAGTTCGAAGGAACGACTCTTTAACAAGAACGAACCGACCTGATTCCACGTTTCAGTTCTCTCTCGTTCGTCTCTCATCGTTCGTTCTCCCAGACTCCCCCTCGCTGACTCTCTGTTCACTGTGTTAAGTTAGCAGAGTGGCGAAGAGGGGGTGGAGGTGGTGGCGGTGGTGGCGGGGGTGGAGGTGGTGGTGGTGGTGGTGTTGGTAGCACGGCGGTGGTGGTGGTGGCAGTGGTGGTGGAGGTGGTGGGGGTGGTGTTGGTAGTGGGGAGGTGGCGGCTGTGGGGGCCGGAGTGGTGGTGGTGTTGGTAGCGTGGCGGTGGTGGTGTTGGTGGAGGTGGTGGTGGTGTTGGTAGCGGGGTGGTGGCGGGGGTGGAGGTGGAGGTGGTGGTGGTGGTGTTGGT
>NC_140279.1:312139-323596 GCF_964030765.1 Micromesistius poutassou
TAATTATTTTCATTTTGCACATTTCTTTTGTTACCGCACTGTATTATTGAGCCTGGCCGAGTATGAGTGACTGTCAGTCGGCCGTGTGCAGCACTGACGGCGTTAGGGCTAGGGCTAGGGTTAGGGTTAGGGTTAGCGTTAGGGTTAGGGTTAGGGTTAGGGTTAGTGTTAAGGTTAGGGCTAGCGTTAGGGTTAGGGTTAGGGTTAGGGTTAGGGTTAGGGTTAGCGTTAGGGTTAGGGTTAGGGTTAGGGTTAGTGTTAAGGTTAGGGCTAGCGTTAGGGTTAGGGTTAGGGTTAGGGTTAGTGTTAAGGTTAGGGCTAGCGTTAGGGTTAGGGTTAGGGTTAGGGCTAGCGTTAGGGTTAGGGTTAGGGTTAGGGCTAGCGTTAGGGTTAGGGTTAGGGTTAGGGCTAGGGTTAGGGCTAGCGTTAGGGTTAGGGTTAGGGTTAGGGTTAGTGTTAGGGTTAGGGTTAGGGTTAACACTAATGGCGCATTTCCACTGAGGGTGGGTGCGGTCGGTTCAGTCTTTATTATTATTTCTGGACAACGGACGTGTCGTGCAAACCTTTAGCTTTGGCGAACAAGGAGGTGGAAGAGGTGGAACCCTAACCCTAACCCCCTCGTCACCTCCCTCCTGTTTTAACCCTAACCCTAACCCCCTCGTCACCTCCCTCCTGTTTTAACCCTAACCCCTCGTCACCTCCCTCCTGTTGTATCCCAGGTCCACGTTGGGGAACCATGGCCTGCATGTGTTATGCGATATGCACCCATTCACATTCTTTGCATTTCAATTCAACACCATTTCATTTGGATCGGCCTTCGTCCCAGTTGTCCCAGTTGTCCCAGTTACAGTCTGACCAGTTTCACAGTGCCCCGTGTTTACGGCCTCAACCTACCCCCTACCGGTGGAGATGCGACATTAGGAGCTTCTGATTGGGCCCCCGTGGTGACAGACGAACCAACGGGGGAAACAACAACAGACAGAGCGCTGAGCAGCACTGACCTGCTCGGACACGGGCAGCTCGGGGAAGTAGGGGATGTTCCGCGCCCACTCGATGGTGCTGAACAGCAGCCGCGCCGCCAGCTCACAGATGTTGTCGATGCCCATGACGGCGGCGGCGCCGCTCTGGGTGGGCTGCGTCTGGCCGTAGCGGCTGCTGGGGTACGGCTCGGCGCGGAGGAGCAGGGAGATGAGCTCCGAGACCGGCTGGCCGTTGAAGTAGTCGCCCCCGATGTGGCCGCCGCCGCCGCCGCCGCCGCCGCCCAAGGCCCCCGCCGCCGCCGCGGTGGGACTGACGCCCGGGTGGGTTGGAGGGATACGGCCGCGCTGGACGGCTGGAGGAGACGGGGGGGGGGGGCACAGAGACGAGGACAACAACAGGTTGGAGAAGGTCTGAAGGGCGGTGAAGGTTACATGTCTCTAAAATAGTGGTTTACAAACAGTAAACAGAGTGCCAGTAGGTATGAAGCCTGTACACATGCCTCCTTAAAGTCAACCTCATGGATAAGCTGCTAAATGATGATACTTGATACTTAAGGTATTGTGCTAATATTAAGCAGGTCTACATCACGTAAGCCTCAGAGCTAAATTGCTGTAATGCTTGGAATAAGTGCGGAAGGTGGATATTGGGACTTTCAAAGTGTGGCCTGATATGTGGATGACTCTACAGGAACATGATTAGTTAGTTAGTTATTAGTTATATATTAGTTATTATCTGCTATATAAACCCCCCGGTTCCCCCCGGGCAGGTGTTGAGGCTGTGGGTCAGAGGCTGCTGCGTTACGTATCACCGGTCAGTGTGTGACCTTTAACCCTAACCCTTTAGTGGGTTTCGGGGGTTGAAAGGAGAAATACTGTTTAGACATTTGTGGGGGATTTGGCCACTGGCTCCAAGGCAGTGGATGATAACTGGTTATAACCAGGGTTAGCCTACTCACAGATAACCCTGGTTATAACCAGGGTTAGCCTACTAACAGCTAACCCTGGTTATAACCAGGGTTAGCCTACTAACAGCTAACCCTGGTTATAACGCTACTAGGCTGTTACAGCAACAATAGGGTCTCCCTGACAAGGACACAACATAAGGTTTTAGTTTGAATTCAATCTGTAGCACTTTGTAACTTTTTGTATTGCTTTTTTGCTCCAAACTAAACAGCGTGTCTTCCACCATTGGCTGCAGTAGTAACTAACTAACTAACTGGCAGTAGTAACTAACTACTCACCCAGCTAACAGCCTCCCCGGGCAGGTGTTTCCATGGGGAGGTAAACACAGAGCAGCTGCCAAGGGTATTTGGAAATGGAATGTGCATCTCACTATCAGTGGTGTAGTAGAATTGTGTGTGTGTGTGCGTGCCTGCCTGCGTGAATGTGCCTGCGTGAGTGTGTGTGTGTGTGCAACAAGTCGGGTAATGTCATGTGACTGTTAGTAACTGGCTTGTTTCGGTGTCAAAGGTCACGTTGGGAACAGCTCTGTACACGCACTGTTACTCAGCGTTAGATAGTCAGTGTTGTCGCCAACCCACTCGAGGATAAAGGGAACCGTGTGCATATATTATGACGGATACCTTCTTTGCGCATGCCGACACGAAAGCATTTCTTCAGCCGACAGAACTGGCACTGGTTGCGGTGGTGTTGGTCTATTTGGCAGTCTCTGTTTGACCTGTGCAGGGGAGAGAGAACCGCTTTGAGATAGAGAACAAAGGAGCTACTATTAGTGGCTTTATGAAAGTCACCGGATGACCTCATTGTTGTAGAATCTCAAGGGGGCTCTGAGCCTCAGACCACAATAAAATGAAATGATAAAAGTTCTGTCTCGGTTTGCTCTCTCTCTCTCTCTCGCTCTCTCTCTCTCTCTCTCCCTCTCTCCCTCTCCCTCTCCCTCTCCCTCCCTCTCCCTCTCCCCCTCTCCCTCTCCCTCTCTCTCCCACTCCCTCTCCCTCTCTCTCCCTCTCCCTCTCCCTCTCCCTCTCCCTCCCTCTCCCTCCCTCCCTCTCCCTCTCCCTCTCCCTCTATCTCTCTCCCCCTCTCCCTCTCCCTCTCTCTCCCTCTCCCTCTATCTCTCTCTCCCTCTCCCTCTCCCTCTCTCTCCCTCTCCCTCCCTCTCTCTCCCTCTCTCCCTCTCCCTCTTTCTCCCTCTCTCCCTCTCCCTCTCCCTCTCTCTCTCTCTCCCTCTCCCTCTCCCTCTCTCTCCCTCCCCCTCTCCCTCTCCCTCTCCCTCCCTCTCCCGCTCTCCCTCTCCCTCTCTCTCTCCCTCTCTCCCTCCCTCTCTCTCCCTCTCCCTCTCCCTCTCCCTCCCTCTCTCTCCCTCTCCCTCTCCCTCCCTCTCCCTCCCTCCCTCTCCCTCCCTCTCCCTCTCCCTCTCTCTCCCTCTCCCTCTCTCTCTCCCTCTCTCTCCCCCTCCCTGCCCCCTATGATGAGTGACCTGTGTGAGCCGGTGGGGCTGAACGACTATCAAGGTGGTGACCTTTGTAAATCATCAGCTGTTCCCGCCCCTTGCTGCCTTTTACAGCGGGGGGGGGGGGGGGGGGGCGGCCTGGGAAGGACTGCCTGTGTGTTCCAGCGGAGGGGCCCGCTCTACTTCTTCTACGACTGTAAAGACGACAGCATTCCGCCTGGGCACTGAAGCAACTGGCTCTTAAAGGAACATCTTATGGGATTGTTTATGTAAGGACAGCAAATCAAGGTGGAATATTACGCTGCCTGTGCGGGAATATAACGAGCGTGTTGACCTATGAGGCAAGCGGCGTCTCACGGTGGAGCTTCGGGCCAGTCAGTAATCCTTCATGTCTCTCTGTCTCTCTTTCTCCCGAGGCGTATTGTCAACACATCCAAGGTTGCAACATATTAAACCAAATATACCTGTGTTTACATACCAATATAGAGAACCAACAAAGATGTTGTTGACACTAAACACTACAGTATTACGTCCTCTACGACCCCTTCCTGTAAACATTACAGTATTACGTCCTCTACGACCCCTTCCTGTAAACATTACAGTATTAAGTCCTCTACGACCCCTTCCTGTAAACATTAATGTATTAAGTCCTGAACAACCCCTTCCTGTAAACATTACAGTATTAAGTCCTCTACAACCCCTTCCTGTAAACATTGCAGTATTAAGTCCTCTACAACCCCGTCCTGTAAACATTACAGTATTAAGTCCTCTACGACCCTTCCTGTAAACATTACAGTATTAAGTCCTCTACGACCCTTCCTGTAAACATTACAGTATTAAGTCCTCTAAGACCCATCCTGTAAACATTACAGTATTAAGTCCTCTACGACCCATCCTGTAAACATTATAGTATTAAGTCCTCTATGACCCTTCCTGTAAACATTACAGTATTAAGTCCTCTACGACCCTTCCTGTAAACATTACAGTATTAAGTCCTCTAAGACCCATCCTGTAAACATTACAGTATTAAGTCCTCTACGACCCGTCCTGTAAACATTACTGTATTAAGTCCTCTACAACCCCTTCCTGTAAACACTACAGTATTAAGTCCTCTAAGACCATCCTGTAAACATTACAGTATTAAGTCCTCTAAGACCCTGTCCTGTAAACATTACAGTATTAAGTCCTCTACAACCCCTTCCTGTAAACATTACAGTATTAAGTCCTCTACGACCCCTTCCTGTAAACATTACAGTATTAAGTCCTCTAAGACCCCGTCCTGTAAACATTCCAGTATTAAGTCCTCTACGACCCCTTCCTGTAAACACTACAGTATTAAGTCCTCTAAGACCCATCCTGTAAACATTACTGTATTAAGTCCTCTACAACCCCATCCTGTAAACATTACAGTATTAAGTCCTCTAAGACCCTTCCTGTAAACATTACAGTATTAAGTCCTCTACAACCCCTTCCTGTAAACACTACAGTATTAAGTCCTCTAAGACCCCGTCCTGTAAACATTACAGTATTAAGTCCTCTACGACCCAGCCTGTGAACATTACAGTATTAAGTCCTCTACGACCCCTTCCTGTAAACATTACAGTATTAAGTCCTCTACGACCCAGCCTGTAAACACTACAGTATTAAGTCCTCTACAACCCCTTCCTGTAAACACTACAGTATTAAGTCCTCTAAGACCCCGTCCTGTAAACATTACAGTATTAAGTCCTCTAAGACCATCCTGTAAACATTACAGTATTAAGTCCTCTACGACCCCTTCCTGTAAACATTACTGTATTAAGTCCTCTACAACCCCATCGTGTAAACATTACAGTATTAAGTCCTCTAAGACCCCTTCCTGTAAACATTACTGTATTAAGTCCTCTACGACCCCTTCCTGTAAACATTACTGTATTAAGTCCTCTACAACCCCATCCTGTAAACATTACAGTATTAATTCCTCTACGACCCTTCCTGTAAACATTACTGTATTAAGTCCTCTACAACCCCATCCTGTAAACATTACAGTATTAAGTCCTCTACGACCCCTTCCTGTAAACATTACAGTATTAAGTCCTCTACAACCCCGTCCTGTAAACATTACAGTATTAAGTCCTCTACGACCCGTCCTGTAAACATTACAGTATTAAGTCCTCTAAGACCCTTCCTGTAAACATTACAGTATTAAGTCCTCTACGACCCCTTCCTGTAAACACTACAGTATTAAGTCCTCTACGACCCCTTCCTGTAAACATTACAGTATTAAGTCCTCTACGACCCAGCCTGTAAACATTACAGTATTAAGTCCTCTACGACCCCTTCCTGTAAACATTACAGTATTAAGTCCTCTACGACCCAGCCTGTAAACACTACAGTATTAAGTCCTCTACGACCCCTTCCTGTAAACACTACAGTATTAAGTCCTCTACAACCCCTTCCTGTAAACACTACAGTATTAAGTTACCTGCAGGAGTAGCTGAGGTTCCTCCTGATGCTCCTCTTGAAGAAGCTCTTGCAGCCCTCACAGGTGAACACGCCGTAGTGCTTGCCGCTGGACTTGTCGCCGCACACCACGCAGTCCACCACGCACGCCCGCTCCTCGTCCGCCGCCGCCGCCGCCGCCGCCGCCACCTCGGCGTCGCTGCCGCCCCCCCCCCCGCGGAGAGCTCCCCTCCTGGTCCCGCTTCAGGTACAGCCGCGGCCCGGCGCCGCCGCCGCCGCCGCCGCCGCCGCCGCCCCCCCCCCCCCAGCCCGTTGGTGTCCCCGTTGGGATCGCCCCATCCCCCGCTCACCATGGCCATGTCACCACGCAGGCAGCAGCGCGGGCCGCCCGCGGCGCACATGCACCGCGCCCTTCACGTGGACCGTGGCAGGACGGTCCTCTGCAGCTGCAGGGGGAGAGAGAGCGCGCTAGGACTCCGGGGTCATAGCAGCAGGGCCCCCCCCCCTCTTTCCTTCCTCCGGGAGAAGTGTGAAGAGAGAACAAAGAGCCCCCCCCCCCCCCCCCCGAGTTGAAGAAGTAGTCCGAGGGGTCCCCTCGAGGGGTTGGGTGACCTCTAGCCCCGCTGCTGAATGACCTGGAGGTCGTTCAGAGGACTGCTCTCCTCTGTTCCACCTCGTCTTGACCTCAGAGTAATGGCTCCTGAGGGTTCAGAGAGAAAAAGAGGGGGAAAAGAAGTCAGACACAAGTGGAGTGGTTCAAAGTTCACGGCAGAGAAAAGGGTGCAGCCTGCCCACTCACAGGAAACACTAAATGACTCCTTGTCGCCCTCTCCCTCCCTCCCTCCCTCCCGCCCTCCCTCCCGCCCGCCCTCCCTCCCTCCCTTGCGCTCTTGCTTTCTCCTCGATGACGAAAAACACCTAATCTAACACTAATCCCCACCAAGAAGGGGGGGGGGGGGACTCAAACTCTCCTACTCTAACTGGAAGAATCTCAGACTGTTCTTTGCTCTCTCTCTCTCTCTGTCTTTCTCTTTCCCTCTCTCTCTCTCTCTCTCTCGCTCTTTTTCTCTCTCCTTCTCTGTCTCTCTCTCTCTCTCTCTCTCTCTCTGTGGCTGTCTCTTTCAGCACACTACTTTCTCAGAAAAGGCGAGAGGAGGAGGGGGGGTGCACTATAGCTGCTTCAGGCAGGGTTAAACTGCCCTGCCCTCTTCTCTTAAACCAGTCCGACCTGTTCCCGCTGCGTTGAGTTATCTGCTGATCTCACGGTTCCACATCATCTCACTGAGTGCCGTGCAAGAGGAAGAACATTATTTTTTCCTCCCAGCTATATAAAAAAGTACATTCATATCCTTTTTCCACGGTCTGCAAATGTTGGACGTAATCGGAGGAGCAGCCTCGTAGCGTACTGTTAAGCGGGGTATCCAGGGAGTTCTCCCGCCAAGCCCCTCTTCCTCTTTCTCTTTGGAGATCAAAGTTCATCCAACAAGTCCCGCCGTGTCCGCTTGCGTGCGCCGCCGCCGCCGCCGCTGCGAGTTCCTCCGGTTCTCTTCTTGCTCAGAGAACAGAAAACCCCCCCCCCAGACGGACGGCCGTGTGTGTGTGTGTGTGTGTCGTTCCCAGAGCTCTTCAGCGCCTGCCTCTACTGGGGGTCAGGGGGCTCCTCTTCTCTTGTCCATCCAGCGAGCGACGGAGGCCAGCGGCTGCTCGGCGTGCCCTCTCGCTGTCGCTCTCTCTCTGTCTTGCTCGTCCCCCTTTCTCCTCCGGAGCGCCGCGGCCACCAGCAGGAATAAATTAGGAAAAACAAGCACTGGCAAAAAAAAGAATCCGGTCCCAGTCCGTTAGTGGGAGGCAGAGCCCAGTGTGTTGCGGCGTGCAGCTCCCTCTGTCCTCTCTCTCTCTCTCTCTCTCTCTCTCTCTCCCTCTCCTCCCAGCCCCGGAGAGAGTGAGCGTGTGTGTGTGTGTGCTCAGGGATTTGACACTGCTATTCAAGCCCCGTGGTTGCCATGGCACTGGCTGCCTTATAAGGCCAGTAGAGTCAAAGAGCACAGAGTGGGCTGAGGCCACACACACACACACACACACACATGCACACGCACACGCACACACACACACACACACTGACTGCTCACTACCTCTGTGAGGCCTGACCCCAGGCCAGCCGGGCTGTGCAGGGAGTTGACCCCAACGCAGCCCTAAAGACAGAGCAGGGGTTGTGATTGTTGTGGTTGCGCATTAGGTCACATGATCATCTAGTACTTATTTGACACCGCTGCCCACATGCACTGGTCTGGGTCTGGGTTATGGTCTGGGTCTGGGTTATGGTCTGGGTTAGGGTCTGGGTTAGGGTCTGGGTTATGGTCTGGGTTAAGGTCTGGGTTAGAGTTAGGGTCTGGGTTAGGGTCTGGGTTAGGGTCTGGGTCAGGGTCTGGGTTAGGTTCAGGGTTAGGGTCTGGGTTATGGTCTGGGTTAAGGTCTGGGTTAGAGTTAGGGTCTGGGTTAGGGTTAGGGTCAGGGTCAGGGTTAGGGTCTGGGTTAAGGTCTGGGTCAGGGTCAGGGTTAGGGTCTGGGTTAGGGGTTAGGGTTATGGTCTGGGTTATGGTCTGGGTTATGGTCTGGGTTAGGGGTTAGGGTCTGGGTTAGGGTCTGGGTCTGGGTTAGGGTCTGGGTTAGGGTCTGGGTTAGGGTCTGGGTCTGGGTTAGGGTTAGGGTTAGGGTCTGGGTTAGGGTCTGGGTTATGGTCTGGGTCAGGGTTAGGGTCAGGGTTAGGGTCTGGGTTAGGGTTAGGGTCTGGGTTATGGTCTGGGTTATGGTCTGGGTTATGGTCTGGGTCAGGGTTATGGTCTGGGTCAGGGTTATGGTCTGGGTTAGGGTTATGGTCTGGGTTAGGTTCTGGGTTAGCGTCTGGGTTAGGTTCTGTGTCATTTGCAAAAAAGAGTCAGATCCCAAATAGCCTCAAACAAAAGTTACATGTAAGCACAACTATTTTGAAGAGATGCAAACACAGCGTTACTATGAGACCTCAAACAACAACTCTGTCTCTGTTGCTGCCTCGGCCCTCCGTCGTCATGTCAACGGCATCTGGAACATTTATGGAAGAAAACTGACAATCTGAGCCCGCAGCCGAGGACTCAAACGGCCTCCAGAGGGCAAAGCAGAGCAGCCCACAGACAGCGTCCTCAACGGGCTGAGCCTGTCGCTGGTCACACGCTCCACAGACAGGGCCCTCAACCTGTCGCTGGTCACACGCTCCACAGACAGGGTCCTGAACCTGTCGCTGGTCACACGCTCCACAGACAGGGTCCTCAACCTATCGCTGGTCACACGCTCCACAGACAGGGCCCTCAACCTGTCGCTGGTCACACGCTCCACAGACAGGGTCCTCAACCTGTCGCTGGTCACACGCTCCACAGACAGGGTCCTCAACCTGTCGCTGGTCACACGCTCCACAGACACCGAGGGTCAAACTCTGTGACCATAGAAACCAAAGGCCTCTTCCCTTCTCTTCTAGCGTTTGGAAGGATTGCTAAACGCCATGTGCACTTTTTGTACAATTGTTGTAAATAAATAGTAACTTACATGCAATAAAAATATCATATATATAATACAAACAATTCTTATATAGTTGTATATATATATATATATATATATATATATATATATATATATATATATATATATATAAAGACTACGTATTTCTCTTCTTAAATGCTTTCATTCATGTCCACAGACCTTGGTTAGTGGACATGGGGTCAGGTCTCAGATGGACAGGGGCGGGTCACTGGCTTGAGCTTCTGATACGTGTTTGTTTGATGTGCTCAATCAAAGGGAATGCTAGCTCCGATCAGGAGGGTTGATGTTGTGGTGGCGTAGGCAGACCAGCTGACACACACACAGTCTTTTAAAGGGGTGGCTTCAAGACATTATTATCATAATATCTAAGATAAAGTTACACCGACATTGAGTAACAACTGGGAAATAACTACAGTCAGTACAGTTTATACTGCAGTATAAACTAGGGTCTGCTACATTAATTGTACCTATTCTATGCACATAGTGCATATGTTTACTTTGTTAAAGGCTGAGTTGATGAATGACGCGTCTAACCTTATGTGTGTCTCTTAGGGTTAGTGGTTAGGGTTAGTGGTTAGGGTTAGTGGTTAGTGGTTAAGGTTAGGGTTAGTGGTTAGGGTTAGGGTTAGTGGTTAAGGTTAGGGTTAGTGGTTAGGGTTAGGGTTAGTGGTTAGTGGTTAAGGTTAGGGGTAGTGGTTAGTGGTTAGTGGTTAGGGTTAGAGTTAGGGTTAGTGTTAGGGTTAGGGTTAGGGTTAGTGGTTAGGGTTAGTGGTTAGGGGTAGTGGTTAGGGTTAGGGTTAGTGGTTAGTGGTTAGGGTTAGGGTTAGGGTTAGTGGTTAGTGGTTAAGGTTAGGGGTAGTGGTTAGTGGTTAGTGGTTAGGGTTAGTGGTTAGGGTTAGAGTTAGGGTTAGTGTTAGGGTTAGGGTTAGGGTTAGGGTTAGGGGTAGTGGTTAGGGTTAGTGGTTAGGGTTAGTGGTTAGTGGTTAGGTTAGTGGTTAGGGTTAGAGTTAGGGTTAGTGTTAGGGTTAGTGGTTAGGGTTAGGGTTAGGGTTAGGGTTAGGGTTAGGGTTAGTGGTTAGGGTTAGAGTTAGGGTTAGTGTTAGGGTTAGTGGTTAGGGTTAGAGTTAGGGTTAGTGTTAGGGTTAGTGGTTAGGGTTAGTGTTAGGGTTAGTGGTTAGGGTTAGAGTTAGGGTTAGTGTTAGGGTTAGGGTTAGGGTTAGCGGTTAGGGTTAGGGTAGTGGTTAGGGTTAGTGGTTAGGGTTAGTGGTTAGGGTTAGGGTTAGGGTTAGGCTTTAATGAGAACTTGCCGGTTCTATTTCAGTGGTTATGGGAGTGATCCAATGCTAATAGCAGCATGTTATAGATGTAAGCATGTGTTATAGCAGCACATGCGCACATAAATTAAATGTGTGTGTGTGTGTGTGTGTCAGGAATTCAGCTGTTGGTGTGGCCCCTGCATTCAGCAGTCAGCCACAGAGAGAGCACAGAAGCACGCTCTACGCACACACACACACACACACACACATTTTACACATGTGTAAAACATGACACATGTTTTCTTATTTTTATTCATTGGATAAAACAATAAATCAGTCGGCCCCTCACCTGGGGGGGGGGGTGGGGGTGACAACACGCTGTGACCGGACCCACGGTTCCACTGCTATGAATGGTTGACAGCAGAGCTCAATAAACACTTTTATCACAAGGAAACAAAAGGTAGAGAGATGGTTATTTGAAGTTTGCCTGATCAAAGAGGCGCTCTGTGTGTGTGTGTGTGGATCTCGTTACTTAAGGTGCAGGGAGTTCAACTTTAACCTGCTTGTTGTTGTGTCTGAGCACATGACTCCTGTTCCTTTCTCATTAGCCCCGCTGCCCTTTGGCCCAAGCCGCTCTCTCTCTCTCTCTCTCTCTCTCTCTCTCTCTCTCTCTCTCTCAGTCTCTCTCTCTCTCTTCTCACTCCACCCCCCCACCCCCCCCCCCCTCTCTCTCTCTCTCGCTCTCTCTCTCGCTCCTCTCTCTTTCTCTCTCCCCTCTCTCCTCTCTCTCTCTCTC
>NC_140279.1:323796-336296 GCF_964030765.1 Micromesistius poutassou
ATCCACACCCACGAATACGTTTCCTGGTCCAAACGAGCGTGTTTGTATTGCTCGTAGCCTCCGTCCAGACTCTATTATCGGGTCTACCAGTGACAGCGTGTGCAGCCCGACTGCGGCGCATCATTTCAGAAACACCGAAACGCACCAATCCGGGGCGCCATCAAACGTCCCGTGGACTGCGGAGATACAGTGTAGTGCGGAGTCTGCAGGTCTGATCTGAGGATGATGATGATGATGATGATGATGATGATGATGAACCACACCTGAGTCTCCAGCGCAAGGGGAGGAGGAGGAGGATATGGAAGAAGAAGAAGAAGAAGAAGAAGAAGAAGAAGAAAGGCTTCCGACAGGACATCCCCCCCCCCCCCCCCCCCCAGCGAAAATCCCAAATCATTGTCCGGCCTTTACCGTGTTTAGTGTTCAGGTGGGGGTGCGAGTGCACGAAGCATGCACGCGCCCCGGACAGTTTAACGCTGTAAAGATGTAGCGCTGCACACTTTCACTGAAACCTCGCGTGGCCTCACGGGCTGCAGAATGCGGATTAAGAAATCGAATTAAGCCCAGATGCTCGGGGCAGCGCAGCGGGGGCGAGCGCCATGCACACCATCACCAGGTCGACGTCCATAAGAGAAGCCGATGCTGGACATTACCCTGCATCCGAATGCCTCCCTATGGTGTGTGTGCGCTATAGTCCTAGTCCTTAACACACACCGCCTATCCCAGCCCGGGCATGACGATGAGCACATCCCGATGAATACATTAGGAATAACATAACGTCCCCTCGTCTCCAGAGGTTGGATCATAGGTGACTCGAACGGGCGAACGCGGTTACTTGTCCATCGCCTGGACGTCTGACATTAAACACATTAGCCCACGTAGCTTACAACGCCGTCTGCACGGGAACTTACTTTGGCCGGGCTTTTGTTCTTGATGACGAGCTGGCATTGCAGTTTGCAGTAATTGATGTCTCCGAGTTGGTTGTCGAAGAGATCCGCGGGGGCGGCGGAGGAGGCCGCCAGCCCCGCGAGGAGCAGCGACACCAGGGCGGTCAGGAGGAGCATCCTGTCGGAGCAGAACCGAGCCTTCATGTTCTGAGAAGGACTGCGGAGAGGACTGAGGAGAGGAGGAGGAAGGAGAGGAGAGGAGAGGAGAGCACAAGCCGAGCTCACTAGCTCTTCGGTGGGGGCAGGAGCGAGTGTGGAAGGTTGCAGTGTGCTGCTGTGTGCCGCTCTGCCTCTGCTGCCTCTGAGTCGCAGCGGCTCTGTAATCGGTTACGCTATCAGCAGCCGAGGTGTCGTCACGCGGCAAGTGTGTGAGTGACACCATCGCCCCGTGACCCCGGCGGCCCGGACGGGGACCGCAGCGCCCCCCCCCCCCCCCCCCCCACCCCCCGTGGTGTCACTCACTGTTCACTCTGGGCGTTCTGCCGATTGCTAGTATATATATATAAGTCTTCAATTGAGTTGAAGTAAAATTGAGCTAGATATAAAATATTTGTTATTCATACAATTTATAGTAGCTATATAGTAAATATATAAGACACGTAGCCTATAACGAGCTCCAACAGATCTCTTCGCAAATGCAAAAAAATAAATAAATAGAACTACAGCTTATAGTAGGAACATTAGTCCACGTAAACAGCCCAGGACTACGTCATCATCACGGAAACATCTCCCAGACGTCATGGACGGCAGCCCAACAACACGTCATTGGTTAATTGGCATTGTCATTAATGTGCGTCCAGCCTATTAACCATCAGGGCTGTGCTTCACATCTGGGGCAAAACAATGACTTCAGGGAGGAGCGTCGAGTATAAACTGTAATGTTGACGGGTTCGAGGCGTGTCCAGAGCCTCAGCCCCGGACCGCGAGGTGCGGTCTTAACGCCGATGAAGAGCGCCCCGGTGGTCCGGCGACACCCAAAGTTTCTCCAAGTATAAGATAGCCCTCCCCCGTCCTCCAGCAGACTGCTGCTAAACCTGCCTCTCACACACACACACACACACGTCTCACCTCCTGAAGTCCGAGAGAACAGAGAAGGGGAGAAGAGGAGGAAGAAGGAAAGGGATCAAAGCGAGGACGGAGCGCCGGGAAGTGTGATGCTGTCGCATGCTGTTCCTCGTCCTCTTCGGACCTCACGTGTTGTTCTCCACCACGCGTGAGTACCGCACTCTTTATGGGGGGGTTGTAATGAAAGACCCGTTATTGTTTATTCCGCTGAGAGACCCTCACAAGAGGAACATCAGAACCTGATGTGTTCTCCTCTATCGTTACCCTTCAGATTAAGTCTCTATATCAGGGTAAACTAAATCTACTGTCTACTGGAGCTGTCACTTTGAGTTACAACAGCAGATTATCTAGGCGGGATTAAACAATACCAGGTAAATACAGAAATAGAACATATTATCCTAGGCTATAGGCTATCAAATATCAAATATTACGATCATTATACTGTTATAGCCAGGCGTATTGATGTATATGCATATAATATAATTATTATTTAACTCTAACCAACTGTTATGCACGCTGTGTGGTAACTCATTCTATATACATTATTACTTCATAGTTTACTTTAATTTGTTAGATATTTATATTACATATGTGATTATTATTGTTATTATTTATTTGTTATTCATATTCTTGTAAAAAATTATAATATGTTATATGTTATATTCATGTGTTTACTTGCTCTCATTCTATCTATCTTTTAACGTGTTCAGCCTCATATTGAATTCCTTTGTGCACAATAACAGCCAACCTTCGACCAATGGAATGGGACCTATTCTCAGAATCTGCATGAAATATTTTTGTTATGTATTTTAAAGAGCAACTTAATCCTAAAAATCCAAACCCAGAGACAGCACCACCTGCAGGTATCACATGGGACATCTGCATTGTTTACGTTACTCTAATATCTGTCGGGGGCACATGATGCTGACAGTATGTTATGTTGATCCTATTCACAACCCACTCCATATTGGGGTGGGTTGTATGTGTGTGTGTGTGTGTGTGTTTGTGCGTGCAAGTGTGCTTGTGCATGCTCATGTGTGTGTGTGTGTGTGTGCGCATTTGTGTGTGCATGTGCGTGCGTGTGCTTGTGTGTGCATTGCATGCGTGTGTGTGTGTGCGCGTTTGTATGTGTGTGTGCGTTTGATCGCGTGTGTGTGCATGCATGTGCGCGTGCCTGCCTGCCTGCGTGCATGCGTGTGCTTGCGTGTGCTTGTGTGTGTGTGTGTGTGTGCGCGCGTGCATGCGTGTGCGTGTGTGTGTGTGCCCTCCCCTCCCCCAGCTGTGGAGGTGATCGAGCCCCAGGACCCCGACCCCTCCTCATCGGCTCCAGCCTGACGGCCCGGTGCACGCTGGCCGCGGGGGGGGCGGAGCTCCAGGCCGGCGCCCTCTACTGGACGCTGAACGGGCGGCGCCTGGCCCCCCAGCGGCCCCGCCCACCTGGGGGGGCCGCGCCCTGAGCGTCACCCTGCAGCGGCTCAACGGCTCCCGGCACCGCTCCGGGGACAACCTGGTGGGCCTCGCGGCGGGCGGACGGCCGCGTGCTGGCCGGCTCCTGCCTCCACGTGGGCCGTGAGTCACTGGGGGGGGAGAGAGGGAGAGAGGGATAGATAGATAGATCCATCCATCCATACATATTGTAGCGACTAGTCTCCAAAACGAAGCAGTCGCTGAGAGGCTGAGTGTAGGGTGTAAGCTGCCAGAGACACAGACAGAGTAGACATGAAACGGATTTGGCCGTGTCATGTGGCCAAGCAGTTAGGCCTACTACAGCGTATACAGATTCAATATAACGATGTATGCTTTCCCTTTGCAATTTCAAAAGGTTTCCCAGATAGGTTAGCTGCATAGCTAGCTGGTAGGCTATAGAAAATAAACCGAGTGGTAGTCACTTTCACAGGTCAGTTAAAACGATGCTTGTTGAAAAGCTTTTGCTGGCCTATAGGCCAGCAAAAATATAACATAGGCCTATACTTCAAAATGACACTACAAAACGAGATAACTTAGTTTATTT
This sequence comes from Micromesistius poutassou, assembly GCF_964030765.1. Classification (NCBI taxonomy): domain Eukaryota; kingdom Metazoa; phylum Chordata; class Actinopteri; order Gadiformes; family Gadidae; genus Micromesistius; species Micromesistius poutassou. The sequence goes on from NC_140279.1 coordinate 327,817, forward strand.
AGCATTATCAACTTAATGGTTTTAGAAACAACTGTTGTGCCGTCTCTTAAAACAAGCGCATCTTGCAGGCAAATTGTGAAAGGTCACGTTGATAGCCCATGACGTCACCCAGTGCACTGAGCACCGGTAAACGAGGCTACAAAGTACAAACTTTACTTCTATATTATTACTTTCAGACATTTTTATTTTCGAATAATTGATTCACATGTTAATGTTAAATTGTTCATGTGTAATTTTACAGAGCACTGAAAATGTAAATGACCACTCAAAAGGGCACTTTGGTCCTCCAGAGGGAAAAGGGCAGGGGCTCGGGCACCCATAGCCCCCCCCCCCCCCCCCCCTCCCGTGCCTGATAGGGGAGGCGGTATGGGTAAAGGGGAGGGGGGAGGATAGGGGAGGGGGAGGGGGGAGATTAGGGTAAAGGGAAGGGGGGAGGTAAGGGTGTATGGGGGAGGACGGAGGTGAGGGTATAGGGAGGTGAGGGTATAGGGGAGGGGGAGGTTAGGGTATAGGGGAGGGGGAGGTTAGGGTATAGGGGAGGGGAGAGGTAACCTTACCTTATTAGGGTAACATGCATGTGTATAATAAAAATTACTGCACAACAAGCCACACAGCGAGGTCATTTTAAATGATTTTATATCATAAAACAACATCAGTATACATTTCAACATCTGTGCGCACAGAGAAACAATTCTGGGATGTGATTCAAAAAAACAACGGTTCATCGTGAGACCATCTGACCCTAACTCTGTCCCTAACACTGAACCATGAGGAACCCTTGAGAAACAAGGAACCCTTGACAACCCGTGACTTAAGTCACGTCCTGCGAGGTAGACGTTGAATCCGAAGTCTCCACCGTCCAGCTCTGATGAGGCGCCGTCGGTGGGTCACTGAAATGTAGCAAGAGGAAAAACACAAATCGTTAGCCTCGTAGCATAATATGTTGTTAGCCATAGGCCAACAATGTCAATGAGGCTACCCATGTCCATTACGCTACGAGGCTACCCATGTCCATTACGCCATGAGGCTACCCATGTCCATTACGCTACGAGGCTACCCATGTCCATTACGCTACGAGGCTACCCATGTCCATTACGCCACGAGGCTACCCATGTCCATTACACTATGAGGCTACCCATGTCCATTACGCCATGAGGCTACCCATGTCCATTACGCCATGAGGCTACCCATGTCCATTACGCCACGAGGCTACCCATGTCCATTACACTATGAGGCTACCCATGTCAATTACGCTACAATATCAATTATACTATGAGGTTAACGATATAGATAACGCTATGAGGCTAGCAATGTAGATTATGCTGTGAGGCTAACAATATCCATTATGCTATGAAGCTAACTATCAATTATGCTAGGAGGCCAACGATGTCCAGCTAGGAGGCTAACGATGTCCAGCTAGGAGGCTAACCACATTCCGGGTCTCCCTCCAGATAGGTGGCTGCTCCTCCATCAGCTCTCCTCAGCCCAGGGTTCCTCATCATTTTGTCCATGATTTTTTTAGTTAATATAATTTGTGTTGAAATTGTAAATAATTATACTTATAACTATACTTTTGTTTTGAGAATTCTAAACTAGAAACAGTGGTAGTAGTTTTTTATTCTTTGGACACCTCGTTTAAATAATTATGAATCAAATCAAATGTTAAACTTCAACATGAAACATGCACACACTTGGGAATTTGTAATTCAGGAATATCCTAAAACATTCTGTGAATTTAACAGCATAGCTCTGGTGGTGAAACGATGTAAAAAAAACAACTTGGTATTAACCTTCCAAAGACTTGAGCAGTCCCATCGTAGTCCTCGTCTCGCTCCTGGTGGGTCGTCAGCTTCATCTGTTCACAATACAAACACATTCAAAGGGTGATGTTACGTCACCAGGTGTGAGTGTGACCAGCTGTTACATTTTAGTTTGTGTTTTAGTGTCCACCTAGATGTACGCTGGATTAACTATAGTAGTAGCAGCTGATGTGACTTTAATTACGTCAAATCACAGCTTTGGCTAAAATTCACAGAATGAAAAATCTGAAGGAAAAACAAATGAATGATTGTTTGAAATATTTAAAAAGAATCTCCGGGTGTCACATGTTTGGTGATGGTTACCCTTCGGTCTCCAGTCTCCGGTCCAGCCTGGTGCCCCATTCCTGGTCCAGGGGGATCTGGATACCCTCCGGTCCACAGCCTCCGGTCCAGCCTGGTACCCCATGCCTGGTCTAGGGGATCTAGTTACCCTACATTATAATTAAGCGCGAGAAAAGCACTATACACATCCAATGTATTATTATTCACCCTGGTGCCCCATACCTGGTGCAGCAGGATCTGGTCTCCAGCCTCTGGTCTCCCATGCCTGGTCTTGGGGATCTGGTCACCTGCTGGTCCTCAGCCTCTGGTCCAGGAGATCCTGTGAAGTCAGACAGCATCTTTATAGACCCGTGCACATAGCGGTCTCGAATCTAACTACCAACCCCCCCGCAGAATCCCCTTACCTTGAGCTGGAACGACGATGGAGTTCTTGGGTGCTTTGGTCGTCTCGTTGCAAAATACAGCCAACAGACTTACCTTGAGCAGATCTAGTAGTTTGTTGCTGTTGGTTCATGTACAAATAATTGACTATACATTTCATATCCCCCCCATTTAGCAAACAATTCCCACCCATAAACAAGGCTGACAGTCAACAGTACAAAATAACAAACTGTTCTCATGCCTTTTGTCTACTTCCTTACTACTCTCCAAAACATTGTATGCACATCGCATGAGTGTTGCCTTACTGATCAGGGTGTGATCTGAGTGACCAGAGATGCATGCTGGGATACTGTGCTATCTGACGCCTACAGTTCTGTAGACGTTCCCCCTCAGGAGAAACCAAGTTTTCAAAAGGCTGTCGTGACATCAGTTACATGACCTGGAACGTCCGTCAAAACCGTGACAGGGACTCCCCGAGGAGAAACGCCAAAGGGTAGGACGTGAGGCTCCCCCTCTCGGTGACTAGAATACAACCAAGCTCTTACAGAAGAGAATCATGGAGCACATTTCAACGTTCCTCTTCATAGACCTTGAAGCCCCAGTGAGGCTTCCTTCACCTCTTCTGAAGAGCACAACTGAAGATGGGGCCGCTAGTTGGGATGTTTCCAAGATGGTTTCAGATTCAAGGGGGACCCATCTCCCAGGTCCAATTAGCCTCATCATTACAATTCAGCCCGAGAAATACTTGGATCTCAGGGCAGGAGTACAGGAGATCCAGAGGGCTTGCCAGCAGTCCATCATGTTGAGGTTAGGTAGGGAAGCCACGTCGCAGACTGTTCATCTTCCATCTTAAGTCAGTTGGTTGGTTTCTCATCCGATTTTGTCCATTCGGAATGCCGTTAGTCCATCATCCATTGTACCAAGTAGCCATTCCCATTGTTTGCATGATTCAGTCGCACTGGAGTCCAAGCTACATGACACTCAAGTCATCCTGTCCAGTGTGTAGAAGGGTCGAATTGAGATCCAGATGCTAGATCGCTCCAGGCTCTTGCTGTATTGAACACCCACTTTGTTATCCTCTTTGATTTAGGCCACAGACTTCAGTCCTCCAGAAATGTCCGACCAAAAGACACCTCAAGGGTGTTTCAGGAAGAGTAGCGTCCTCCTATAGCTGAAAATTAAAATGTTCAGGTAATACAAACCAAGTAGAAGTAGTAAGATTTCCTCACACATGTAGTGCCCAGTACCAGGTTATAGATCGCCCCTCTCACACTTAGTGCCCCTCTCACACTCAGTGCCCCGTGCAAAGGTAACGATTGCCCCTCACACACTTATTGCCCCTCTCACACTTAGTGCCACATGCCAGGGCAACGATTGCCCGTCTCACACTTAGCTCCACATGCAAGGTTAAAGATCACCCCTCTCACACTTAGTGCCCCGTGCATAGGCAACGATTGCTCCTCAGTGCCCCATGCCAGGTTAAATATTGCCCCTCACATGAAGTAGCACCCCATGCCATGCAAAGATTGACCAGTACCAGGTTAAAGATCACACCTCTATTTTCAGTTATTAACAATGCCAATACTCAAGGAATACAAAGCCAAACGAGAGAGGAGAGACCAGTGGAGGGTTTGTAGGTCTTTGAGAGAATAGGGACCAGTGGAGGGTTTGACGGAGAGACCAGTGGAGGGTTTGTAGGTCTTTGAGAGAGGAGAGACCAGCGGTGGGTTTGTAGGTCTTTGAGAGAATAGGGACCAGTGGAGGGTTTGACGGAGAGACCAGTGGAGGGTTTGTAGGTCTTTGAGAGAGGAGAGACCAGCGGTGGGTTTGTAGGTCTTTGAAAGAGGAGAGACCAGTAGTGGGTTTGATGGATAGACCAGTGGAGGTTTTGACGGAGAGACCAGTGGAGGGTTTGTAGGTCCTTGAGAGAGGAGAGACCAGTGGAGGTTTTGACGGAGAGATCAGCAGTGGGTTTGTAGGTCTTTGAGAGAGGAGAGACCAGTGGAGGGTTTGACGGAGAGACCAGCTCTGGGTTTGTAGGTCTTTGAGAGAGGAGAGACCAGTGGAGGGTTTGTAGGTCTTTGAGAGAGGAGAGACCAGTGGAGGGTTTGTAGGTCTTTGAGAGGAGAGACCAGTGGAGGGTTTGTAGGTCTTTGAGAGAATAGAGACCAGTGGAGGGTTTGACGGAGAGACCAGTGGTGGGTTTGTAGGTCTTTGAGAGAGGAGAGACCAGTGGAGGGTTTGTAGGTCTTTGAGAGAATAGGGACCAGTGGAGGGTTTGACAGAGAGACCAGCGCTGGGTTTGTAGGTCTTTGAGAGACCAGTGGTGGGGTTGTAGGTCTTTGAGAGACCAGTGGAGGGGTTGTAGGTCTTTGAGAGACCAGTGGAGGGGTTGTAGGTCTTTGAGAGGAGAGACCAGTGGTGGGTTTGTATGTCTTTGAGAGGAGAGACCAATGGTGGGTTTGTAGGTCTTTGAGAGAGGAGAGACCAGTGGAGGGTTTGTAGGTCTTTGAGAGAATAGGGACCAGTGGAGGGTTTGACAGAGAGACCAGCGCTGGGTTTGTAGGTCTTTGAGAGACCAGTGGTGGGGTTGTAGGTCTTTGAGAGACCAGTGGAGGGGTTGTAGGTCTTTGAGAGGAGAGACCAGTGGTGGGTTTGTATGTCTTTGAGAGGAGAGACCAATGGTGGGTTTGTAGGTCTTTGAGAGAGAGACCAGTGGTGGGTTTGTAGGTCTTTGAGAGAGGAGAGACCAGTAGACGGTTTGTAGGTCTCTAACAGACATACCGTAAAGTAAGGGGCCACCAGTGGAGGGGGGGCTGGTGGGTCAGACCAGTGGTGGGGGGGCTGGTGGGTCAGACCAGTGGTGGGGGGGCTGGGGCTTGAAGGCGTACAGAGGGAAACGTTGGAACGTGCTCTGTGGTTCTCAGGTGCAGGAACCAGGTTGGGTTCTAGTTGCTGAGAGGGACAGCCCTCACATCTCGCCCCCCGGTGTGTCTCCTTGAGGAGTCCCTGTCGCCATCCTGAAGGACGTTCCAGTTCATGTAACTGACGTGACGACGGCCTCTTAAACACTTGGGTTCCCCTGAGGGGGAACGTCTACACAACTGAAGGCCTCAAACAGAGCAGAACCCTAGCATGCATCTCTGGTCAGTCAGTCACACACCCTTATCAGTAGGACAACACACATGGGATGTGATGCAATGTTGAGGAATTTAGTAGGAAAGTGGACGGGAAAAGTATCTTCTAGGGGCGAATGAGAGGCATGAGAACGGGGGGGGGGGAAGGAGAGAGAGAGAGAGAGAGAGAGAGAGAGAGAGAGAGAGAGAGAGAGAGAGAGAGAGAGAGAGAGAGAGAGAGAGAGAGAGAGAGAGAGAGAGAGAGAGAGAGAGAGAGAGAGAGAGAGAGACTACGAGGGGCGGGGCAGGTCCTACGAGGGGCGGGGCAGGTCCTACGAGGGGCGGGGCAGGTCCTACGAGGGGCGGGGCAGGTCCTACGAGGGGCGGGGCAGGTCCTACGAGGGGCGGGGCAGGTCCTACGTGGGGCGGGGCAGGTCCTACGTGGGGCGGGGCAGGTCCTACGAGGGGCGGGGCAGGTCCTACGAGGGGCGGGGCCTGAGAACTGGTTCAAACTAAACGCTGTCAGCCCACAGTATTAAGAGAAAATGTTGTGACTTACAGTTCGCAGTTTCTTCTTCTTCATGATTCGATCGTGATACTCACAGAATCTGTTTGTTCTTCTTGAGCTGTAAGGAGAGCAACGAGATTAGTTTTACAGCTTGTGTGTGTGTGTGTGTGTGTGTGTGTTTTAATTAGTGATTAATCCAATCAAAATAAGTAATTAAAATAAGTTATTTTTCCCATTTAACTACGACGGTAACCGAATGCGGAGTCATTGTGTGACGTCATGGCCCCGTCCCCCTACGTCTTCCGCCGCCAACTCCGTCATGGAGTCATTGATAAATACCAGCAGCCGCGTCACCCGGCGAAAAATATCAATTAACTCAATTAAAAACAGCTTACGACGACATAGATCCAGAACTACTATTATTCAACTTATCAAGTATGCCTAGTAAAAAACAATTGAGATAAATTATAAATAAATGTCCTACTCACAGCAGGTCCGGATGTAGCGGGCCGATTTACTTCAAAAAGTGTTCGTTAACCCGACGGTCAACCTGGAGAACAAAGGACCAGACGGATCATTAGTTACTTTTATAACTTGAACGGGACGTTTCTAACCATGTTTCGGTTAAACTCCTAAAATAACGTCAATATTACCCGTGTAATGGAGACGGCTCAACGTCTTCTTCAATCTAACCGGTTTGATGGAGTCAACAGCTGACTGAGCGCGAGCAGCAGCAGCACAGTGAGACTCAATGGAGACGCAGCGCGAGCCGCACCGAGACCCGCGAAATAATCAGCGGAACTACATGCAGGTGTGCCGCGAAGGCCATCCGCGTATAGCCGTAGAACGCTGATTAGCCAATCAGAATCGAGCAGGAGCGTCTCCCAGAGGAGGCGGTTCGAATCCCACGTTACCCAAACAAACAAAAGCTTATTTGGACAAAGGTTTAAATAATTAATCTTTGAGGATAATATGATAATAAGACCTTGTTATTAAAGGATATATAATAATTCTTTCTTGAAAAGTTTGAATTGAACTTAATAATATAAACCAAAAGAATCATAAATAATATCAAGGGCTCCAAACAGGTACAGCCGCTCCTTCTCCCTCGGTGTAATTAAGCTGCAAGGTGTGCCACCGTACCTGTAGAGCATCCCCTCCTCCACCTCAGGGTCGCTCAAGCAGCCTCTTCAGATGTGGACCCGCTGACTCCGCCACACCTTGAACATGGAGGCCCTATAGAGGAGCACATCATTCACGCCCTTTGCCTGGGCCTCTGCGGTTTGCCAGCAGCCCCATGACAGGTGCTCCTGAGCTCTTGTGTCCGGGACCTTGAAGGCAGCACAGCAGTCCCTAAAACGTTAAAAACACATTTTATTACAGTTGAAATTTTTTTTTTTTTTTTGGTGACTATTAATCTATTTACAATATTTAAAAAATAAACAAGGTCACATTTTCTTCTTACAGCTGTTGAGAGCATAGACTGTATGAAACTCTCTGAACCTGGTTCCATCAAGTGTTGTGAACTTATAGACTGGACAGTTGCTATTTTGAAACAACATTCATGTTAACTTCTCTTTGTATATATATATATATATCTATATGTAACCTATGTAGCCTTGGTCTGGTCCGCCTGCAGCAGATACTGTCTTTTCTGCTCTTACACCATAGTGTGTTTGTATATCTAGTAAACAAACAATATATACAATTCCTATGATAATCTGACATACAACATACAAATAAGAAAAATACATCCATTTGAAATGTTAGTCGCGCTGAACAACGCTCGTAAACAGGTGAACTCTCCACTCGTGTGGCGACTAACGGTACTGCATGTAAAATACGTTATAACCACGTGACCACTCCCGAACATGGTTAAGCTTAAAGACCGGGTAAACCAAATTCAGTATTTTTCTTCTTATCATATTAATTAGGCCTTAAATGTGTCCCTCAAAACATGTAAAAAATATTTTTCCCATTCATCATTTCCTTGAGGAGCTAGGCCTCAGAGAATGTTCTGTGTGCAGGTTTAAAATGGGCGGGTCTACATCGAGGACCGCGTTACGTAAAGCGGTCTTACTCACATAAACCCGCCCCCTGCTGCCCTCTAGGTATAAATACATTAACCGCGCACTAGCATTCTGTGGTTTCACCCGTCTATGGTTTTACCGCTCACGAGTCTGATTTGAATTGTCAGTTTGCAGCTAGCTTGCCCGTTGGACCTCTCCGGTGATGGGCGTGGTTTCCTGGCCTGCAGCGCACACGCCCCCACCGTCCTGAGCCAGGGATTACTGCTCATTTTTCATCAACTTTGAAGCATAATTTTATATACTTCGCGATTTTTTTAGTCCTTCAAATTTGGCAGGGTGGTTA
>NC_140279.1:341296-407066 GCF_964030765.1 Micromesistius poutassou
CCACTCCTTATTAGGCCACTCAAGAAAATTCATAGTTCAGCAATAACCTGCACGTGAGTGACTCACTACCTTCACCTCTGTCGTTTGTGTTAATTTTTATTCATTCAACTTCCACAATAACTTGTTTGACCACATGCGTTGCATTGTCTCGCGTTCATTCACACGTTGTCATGTTGGATATTTACGAGTTGGGACGTGCCCCCAGACGCAATATAAAAATGAATGGAAGCCTATCTATTGGTTGAGAAGATTAACCAGAGGTAGGCCTACTGTATTGCAGAGCTCCAGACCGAGGAGTCAGTGTCGCGTCTCCGCGCGTGTGTCAAGAGAGGTCAGAAGCGGAGGACGTCCCGATCAAATATATCTACACACTTCTGACTGAGTGAGTCTTTTTTTTTTTTTTTTTTTTGCCTATTGTTTTTGCAACTTTTTTGCATACAGTTATAATCAAATAGCCTACAAAAATACCCTTGAGATCAAAAACTTTACGGCGATTGTATTGTATCACATTCACAGTGATAATAATAGCCTTAATAGCCTAGCATCAAGAAGATAATTATCAGCTTTATCTGAGTGCTACTGAATTGTTTTTCATGTTTTGAACTGAACCTAACATATTTTTAACTAAAGAACTTGAACTAGTTCAGATTTTGTGACATTCTGAATTGAAGCTTAGGTCCAGATGACATGTTTATTAAATAGAGTTACTGCATTAGTTAGTTGTGATGTGATGAATGAAAAATTGTGTGCAAACAATTTTAGATGGTAGTGATGGGCAGCTGGTAATGGAGAGGATTCATTTTAAAAGATAAGCACAGAAATATTCACTCCCACAGTTTTTCCTCGGTTTCTAAAAGAACCGTTAATGAACTGAACATGAACTAACTAACTAACTTCAAAACTGAATTGATGAACCATGAACATGATTTTTTTCATTTTCTTTTGTGAACTGAACTGAACTTCGAACTAGTTCAAACCCTTCCATACGTAACACCTTATCCATCCATCCATCCATCCATTCGTAAATACTTCCAAGATAGCCTACCGAATAGGTATGAAAGACAAATTAATACATAAAGGTATTGTTGTTGTCTTACTGGGTAGTGATTGCTATTTGATTTGGCATTTAATAGGTTTGGATTTGGATAAAAGTGCCTGTGTAGGGTGTTGTATTCAGAGGGCAGCAGTCTGCTCTGATGTACGTACGTACCATGGCAGTATAGAGAGGTGCGGCTACATCAATGACTTAGCGTGGGCTTTTTGGGATTTCAAACATACTTAAACTGTTTCTAAAACTTAACAAACGAGTTCTGGTGAATTCCTTGCCTTCGGGGGCAGCTAGACTCTGGTAGTTCTCTTCATTTTCTGTCAGGAGATTTGGACTTTTGGACACATTACAAAACGACAAGACTATTTTTTTTTAGACATGTCTTTGGGTAGCACTATGTTGCAATTTCTTTTGTAACGCACAACAATGGAATGGACTGTTTCTGTGAAAGGTGCTATACAAGTATTCTTAACTTTCTTTTGAACTCAAATTGAACCTACACAGTGGGTGTACCGACGAAGTTAACTGCAATCAAAAGCTAATGTATAGAAAGTTTATAAAGTAAAGTTTATAGTTATATAGTTTAACCCTCTGCCTCACTAGATTATTTGGTAAACTAAGAAAGCTGGCATTTTGCCTGCCAAGAAGTGTTAGGATGCTCTTAGGAGAAGGTGTGTGTGTGTGTGTGTGTGTGTGTGTGTGTGTGTGTGTGTGTGTGTGTGTGTGTGTGTGTGTGTGTGTGTGTGTGTGTGTGTGTGTGTGTGTGTGTGTGTGTGTGTGTGTGTGTGTGTGTGTGCGTTCCAAATAGCTAATCGCAAGTGTTACACATTGCGATTCAATGCAATCCAGTCGTGCTCACAGATTATCACCGATTATTTTCCATCATTGTTTTTTGTCTTCGCAACGAGGACCACGCCCAGCTTTCAATAAACGTCACAACCTTACCTTGTCTTTTGTGTTTGTGTTTGCTTATCTTCATCGACGTGCACCTGAGGAATGAGTCCTAAGTGTCTATTGCTTAATAGTGTCACTATGAGGAACGGCAATGCAGACACTGTGGCAAAGGACCGTGTGTGTGTGTGTGTGTGTGTGTGTGTGTGTGTGTGTGTGTGAACTGGGTGTGATGAACTGGATGGTCGAGTATGTGATGTCATGACCTTTATCTTACAGAACAAAATGGTTTGGTTTCGACGGGTCATTTAGAAACCAAAACCAGCCAGAGGGCGGTTCATTTTGAAAGTATCCAACTGAAAGATTCCAGCCCCTCTCTCTCTCTCTCTCTCTTAAACCCTGCCTGCTAACCCTCCGCTGTAGAGGAACGCACGGGCAACGCCAGTGTGTACTCATACATACCATACACGCGTTTACTTTGTTTGTGTTGTTGTTTCTCAGGATGCCCGTGGCCACGCGGGACCGGACGGCGCTGGGCCGTTTCCCCGGCGTCACGCTGGGAGAGGTGGAGGAGGTGGATGAGGTGGAGGAGGAGGAGACGGAGAAGAGAGAGGACCAGGTGGAGCGGGGCGGCGGTTGTCGTCTGTGGATGCGTCAGGCCTGCCCAGGGTTGTTCTGCTGGCCCGAGGTGGACGACGACGACGTCACGGAGACCGAGGTGACGGGGGTCGGCGAGGAGGAGGAGAAGCCTGAGAGCGGGGGCGGGGAGAAGCCTGACAGCGGGGGAGGAGAGAAGCCTGACAGCGGGGGCGGAGAGAAGCCTGACAGCGGGGGCGGAGAGGAGCCGGCGTCCCACGGCGGCGATCAGCAGGACGGTAGGAGCAGGGATGTGCACAGGAGTTTTGAGGGGCAGGTGCCAAATTGTTGACGGGGGGGGGGGGTTGGATCGCGGACGAGCGTGATTGCGGGCGCGATTGTTGGTGGGGCGTTCGATCCCGGACGAGCGCTATTGCGGGCGTGATTGTTGAAGAACACTCAGAGGGCACTTTTTAATGCGAGGCAAAAAGGGCAGGGGCTCAAGCACCCCTAGGGCCCTATGTGTGCACGTGCCTGGGTAGGAGCACGCTCACGTTTCCCCCGTGGTTTCACAGAGCTCATATCAGGCACAGCTCAGGGGGTCAAGCGACTTAAAGGGGACATATTGTACCACCGGGTGTGTGAGTGTGATTGGCCGTTACGCGCCGTTTTGAAAATGTGCCGCCTCTGACACCACAGGAGGGCGTGTCCACCCAGATGTGTGACGGATAGATGAGCAACGTTCACTGCAGTCCACTGGGTAGGCTGGTCTATCCACTGGGTAGGCTGGTCTATCCACTGGGTGGGCTGGTCTATCCACTGGGTGGGCTGGTCTATCCACTGGGTGGGCTGGTCTATCCACTGGGTGGGCTGGTCTATCCACTGGGTAGGCTGGTCTATCCACTGGGTAGGCTGGTCTATCCACTGGGCCGATAGCGTTCCCGGCGTATCAACGTGTCTGCGGGAAAAAAAAAAAAATCAGGTTCGCGTTCGCGTGGTCTGACACGACTTCCCAAGATCGGAGAGGCGCTTTCACTCTAAGCACACCAGTAGGCCTTCTTAACTAGTGACTAGTTGAAAGCAGGGATGGATTACTGAACAGTGCCTACCAGGCCCAGGGTCCCAAGGGCTCTGGTGCTCTACACAAAGCTGCTACTGTAATATGGGCTTATATTCGGTTTGTTCATCTCATGTCTGAATGTTGTCCATTTATTTCCACACAATTCACCAGAATCTATCATTTAAGGGACTATTTATCCAAGTTTCCCCCCAGGGGAGCATCCCTCTGTATCCCGCTTGACAACTATGATGATCAGGGCATGTATCTTGGCTTACCCGCTTACCTCCCAGGGAAGAAAAGTTCAGGCTCAGGGTTATTTTTTTTCTACTATCGCCCCTGTATCCAGCATTTTCAAACATTTTCAAAACGGCTTGTAACAGCTAATCACACCACACCTGGTGGTATAACATGTCCCCGTTAACACAATATGAACGTGCAGCGAAGCATCGGATTCTTGATTGGGGGTTTTTACCTGGAAGTTTAGAATCTCATTAGCGATTAGACGCGTTGGCTGTCAAACGTCAAACAAAGCTTCTAACTGGTTGTAACGTGCTTCCAGAGGTCAGCATCAACATGGGTAAATGTAGATATAGTTTGAACTTGGAGTTCATAGTCAGTGTGAAGAGTGGAAGATAAAGTCTGCTTAGCATCAATACTAGATTGGGCTTCAACGGCCGACTCCGTAGGAAAGCTCCTCATGCTGGAGGTGGTTGTCCTGTGGGGGGGGGGGGGTCACCTCTCCCTCCTTCATCAACACACAAATACATGTTCTCCTTTGACTCTTTCCTCTCTCCTACAGCTCACATTCTGAAGGTGAACTCAGTGGACCTGATGAGTGAACGGTCCGAGCAGAACCGCAAAGAGCACCACACGGATCTCTACGACGGTGACGACCTCATCCTGCGTCGGGGGCAGACTTTCCTGATGTGGCTCGACCTTTCGCGACCTTTTGACCCCACCACCGACAAACTTCACCTGGAACTTAAAACAGGTCAGCCAGTTAGGAAAAAAATAACTCCTCGTCAGACCCTTCTCTGAGAGCAAAGTGTCTGGTGTAATGGAGCGTGAACATGGGAACACAAAAGCATTTTCACTGACGCAATGAAAGTACATGCCTTTTATAGTGAAACATTATTCAGTCCCCTACATCCAGGGGCGGAGCCAGAGTGGGGGGGGCGCCGGGGGTGGCACTGGCCACCCCTGGAACCTGATTGGCCACCCCAGGTGCCACCCTGGTTGATTGACAGTTCACCCAAAACTCCCCCCCCCCCCCCCCTAATTGTTGTAATTCATATTTTAAATCTTAAGTTTGTTTTAATGCGGGGCTCATTTTCTAGAGGACCGTCGATGTCAATCAAGACCTCTTTCTGACAAGTAGGCCGTTATGACCCAGGTCATCAATGCAATTCTCCTGCATTCCATGCGTTTCTCTGCAGGAGCCGCTCCGGAAGTGCCGAAGGGAACGCTCGTCATCGTTCCTCTAGTGGACGAGCTGCAGGACGACCGCTGGGAGGCTAAGATAGTGAAGGAAGAAGGCGACCGGGTGCAGCTGTCTGTGAACTCCGCCCCCACGGCGGTGATTGGTTGTTACCGTCTCAGCGTGGTGACATCCGGACCCGAGGCGACGCTCACTTCAACACATCAGCCGACCGATAACGTCTACCTGTTGTTCAACCCCTGGTGTGAAGGTGAGGCAACCGAAGCCCGCTGCTCAGGCAGGTCCCGTGCCTCCAAGTCATGTACAATATCATCTCCCGCCATCTGCCCTGCTGTTTAATTAGCTCCGTTGTCACGGCTCCAAGATGTAGGCTGGCTACGTCTAGGGGGAGGGGTAGGGGAACCGCAACACATTAGTACGTCGAAACTGACCGGAGGGACAAATGCACGGCACAAACAGAAAACTAATACACGGGTGTATTTATTAGAAAAGTATAACAGGAAAAAATGTGCCAAGGGGAATAGGGGAACTATAAGTGGAGTCAAATCAAAGAAATCAAAAATAAAGTGACAACTACTGAGTAAGCACACACAACCTAGGTTATGACATACAGAGGGCGGCCCTGCTTCTAACTAGATGGGATAACAGAGGAACACTTTGTGATGATAGTGTAAACCCAAGGGTGTCTCACCTTTTCACCTAAACCCCTCACACATGAACCCAAACAGACAGAAACGGAGAGGATCACAATGGAGAGACAGGTGCCGTTTAACAAGGCCTCTGATGACTCTGACTGGCCGACGGACAGCTGTCACATTGGACAGGGGGTTGGCTGATGACACCGACAGAGAAGGAGAGGGGAGACAGCAGCCACACACCTAACATTCATATTACAGCAATTATGTAATTAAATGTAATTTTAGTGTTTAGAGTTTAGAGTGATTTGCACTGTTGGCAAACTGGAAGTAAATCATCAATCTGACCACCAGGAGAATTAAACATCGCTTTAACCACACCAAAAATCACAATTTCCTCTGAATGAAACTGTAATCTAAAAAAAAGATGCGACCCCAGTTTCACTATAGTGAAAACAAACAGAAATCCGTTTTGCGCTGTCAGAGGATGCAGTGTACATGGATGAGGAGGAGGAGAGGAAGGAGTACGTGCTGAACGACGTCGGGAGGCTGTACTACGGCACCGAGCAGCAGATCGGCGTGCGGACGTGGAACTTTGGACAGGTGAGGGCCCACCTGGGCAGTATCTGCGGTGGGTATTCAGGATGCTTTATTCAGAAACTCCAGCCACCATGGTGACAAACTGATGGTTTGGTTTTGTTAAGGGTAATCTCTTAATGATCAAATGGCACTAGAGTAACCCTCATTAAATGTGTTGAATGTAAAGTTAAACTTCTTTAGCTTTTTCCTGCTAAATCCCACACAAACGTCCATTATTCCTACAACGTTCTGACTATGTAGGGCTGTCTAGGGCTGTCGTTTTATTTATATAGCCCATTTCATACACGGAACGGTAACACAATGTGCTTAATGAATTAAAATAGTTAAATGACAGGGAGATCACATAGATAAAAATGTTTAAAATAATAAAAAAATAATCTAATGCTTAATACTGTAATTTGCATGTAACGGTCAGTGATTTCTTTTTAGTTCAGCGGGGGAATGCTCGCGGCTTGCCTCTTTGTTCTGGAGAAGAGTGGGACCCCCGCGTCGGGCAGCCCTGTTAATGTTGTTCGAGTTGTTTCAGCAATGGTGAGACACACGTACACAACACGACGAGGGTTGGACATATATCACGTCTCCAGTCCTGGTTCTGTATCATGTGTCATTATGCCAATCCTGATACTTTATCAGACCTGACGTTACTCTGTGACAGACATGCGTACTGTACGCATTGCTGTATATTCTAATGAAAGCCCAACACGCATTCCTAAATGAGCGTGTACAGTGTGGGTTTTCACGTTTCTGAATTTATGCAAACAGAAGGTAGGTAAAGATGAACGGAGATATTGCATTTTAAGATTGAAGAGCTATTATTTCAGGGTAGTTTTAGATATAAATGGCATAGCCCTCCGATGGCTATGATATACATTGAAGTATACTTTATCTTATCTTATGAGTGAGTGAAACGCAGCTTTAGTAGATGCAGAGATTTCCGGGAGAGTTGCAGAGATGTGGACGCAAGTTTGCGACTTCGAAATGCACTTAAGTCACAAACACAGTGACTAGAGACTCGAGATTTGGGACTCGAGAACAATCTCTTTTTTAACCTTAAGGAAATGTCTGACTCTTTGTTATCAGAATTAGACCTTTTGAAGAGGGACGACCCCACCTCTTAATGTAAATGACGCTATATATCATGGCACTGCTTTAAGACTTTCTCTTGACTTGATAAAGAAAACACACCGCATCAACTTAACGTCAGCCTCAGCGGCTCTGGGCAGCTTGTGGAGAGAGAAAGTTACGTCTTTATTGCCTTGCAAAGTTATCTTTTAAATAGACAGACATATATGTTTAATTCATGGCATAATTCAAACAGTAGAAAACTCTCTCTCCATTGACTACATTACATATGTTTCAGCTCCCAGGGAGGAGGGGGGGGGGGGGGGGGGGGTTTAAGGCTATCTCATAGGGAGGGCGGGAGCAGAGAGGCAGGGTGTGTTTTTTTTAGTTAGGGTTAGTTTCAAAATCGTGCTCTCTTTACTCTAACTCTTAAATGTGACCTGCAGCAGCTTTAATACAGGACATCTGTAAACAATGTATACAAAACAGTTTTCTGGGGAACCCCGGTGGCGCACTGGGCTAAGGCGCATACCATATATTAGGCACAGTCCTAATCGCAGAGACCCAGGATCGAATCCGGCCTGTGGTCATTTACTGCATGTCTTCCCCTCTGTCTGCCACACTTTCCTCTCTGTATCTCTCTATAATAAAGCTGAAAAATGCAAAAAAAAAAAAAATCTTTAAAACAATATTCTGGTGTTCAGATCAACGCCCCCGATGACGGAGGAGTGATCCAGGGGAACTGGTCAGGGGACTATTCCCACGGGACCTCTCCCACGGCTTGGAGCGGGAGCGTGGAGATCCTCAACAGCTACCATGAGGGCGGGGGCGCACCTGTCCGATACGGACAGTGCTGGGTCTTCTCGGGCGTCACCACGACCGGTGAGGGTTCAGTGTTCAGAGTCACGCTCTGTCCATATCAACTCGACTGCGACTGCGGTTGATAAGACAAAGCATTGCATAGTGGCACAATCGTTGTTCTTTTCATGTTTTTCTTTGCTGTGCTGTTGCTGCAATATTTAACCAGTGTTGAATTACTAGTACTTGTGATAATTATCTTAGCTTCTGAACCCCATGACCTTCCTTACCTACTTCAAAATAGAGTTTAATTCAATTAAATTTTTACTTTAATCTCGGCCTCATGCGGAAGCTGCTTTCCTGTTATCGTTAACGTGGTAAAGAGTTCGGATATGAGTGTCTCTTCTTCCGCAGTGTTGCGATGTTTGGGCATTCCCACCCGCAGCGTGACCAACTTCAGCTCCGCCCACGACACAGACGTCTCCCTGACGACAGACGTGTACTTCGACGAGAACCTCGATCCCTTAGACTCCCTTAACGTGGACTCCATCTGGTGTGTATTATCATGAGCGTTGTTCTACTGAGGGGAAACTGTTGTATCAAATGTTAGACCCGCACTAAGCTATGACTCGAGTGACTAGAGGCCGCTAACTGGACTACACACATAGCGCAGGGTTAAGGGTTAAGTAGGGTTAAGGGTTAAGTAGGGTTAAGGGTTAAGTAGGGTTTAGGGTTAAGTAGGGTCAAGGGTTAAGTAGGGTTTAGGGTTAAGTAGGGTTAGGGTTAAGTAGGGTTAAGGGTTAAGTAGGGTTAGGGTTAAGTAGGGTTAGGGTTAAGTAGGGTTAGGGTTAAGTAGGGTTAAGGGTTAAGTAGGGTTAGGGTTAAGTAGGGTTAAGGGTTAAGTAGGGTTAGGGTTAAGTAGGGTTAGGATTAAGGGTTAAGTAGGGTTAGGGTTAAGTAGGGTTATGGTTAAGTAGGGTTTAGGGTTAAGTAGGGTTAAGGGTTAAGTAGGGTTAGGGTTAAGTAAGGTTAAGGGTTAAGTAGGGTTAAGGTTAAGTAGGGTTAGGGTTAAGTAGGGTTAGGGTTAGGGTTAAGTAGGGTTAAGGGTTAAGTAGGGTTAGGGTTGAGTAGGGTTACGGGTTAAGTAGGGTTAAGGGTTAAGTAGGGTTAAGGTTAAGTAGGGTTAAGGGTTAAGTAGGGTTTAGGGTTAAGTAGGGTTAGGGTTAAGTAGGGTTAGGGTTAAGTAGGGTTAAGGGTTAAGTAGGGTTTAGGGTTAAGTAGGGTTAGGGTTAAGTAGGGTTAAGGGTTAAGTAGGGTTTAGGGTTAAGTAGGGTTAAGGGTTAAGTAGGGTTTAAGGGTTAAGTAGGGTTAGGGTTAAGTAGGGTTAGGGTTAAGTAGGGTTAAGGGTTAAGTAGGGTTAGGGTTAAGTATGGTTAAGTAGGGTTAGGGTTAAGTAGGGTTATGGTTAAGTAGGGTTAGGGTTAAGTAGGGTTAGGGTTAAGTAGGGTTAGGGTTTAGGGTTAAGTAGGGTTTAGGGTTAAGTAGGGTTAGGGTTAAGTAGGGTTAAGGGTTAAGTAGGGTTAGGGTTAAGTAGGGTTAGGGTTAAGTAGGGTTAGGGTTAAGTAGGGTTTAGGATTAAGTAGGGTTAGGGTTAAGTAGGGTTAGGGTTAAGTAGGGTTAAGGTTAAGGGTTAAGTAGGGTTAGGGTTAAGTAGGGTTATGGTTAAGTAGGGTTAAGAGTTAAGTAGGATTAGGGTTAAGTAGGGTTAAGGGTTAAGTAGGGTTAGGGTTAAGTAGGGTTAGGGTTAAGTAGGGTTAGGGTTAAGTAGGGTTAGGGTTAAGTAGGGTTAGGGTTAAGTAGGGTTAAGGGTTAAGTAGGGTTAGGGTTAAGTAGGGTTAGGGTTAAGTAGGGTTAAGGGTTAAGTAGGGTTAGGGTTAAGTAGGGTTTAGGGTTAAGTAGGGTTTAGGGTTAAGTAGGGTTAGGGTTAAGTAGGGTTAAGGGTTAAGTAGGGTTTAGGGTTAAGTAGGGTTAGGGTTAAGTAGGGTTAGGGTTAAGTAGGGTTAGGGTTAAGTAGGGTTTAGGGTTAAGTAGGGTTAGAGTTAATTAGGGTTAAGTAGGGTTAAGGATTAAGTAGGGTTAAGGGTTAAGTAGGGTTAGGGTTAAGTAGGGATAAGGGTTAAGTAGGGTTAAGGGTTAAGTAGGGTTTAGGGTTAAGTAGGGTTTAGGGTTAAGTAGGGTTAGGGTTAAGTAGGGTTAGGGTTAAGTAGGGTTTAGGATTAAGTAGGGTTAGGGTTAAGTAGGGTTTAGGGTTAAGTAGGGTTTAGGGTTAAGTAGGGTTAGGGTTAAGTAAGGTTAGGGTTAAGTAGGGTTAGGGTTAAGTAGGGTCAAGGGTTAAGTAGGGTTTAGGGTTAAGTAGGGTTAGGGTTAAGTAGGGTCAAGGGTTAAGTAGGGTTTAGGGTTAAGTAGGGTTAGGGTTAAGTAGGGTTAAGGGTTAAGTAGGGTTAAGGGTTAAGTAGGGTTTATGGTTAAGTAGGGTTAGGGTTAAGTAGGGTTAGGGTTAAGTAGGGTTAGGGTTAAGTAGGGTTAAGGGTTAAGTAGGGTTAAGTAGGGTTAGGGTTAAGTAGGGTCAAGGGTTAAGTAGGGTTTAGGGTTAAGTAGGGTTAGGGTTAAGTAGGGTCAAGGGTTAAGTAGGGTTTAGGGTTAAGTAGGGTTAGGGTTAAGTAGGGTTAGGGTTAAGGGTTAAGTAGGGTTAAGGGTTAAGTAGGGTTTATGGTTAAGTAGGGTTAGGGTTAAGTAGGGTTAGGGTTAAGTAGGGTTAGGGTTAAGTAGGGTTAAGGGTTAAGTAGGGTTAAGGGTTAGGGTTAAGTAGGGTTAGGGTTAAGTAGGTTTAGGGTTAAGTAGGGTTAGGGTTAAGTAGGGTCAAGGGTTAAGTAGGGTTAGGGTTAAGTAGGGTTAAGGGTTAAGCAGGGTTAAGGGTTAAGTAGGGTTGAGTAGGGTCAAGGGTTAAGTAGGGTCAAGGGTTAAGTAGGGTTAGGGTTAAGTAGGGTTAGGGTTAAGTAGGGTCAAGGGTTAAGTAGGGTTAAGGTTGAGTAGGGTCAAGGGTTAAGTAGGGTTAGGGTTAAGTAGGGTTAAGGGTTAAGTAGGGTCAAGGGTTAAGTAGGGTTAGGGTTGAGTAGGGTTTAGGGTTAAGTAGGGTTAGGGTTAAGTAGGGTTAGGGTTAAGTAGGGTTTAGGATTAAGTAGGGTTTAGGATTAAGTAGGGTTAGGGTTAAGTAGGGTTTAGGGTTAAGTAGGGTTAAGGGTTAAGTAGGGTTAGGGTTAAGTAGGGTTAAGGGTTAAGTAGGGTTTAGGGTTAAGTAGGGTTAGGGTTAAGTAGGGTTAAGGTTAAGTAGGGTTAGGGTTGAATAGGGTTAAGTAGGGTAAAGTAGGGTTAAGGGTTAAGTAGGGTTACGGGTTAAGTAGGGTTAAGGGTTAAGTAGGGTTAGGGTTAAGTAGGGTTAGGGTTAAGTAGGGTTTAGGGTTAAGTAGGGTTTAGGGTTAAGTAGGGTTAGGGTTAAGTAGGGTTAGGTTTAAGTAGGGTTAGGGTCAAGGGTTAAGTAGGGTTAGGGTTAAGTAGGGTTAGGGTTAAGTAGGGTTAAGTAAGGTTAGGGTTAAGTAGGGTTAGGGTTAAGTAGGGTTTAGGGTTAAGTAGGGTTTAGGGTTAAGTAGGGTTTAGGGTTAAGTAGGGTTTAGGGTTAAGTAGGGTTAGGGTTAAGGGTTAAGTCGGGTTAAGAGTTAAGTAGGGTTAAGGGTTAAGCAGGGTTAAGTAGGGTTAAGGGTTAAGTAGGGTTAGGGTTAAGTAGGGTTAGGGTTAAGCAGGCTCAAGGGTTAAGTAGGGTTAAGGGTTAAGTAGGGTTAGGATTAAGTAGGGTTAGGATTAAGGGTTAAGTAGGGTTAAGGGTTAAGTAGGGTTAGGGTTAAGTAGGGTTTAGGGTTAAGTAGGGTTAGGGTTAAGTAGGGTTTAGGGTTAAGTAGGGTTAGGGTTAAGTAGGGTTAGGGTTAAGTAGGGTCAAGGGTTAAGTAGGGTTAAGGGTTAAGTAGGGTTTAGGGTTAAGTAGGGTTAGGGTTAAGTAGGGTTAGGGTTAAGTAGGGTTAGAGTTAAGTAGGGTTAAGTAGGGTTTAGGGTTAAGCAGGGTTAAGGGTTAAGTAGGGTTAAGGGTTGAGTAGGGTTAAGGGTTAGGGTTAGGGTTAGGGTTAAGTAGGGTTAAGTAGGGTTAGGGTTAAGCAGGGTTAAGTAGGGTTAGGGTTAAGCAGGGTTAGGGTTGAGTAGGGTTAAGGGTTAAGCAGGCTTAACTCTGTGCCCGCTCTTCTCCGCTAAAGGAACTTCCACGTGTGGAACGACTGCTGGATGTCGCGCCCGGACCTGCCCCCGGGGATGGGCGGCTGGCAGGCGGTGGACGCCACGCCTCAGGAGACCAGCCAGGGCACCTTCCGCTGCGGGCCCGCCTCGCTGGCCGCCCTGCGCAGCGGCCAGGTCTACCTCCAGCACGACGGCCCCTTCGTCTTTGCGGAGGTAAGTGTGCATAGAGGTTAAGTTAAGTTAAGTTATCCTTTATTTATCCCTTTTTGGGGGAAATTCTTTCTCTGCTTTTGACCCATCTGGGAGCCGGTGAACACCCAGAGCAGTGGGCAGCCGCAGTGCAGCGCCCGGGGAGCAGGTGGGGGTTTCAGGTGCCTTGCTCAAGGGCACCTCATCCGTGGATGAGGACGTAGGAGAGTGTTGCACAACCACTCCCCCCATCCATATTTTTGCCTACCGGTCGGGATTCGAACCGGCCACCCTCCGGTTACCGGTCCAACTCTTTAACCAGTAGGCCACGGATGCCCCCGTGGGCATAGAGGCGATATGGCTGAAAGACACGTCACGATATAACTCGATCACGTTGATCGATATCGATCAACTATTGATCATTTGAATGACCTAAAAAGACTAGGAGTTACCATGATGGGTTTAACCACTTCTGTTTAACACTTAATACGACCTTCCACTGTTCTGCATTGATCAATACTCCAATGTCGACACAACGATGAAAAACACTCAACTATTGTAAATAAGTACGGAACCGTGTTTGTGTAACAAACCCAGCTGCTAGATTCGGTGGTCCAGTCTCTTATCTATATATATATTGATGTTTTATATGTTGTTTTATATTGATATTGATCAAAAGTCTATCACGATACGATAATTTATTGTTTTATTGCCCAGGCCTAACATAGAGTTTATGAAATACATTCTTGACTGCAAAACATTTGGTCAAACAAGGGGGCACAGTCATTAGAATAAATAGTTTGCGTCTACCAAGTCTACTGAAACAAATGTTACCGGACTTTTAGAGGGAAACATTGCGTGTTGAAAACACAAAGGATATGAAAAGAAGTTCATAAGTTCCTATTTTCCACGACAGAAATACCCCCCCCCCCCCCCCCCCCCCCCCCCCCCCCCATCCATCCATCAATGACCCGACAGACACCATCTGATTGAGCCTGATATGACTGGTGGTAAAAATCACCAGTGTGTTACTCTCTCTCTCTCTCTCTCCCTCTCTCCCTCGTGCTCCCTCCCTCTCTCTCTCGCTATCTCTCTCTCCCTCTCTCTCTCTCTCTCTACTGCAGGTGAACAGCGACAAAATCTACTGGCAGAGGAATCTGGACGGAACCTTCACACAGATCTACAACGAGAAGCACGCTGTGGGCCACCACATCAGCACCAAGGCAGTGGGCTCAGAGGAGCGCCTCGATATAACCCATCTCTATAAACATCCTGAAGGTATCAAGTTCACCTCTCTATCAGGAGCTCAAAAATGATCATAATCCCACATTATCATAATCCCACACCATAGCTAATTCATTATCATAATCCCACACCATATCTAATTCATTATCATAATCCCACATTATCATAATCCCACACCATAGCTAATTCATTATCATAATCCCACACCATATCTAATTCATTATCATAATCCCACATTATCAAAATCCCACACCATAGCTAATTCATTATCATAATCCCACACCATATCTAATTCATTATCATAATCCCACATTATCAAAATCCCACACCATAGCTAATTCATTATCATAATCCCACACCATATCTAATTCATTATCATAATCCCACACCACATCTAATTCATTATCATAATCCCACACCACATCTAATTCATTATCATAATCCCACACCATATCTAATTCATTATCATAATCCCACACCACATCTAATTCATTATCATAATCCCACACCACATCTAATTCATTATCATAATCCCACACCACATCTAATTCATTATCACAATCCCACACCACATCTAATTCATTATCACAATCCCACACCACATCTAATTCATTATCACAATCCCACACCACATCTAATTCATTATCACAATCCCACACCATAGCTAATTCATTATCATAATCCCACACCATATCTAATTCCTTATCATAATCCCACACCATAGCTAATTCCTTATCATAATCCCACACCATAGCTAATTCATTATCATAATCCCGCATTATCATAATCCCACACCACATCTAATTCATTATCATAATCCCACACCACATCTAATTCATTATCACAATCCCACATCTAATTCATTATCACAATCCCACATCTAATTCATTATCATAATCCCACATCTAATTCATTATCATAATCCCACACCACACCTAATTCATTATCATAATCCCACATCTAATCCAGTGCGCGTGGTTTTGCTCAGGCTCGGAGGAGGAGCGCATCGCGGTGGAGTCGGCGTCTCGCTACGGTTCAAAGCCGGAGACCTACACGGCGGCGACCGCCGAGGACGTCTCCGTGCGGGTGACGCTGGACGACGGCGACGGCGGGGGCGGTCCGCGCGTGGGGAGCGACGCAGACCTCAGCGTCACCTTCACCAACGGCAGCTCGGAGCGGCGCAGTGTGGCCCTCCACAGCCAGGTGGCGGTCATGTACTACACCGGCGTCCACAAGGCCACCCTGCGCAGGGACACGACGGAGGTGGACCTACCGCCCGACAGCGGTGAGGAGGGGCCCCGGGGGCCTCTGGGGATGTGTCCGCCCGCCTTCTTACATCCGGAGGGAAGATGGCTGTAGTTACTGGTGTTTTGATGACATTATCTCAATAACAAAAACGAATAATAACACAGTTAAATGACTGCATAGTAATAGTGAATAGCAATGTGAGTCATAGCTAATCTTCTCTTTTTGCACTATTGTTTGTTTGTTGTTTGTTTTTGCACCACCACACCGAAAAGAATTCCTTGCATGTGTAAACACACTTGGCAATAAATAAGATTCTGATTCTGATTCTGATACACGTCTTGTCTTGCAAGAAGTAAGCATATATGCCGTATGGTTTGCAGTGACGAGCGTGGAGTGGACTCTGCCGTACGAGACGTACCGCGGCCGGCTGGTGGACCAGGCCGCCCTGATGCTGACCATCTCTGGCCGCGTCCGCCAGACCCAGCAGGTCCTGGCAACGCAGTTCAGCTTCCGACTCAGGACACCTGACCTGCTCATCAAGGTGACCGCGCGTTCAAACTAATCAATTACAGCGGGAAAACGTACACACGTGCATGCACCAGCAAATGCATGCATGCACACACACGTGCGCGCACGCAAACACGCATACGCAAACACATATGTACACACATACACACACACACACACACAAATATGTGAGGGAGAGGATGAATTTGATTGCGATTTGAGTTTTTTGACAAGTTATTTCTGCCATTTCTTGAAGACAATCGGGAAGGCGGTGGTGGGTAAGACGATGAAAGCAGAGATCTCCTTCACCAATCCACTCCCACACGCGCTGAAAGCAGTGATGCTGCGCATAGAAGGCCTGGGCCTGCTGAGCATTCGAAAGATTGCCATCGGGTAAGAGAAAGAAGATCTACCCTAGTCAACCTCTCTGAGTTAGTGTTAACGCAGAGAAACAATCTTTCTCTCTCTCTTCCTTTCTCTATATATATATCTCTCTCTGTCTCTGTCTCTGTCTCCCTCTCTCTCTCCCTTCCTCTCTACTGTCTCTCTGTCTCTGTCTGTCTCCCTCTCTCTCGCCCCTCTCTCTCCCTTCCTCTCTACCAGTGTACTGTCTCTCTGTCTCTGTCTCCCTCTCCCCCCTCTCTCTCCCTTCCTCTCCCTTCCTCTCTTCCTCTCTACTGTCTCTCTGTCTCTGTCTGTCTCCCTCTCCCCTCTCTCTCTCCCTTCCTCTCTACCAGTGTACTGTCTCTCTGTCTGTCTGTCTCCCTCTCTCTCTCCCTTCCTCTCTACTGTCTCTCTGTCTGTCTGTCTCCCTCTCCCTCGCCCCTCTCTCTCCCTTCCTCTCTACCAGTGTACTGTCTCTCTGTCTCTGTCTGTCTCCCTCTCCCCTCTCTCTCTCCCTTCCTCTCTTCCTCTCTACTGTCTCTCTGTCTCTGTCTGTCTCCCTCTCCCTCTCCCCTCTCTCTCTCCCTTCCTCTCTACCAGTGTACTGTCTCTCTGTCTCTGTCTGTCTCCCTCTCCCCCCTCTCTCTCCCTTCCTCTCTCCCTTCCTCTTTTCCTCTCTACTGTCTCTCTGTCTCCCTCTCCCTCTCCCCTCTCTCTCTCCCTTCCTCTCAACCAGTGTACTGTTTCTCTGTCTCTGTCTCTGTCTGTCTCCCTCTCCCCTCTCTCTCTCCCTTCCTCTCTTCCTCTCTACTGTCTCTCTGTCTCTGTCTGTCTCCCTCTCCCTCTCCCCTCTCCCTCCCTTCCTCTCTTCCTCTCTACTGTCTCTCTGTCTCTGTCTGTCTCCCTCTCTCCCCTCTCTCTCTCCCTTCCTCTCTACCAGTGTACTGTCTCTCTCTCTCTGTCTCTGTCTGTCTCCCTCTCCCCTCTCTCTCTCCCTTCCTCTCTACCAGTGTACTGTCTCTCTGTCTCTGTCTGTCTCCCTGTCCCCCCTCTCTCTCCCCTCTCTCTCCCTTCCTCTCTTCCTCTCTACTGTCTCTCTGTCTCTGTCTGTCTCCCTCTCCCTCTCCCCTCTCTCTCTCTCCCTTCCTCTCTACCAGTGTACTGTCTCTCTGTCTCTCTATTTTGTTTTGACACTTTTTCTCGTCCCACATGCGCCGATGTCATTTCATTATAATTCACATCATCGTTTCTTTATTCCTCCACAGAGACATCGCCAGCCAGGCCTCGTTCTCTCGGATTGAGAGCCTGGTGCCGACGCTGGCGGGGCCCAGGAAGCTGCTGGCCTCGGTGGACTGCGAGGAGCTCACGCAGGTTCACGGCGTGGTCAACGTCCTCGTGGAGGAGTGAGGGTTAGGAGGACGAACGCACAATGGACAAAGCCTTCACACCAGACACCGGCGCTCAGTGTTAAAACTGCAACGTATTTTCATTCAGTCATATCGGTACTGCTCCTATAATGCAGTTATGGTAAGTCCACTGCAGACGTCTGGATATGGCTACCTTTTGCAAAAGCGGTTCCTATAACAGACTCTTACTGTTCATTTTTTGTCTACGCACACTTTCTACTATTTACTACATCCCTAAAATATCTATATTTATTACAATAACCTGCGATGACTACTTAATGCAATTATTTAAGCCTATAAACTGCTACTCCTCAACACATACACGTGCAAACAGTGACTTGTATAGATGACTGTCGGTGCTGCTGAGGTCTGACGTGCTGTGACGTCCCTGTCATGTGTCGTATGTAAATGTGACGTGTGATGTGCCTTGTTACGTTATGTTATATATGTTATATGTTCCTGTTACGTTATGTTATATGTGTTATGTTATATATGTTATATGTTCCTGTTACGTTATGTTATATGTGTTATGTTATATATGTTATATGTTCCTGTTACGTTATGTTATATGTGTTATGTTATATGTGTTATGTTATATATGTTATATGTTCCTGTTACGTTATGTTATATGTGTTATGTTATATATGTTATATGTTCCTGTTACGTTATGTTATATGTGTTATGTTATATATGTTATATGTTCCTGTTACGTTATGTTATATGTGTTATGTTATATGTTCCTGTTACGTTATGTTATATGTGTTATGTTATATGTTCCTGTTACGTTATGTTATATGTGTTATGTTATATATGTTATATGTTCCTGTTACGTTATGTTATATGTGTTATGTTATATATGTTATATGTTCCTGTTACGTTATGTTATATGTGCTGCAGAACAGGAACCTGCTGGAAATCAGCTCTTAACTGAGTCTGCCCCGTTTTAAATTGTAACTTTGTTACTCTTAATACTTTCCTGTATAATAAATATTAAATAAATAAATAACATTTATTTTAAATTATTTAATTATCTAAGTTAATATCTACAAAAACTGGGCTCAGTTGTACATTTATGTGTGCTTATAAGGTTGGTTTGGTCAGGGGGGCATCGTCACTACCTGGAGCTCGCACTTAAACAGAGCCTGGGTCTGTTGAAGGTGGCATTGCTGTCTTTAGGCTGTGATAGCCATATTATAGGATAGGTACATTTTTTTTTTTTTTGTATTTACTGCTGTCAGTTGGGCTAGTTGTCTCGTGTTTTTCACCTTTGGTTGGTAGTTTGGTAGCCAGCGTGCTTGTAAGGTTGGTTTGGACAGGGGCCTCTGAATATGTGTTCTCCTTGGATTTTGGCACAAGGGATTATAACATCTGATCCTGTGTGTTAATGAAAAAGCAGAACCAGGGGGAAAGGGTTTTGCCACAACATATGGAAGTAAGGTAATATAAAAAACATCTCGTTCCTCTTCTGTGCCTTGAGCAGAGAACTAAACAGCAGTTTATGATGGCTTTGTTCCTCCAACCCACTGAATGGCTACCTGGCTATTCTATCAGCCCACACATCTGCAGACCTGAAA
Source organism: Micromesistius poutassou (assembly GCF_964030765.1). Classification (NCBI taxonomy): domain Eukaryota; kingdom Metazoa; phylum Chordata; class Actinopteri; order Gadiformes; family Gadidae; genus Micromesistius; species Micromesistius poutassou. The sequence continues at coordinate 360,296 of NC_140279.1, forward strand.
TACGTCTAAATGATCTTACACAAAGTCCACAACGCAGCCTTGAACCGTCTCAATCAGCCTGCTTGAGCCCAGCCATCCAAATGGAATTGGAACAATTAATTTCCATAACCTCTGCAAACATGTTACGTCAATGCTCTGCTTAGTCAGAAATCTAAACTCATCCTAATTTGGGGTTTATGCTTATGTTTATTTTTTTTGATTCTCAGTAAAATACATGACAACCATGGTTTCCAAGATTAATGAAGCAATAAGTTAGACGTAGTTATCATTTATTGTATCGTATAACTAACGGCACCATTTGGAGGACATTTTATATGGAAAAGAGGTTATGTCTCAGTAACCAAGATGAGTAAAAAAAAAAATATCAACAAAGCTTTTAGTTTGACATTCAAAATTGTATTTATTTCATCATTTATTCTCACCACCTACATGGGACCCAGACGTCCATAGTTCCATGGTTCTAACAACATCAACATTCATTTATAACAGTACATGTACTTATGTATTTATGTATTTTCAAGTGTATATCTTAAAGGTCTTGGTCTCTGTATCACTATTTGGCGGGATTTCTGTTATCTGCACTGTGCCTTTTCACTCTCCTGCCTGCTTCTGTGTGATCAGTCGGTAGTGTCACTACTACATTCTCTTTGATTGTATTCGTATCCTTGTGGCAGGGAGGTCTCTGTGTTGAACAAAACTCTCCCTCTCTTCTCCTTCTCTCCCTTGGAAGACAGAATGGATTTGCTCCTTGGTCCCCCATTGTTTATGGAAACATCAAGCAGCGCAGAGCAATTCGTTTTCAATTCACAAGTCCACCTGTGCCTCTCCAGGTCTCCACAACCATTGGCTATTCATCTTAACATCTGTTGGCATTTCACAAAATACCTTTAAATTGACGTTTGCTGGCCATTCCCCCAAAAAAGTTCTTCATACTTGCAGCCCTTAGAGGTCTGTTCCTTCTTCAGTACAACAGATCCATGAATAAGATGAGCCACCGGGTTGAGATACAAGTCTGATTGGATTAGATTATAAAAACAAATAAAAGTTGCATCCCTCCCACCGTCCGATTCATTCACGCTGGGTCCATGTCACACAGACGCAATCTTCCGTCCCCATCACAGGGTTTAAAGGTGGTGGTAGGGCCGGAACCTTCCTCTCACATATAATGTGTCATTTAAAATCACAACGGAAGACGCGTTCGCTCTTTCTGCTCCTGCACTGGGAGGCTTTTTCATTCTGCACAATGATTCAAATCATGATGTTTAATCCAATTGGTTGGGAAGCTGTTGTGAGATCTGCTGTGGTCTTTGCAGCAGGATAAAGGCATTTGTTGTGATTTTTTTCTTTACCTTAGAGCCCTTATATTTCTAGATTTCTCATTTCACTTTTTTGGTACATCAGAAGATAAAGGCCGGTTAAAACTCGTGCACTCCTCGCAGCTATTTAGCAATTGCTTGCCGATTTCATATCAAAGGCAGCATGTTCCTGTTTGCAATCTTTCCTAATCCTCCCATAAAAGTACTTTCATGAGTGCTTGTTTTATCTTTTAACCTCACCGTTTTACGTACAGTGTCTATTTCTTACATGATGTTTCCCCCATCAGTGTGCCTCGGATAGCCTTATTCCTGACGTAGGTTAAAGAAATGTTGACGCATTGTTTTTCCTGTATAATTAGTGATATTTATTAATTTATAAATGTATTATTCTTGCTCGATTTCATTAAAAAAAAAGAAGAATTGCCTGATTTTAATCTGCCTGTGCGTAAAATATTGCGAATATATTGCGAGCAACTTTAAGTTGATGTGCTTTGAATTTGTGGTTGGGGTGATGGTGTTTCTAGGCCCCAGAAAGGTTAGGACCGCTGTTATGAACGTCGCCACAGATCAGCTTGGCTTAGTTTGATAATAAGGATCTACGTCTCTTGGCCAACTGTTCCTTGCAGTTCATTGTCGCAGATCCCTTCAATTAAATCCATGATATTCTATTTACTTAACTCACTGAAGGCAAGGAGTGAAATATTCACCAGGGCTCTTTCACAGAAGTACACCTTAAACCCTGAGTAAAACGTTATTACTCTTTATAAACTGGGTAAAAAAAATTACAACGCTTCATATGAAAACGGTCCAACGCCTGGATACAAAGTCCAATGGGTTTTTATGGGCCAATAAAAATTTGTTCAATCCTGACAACAAATACTAAGCACTTTGATTTCCCTCTTGGCTTTTGAAATTATTTCCCCTATTTCCCTCGTCTTCCATTTCCTGAACATGAACTCACAGAGTGAGTTCTGCTTCGATGGCACTCTCTTTTAGACAACCCACTCTTCACACACACACACATTGAAATACATGATTTTTTTGTTGAGCTATATACACACTGACTCTTGGTCTTAGTTAGGCATCACGTCTACATACTTTGACCTTGAAGCTCTGTTGCTGCAGGACTACACATAGTTAAAAATTGTAAACTCTTCACACGGTAGTGATTGCATCTATATGATATATATATATATTTCTATGATTTGGGAAATTATTGTAAGGTTTGAAATATTAAGGTTTCACTTGAAATCCTAACAAGAGTTAACAATTATATAAATAAATAAAATAATGCCCATACAATTTCTGGGCATGTTTCTTATCTTAATCCCAAAAACCGCAACTGTGTAAATGGGATCCTGTCTCAGAATACATCGTATATCTCATGACCCCCAGTTGTTATCAGTGGCGATTCTAGACCGGTTTTAATGGGGGGGCCGAGATGGGGCCGGCTTTTCTGTTAGAGGGGCACAAACCAAATTGTTGACGGGGGGGGGGGGGTCACGGACGAGCGCTATTGCAGGCGCGATTGTTGACCGGGGGGGGGGGGGGGTTGGCTCGTTTGGGGGGGCCGGACTCAGAGTTACGGGGGCACTGGCCCCCCCTGGCCCCCCCCTAGAACCGCCACTGGTTGTTATGTAACTCAAATTGTCTTTGCCTCGCAATAAAAAAAAGAAAAAAGCTCTTAAGCCTCCTTTGTATTGCTGTCTGCGCTGTTCTTTGTTCGGCTTAAGTCGACTTCCATTCCGGAGGAGACGTCGTCCACCTGAATGTGTCTGAACGGGGGTCCAAACTTTAGCTCGAAAGGGGGCGACCCCTTAATGGAAGAGCAGTTGGGGGGGGGGGGGGGGGGGCGGCTTCGCTAGCAGGACTGCAGCTCGCCCTGAGGTTGGACCGACGGCCCTTTGGGACACAGGATCTTGGAGAAGGCGCGGCGGAAGCTGCTGTGGCAGAGCGGGTACAGGAAGGGGTTGATGGCCGAGTTCAGCCACAGGAGCCAGAAGGTCGTCTCGTACCCGTAGTGCCCCACGCACGCCCCGCCGCAGCCGGCGCGGATGATCATCAGGAGCGTGTAGGGCGCCCAGCAGACCCCGAAGACGCACACGATGACGGCCAGCGACTTGGCGATTTTCTTGTCCCGAGTCAGTCGAGAGCCCTGAGTCCGGCGGCCGGCGGCGCCGCACGGCGACCGGGCGTCGAAGACGACGACGCCGCCGCCGCCACCGCCGCCGCCGCGGGGGGGCGGCTGGTTCCTGTGTACGAAGGTCCGGGGTCCGGCGCCGAAGTCTTCGTCCTCGTCCTCCGTGACCGCGGGGACGACGGGTTCGGCGGGTTCGCCGGACGACACTTTGCGCGTCTTGACGAAAAACACGGACAGCGCGGCGCCGTTCCCGCTGGGCGAGCGGAGGTCCTGCTGCATGGCGGCGGCGGCGGAGGAGGAGTCCTCCACGCACGCCGCCGCCGCCGCCGCCGCCGCCATGCTCTTGTTGCGGCGGCGGATGTTCAGGTAGATGCGGAGGTTGAGGAAGGCCACCGACACGAAGGGCGCGAAGAACTCGAAGGTGGACGCGCTCAGGAGGAAGTACCACGTGAAGTAGAACTCGGCGAAGCACTGGTCGGCGGGCACCACGCTGTGGCCCCGCGACGACTCCCAGATGAGGATGGCGGGGCCGTACAGGAGGAAGGCCAGCAGCCACACCGCCACCATCTTGGTCACGGCCTGGCGCGTCATGTTCCTCTGCGCCCGGTACCTGACCTGGTGGAGACAGTTCGGTGAGACACTAGTCAGACAAATATCATTGTCCACGATTGTTATTATTATTATTATCATCAGTACCATTTCACTGCACGGGGGCTGCAGTCCTTCCCGTTGTAACTGCTGAGGGAACTAACGGCTTTGTCTTGTCGTGCTAAACACGCTGATTTAAAGAGCGTGTTCGATCAAGAATGTCGGCCCTGTGTTGTGAATGCCGTCTTGGTGCTCTCAGCTGTCTTAAGCCGTTTCTCAATACCAAGTACGCGGACTACGTACTCGCGGACTTGGAAGTACGTACTCGGCAAGTCCGGACTTTCAAGTACAGACTTCCGAGAACGCGAGTACGCACTCTGCAACTGGAACAGCAGCGGACTCGATGATGCATTCTGGGATATTTAACGGTCCCAAGTCCACACGAGTCACCTCCGATGCGTCCTCGGTAGAACGGCCTCATCGAGAACGCATCGAGAACACACACGGGTTTTACGACAGTACTCGCGTTCTCGCGTACTTGGAATTGGAACAGTGCTTGGGCTACCACTGATGACGTTTATCGAGAACGCAAAGTACACGAGTACACACGAGAACGCGAATTGAGAAACGGCTTTAGTTAGCAGCGAAGCGGCTTCATGGCCAGTGGAGCCTCGGGTCATTACACCGGGAGGCTGTGGATGATGTGTGTGGTTCCAGCCCTCATGTTATTCATAATGTTTCAGGCTCCATGCTAATAAACATGACTAACCCCCCCCCCCGTCATTATTATCTGTGAGGATCAGCTCCCCCCCCCATCCATGATCCGTTTTGTTTTTGGTTCATACTTGTTTTAATCATCAAGCAGTAAATACAGCGTGCAATCAGTAAATGAATCATTTAATAAATCACCGGTATAGATACCTGACAATATACCAAGTTTTTGAGTGTGTGTTCGCAGGTGTGTCTATTGTCCATCCCAAGGCTTGTTACCACAACAAAGAGAAGACACATCTGGCCTATACCCTGATCCTCTCCTGCTCCTCCTCTTCGTCCGTCGTATCGCTCCTGTTGTTGTCTTTGTACGCCATTGTTGTAGTCTTCACCAGCCTAACTCTCTGTCAGCATGGCCGTGTTCTGTCCACACTCCAGTCCAGCGCCGATCCTCTTTGCTTTCCCTCTCACCAAACAGAGCACGTCAATTTTGAACACGACTGTGGACGGGTTCAAGCTCTGCTGAAGGTGATGGTACAAAGACCAAAAGCATCTCTTAAGGTTGTTCCTTTATTTAGCAAGAAACTAATTAACCACTAACTGCAGTTTCATTGGATTTATGTCAACAACGCAGACTATTTATTTATGCAGATCCAGAGCAACCTACTGTTCCACTGATTAGGCTTGTCGATTTGTTTCTGATCCACTCTTACTAACAATTGTTGTATTTTTTTTGACGTTTTTTGACGAATAGTGAAGTGTCCAAGCGGAAAAACCTGATGCTGGTGAACGATAAAAGGTGATGATCTAACTGTCTTTCCATTATTTTTAATGATCGATAATGACATTTGTTATTTGAACACCCTAACCCATAACCCAACCTCCAATTGCATAATAAATGTATAATGCCTCAATCACATATAATCCGTTTACAGTATTGATTTCAGGCCTGGGATATTGGGATAAATCAAGATATTTCTCCGCAAATCCAAAGACATCTCCATCATGCCACAGATTCCTAAATCCTAAAGTTTATAGCACATGTACAGTTACAGTACATGACTAACACACACACAGCTGAGACCAGAAACCCCGCGTGATTAGACCATGGCACCAGCAGTGTGACTCAGAGTAGCGCCCTAAATTCTTTGTGTCAGTGCGCGGGTGTGTGTGTGTGTGTGCGTGTGCGTGTGTGTGTGTGTGTGTGTGTGTGTGTGTGTGTGTGTGTGTGTGGAAGTGTGCGCTGTGTTGATGCGTGGCGCGTGTTGATTCGCCTCACCGCTCTGGTGACGGAGAGAAACCGGTCGTAGCTGATGAGGACGATGTTGAAGACGGACGCCGTGCAGAGCAGGTAGTCCATGAGCAGCCACACCTTGCACAGACCTCGGCCCAGCATCCAGCGACCTGTCAGGTTGTACGGAATGTAGACCGGGATGCAGAAGGTACCTGCGTGGCGAGGGGACGGAAACGTCAGCCGGAGCACTGACGCTCAGCGTCACCTCATGCCGTTGCACTTTCAGTAGTCAGACTACAGTATCAAAGGAGCAGGTTCTTTGTTGTTCATAAATAACATCCATATTTCAAGAGCTGCGCTTCTATTGTCCACTGATATGAATACATATAAACCGTTGCGTTATAAATTGAATTAAGGCAGAGGCCAGATATAGGTGTTGGCCACTCGAACAAACCCTGGCTCCTAAGGCTATAGGCTCCTGAGGAGACACGGCACGTCAAATAAAGGTCAGGAACACAAAGGAACGGAGGAGAAGTTGAAGCAGAAGACGGAGACTCACCCACAAGGAAATCCGAGATAGCGAGGTTGAGGAAGAAGTAGTTGCTTTGAGTTCTCAGGCTCTTATCCACAATAAAAGCCATGATGACCAGTGCGTTGCCAGCTACGATAACGATCACCAGAGTTACCATCAGAACCGAGAAGATCCCCACCAGGGTGGCAGGTAGGAGACCGCTCCCGTTCTCAGTGTCCCTGCTGCTAAAGTTCCCGCTCGAGTTGGACTCCGTCAGATAGGCTCCCATTGTTAATCTGATTTACGATGCATTGTAGACACGCCAAATTAACCCAAACATCTGTTTGGCGATCCGGTTTGATGCTCCGACTTTGCGCTCCGGGTAACCTTGCGCTTCAGGGAGGAGCGGGACATCCACAAATGTAGATTTAAGATCAATCGATGTGACTCTCTCCATTTAGCCCATGGTCCTTTTGATCCACGAAGAAGGTGATTTATTGTATCCCAAGTGGTCGCGGTTCTTTGTCTGCAGTCCACCGCCTAGCACCAGGCTGAGCGCGTCAGCTGCACATTGGCACAAAGCACAAGACATCTGCCTACTTCTGTCTCTCAGACCAACTACGGACCTTCTGGAAGTATTGGAACTGAGATAAAAGCCTCCAGTGAACCGCATTGACGTCTTCTGCCCAGGCAGCTATGCTCGTCGTTAGAGACTATTAAGTGATTACGATCAATTGTGTTGCTGATTCAGTGATGTGATTCAGAGGACAGCTTGTTTTAATTTGTGGAAACACTTTGAGAAGGTTGAATACATTACACATCCAGCCCTTGTCCACCCTTTGTTGCAAACGGGTTCTCCATGAAACGACGCCACAGCAGGGGCTGGCTACTATTGGTTATTGTCCAATCAATTAACATTTGGAACGAACCCTTGAATCAAGAGCTGCTGAAACTCAGACACGACCTTCCGTGAAGACCTCTGAAATAGGCAATACACGTCCAATTGTTATCAAATAGATCTACTGGCGTACATATTGGAACCTACTCAAATGTCACAAAAAATAATTACAAAATCGCTTATCGTTCAGCCCCTTAAAAGCATTCCAACTCATAATTTGCCATATTTTGTAATGAATAATGCTGGTTATTTGATAAGTTTTACAGCCGTGATAAATGGCGAGATGAGCTGCAGCCTAAACATGGGCTTTGACCTTGGACCGAGTTACAAGGTCGGTCCTGACAACCCCACCCCCCTCCCCCCCTCTGGGGCGTCTGAGCGTCTTAGTGTCGTTCATGGTGTAGAGACATGGTCGCAATAGGCAATTATAAGAAGAACAAATAAAGCAATTACGTATTGTACGGTTACATGCTTTTAAGGACTGTGCCTTACAGATGGCCCAGGGCTTAATTCTGATCTCGTGCCGAGTACACATTCATCAGTCGAGGTTTTGGGAAGACGCCACGGCCGCTTGAGGAGGGGTGTGTGATGATAGTGTCATGACAACCTGTCTCTGACAGCGCTGCTAGATCAAATTATCATTATCATTATTCTCAATGGTTCCAAATTAGATTCGATTCCTGCAACATGTAAACGCGTCTCTACGAAGCTGTCACTTATTTAATTATAACCACCCAATCATCCAAGCAAAGACTCATTTAATGACCAATTAATCGGTGTAATGACCTGCACAGCCATACGTTTGATGATGTTATCGTAGGAACAGTTACCAAATGTTACTTATGACATGAGGCATGCTGAGCAATATCGGAGATGAGGACAGATGGCCAATAGAACACAGCTAGCATAGGGAGGAGGAACAACGGAAAGAAGGAACGGGAAGAGGGCCGTGCGTGTGGTGTAGTGGGAGAGAGACCCAGCGAAAAAGAGAGATGGCAAAATGCTCTCCAAAGAAAGACAGAGAGAGAGAGAGAGAGAGAGAGAGAGAGAGAGAGAGAGAGAGAGAGAGAGAGAGAGAGAGAGAGAGAGAGAGAGAGAGAGAGAGAGAGAGAGAGAGAGAGAGAGAGAGAGAGAGAGAGAGAGAGAGAGAGAGAGGCACTTGCAACCGTGGAAAGCAACGCTATCGGTTCCTTGAGTCATTGAATAAATTCCCTCTGCATGTGTGATGCAGCAGCGTTCTGGGGAGGCGTTCAGCAGCACCGACACGAGGTTGTTGTAGTCCATTGGAAACGCCACTCTAACGCCACACTGCATAGCTTTGATGTTTATAGATGTTATATAGACAAAAATATATAAAAAATAAAAATGAGCTGTGTATACAATATGTGTGTAACTCACAATTCTTTATTAAAATAGATTCAAAATGTGACATTAAACACATTTTGAGGTTTTAATCAACTCATGAAGCACAAAGTCAAAATATGATATGTAATGTCATTTAATACATTTCATTAAATTAAACTGTAATGATCCATTTAAAGTCATAACCCTTGTTGATTATCCCAGGCATTGTAACTTCTTCAGTCCCTTTTAAATCATCTGTAATCTGCTGAATCCACTCCAGATCATCTCCAGGCCGGGGTTAGGGTTATAGGGTCACGCTGCAGATCAAGGCTTTCCATTCAGAGGGACTCACTTTGCTTTCTTGCTTCTTGTTTTCTTGCCCTTTTCCTTCTTGGCTTCTACCTGTGGCAACAACAACACACCACACACATGGTCAGGGTGCGGACTAGCTCATAGGAAATGATCATGTGGTTCAAATTCAACATTCACATGCCTTCATCTGCCAGCAGTCCTACAGGTGTGTAGACGATGTAGAGTTTGCCTCATTCAAGAATGGACATTTCCAAAATGTACCAATTGAATCAAGTTGTCATTTGTCATTGAGGCTGTTGTGTGTGTGGCAGTATACTTTGCTTCACACTTCGAAATATCTCAACAGCTCAATTTAAATAAGGGCAACAGTGCGAGCGTTCTACCTGACAAGCATTTTGAACATTTTAAATAAAATACAATCCCCTTCAAAATGTCATCACTCATCAAACAATATTCCCATAACATCTCCCAGCTCACTTTTAATTTAAAAGTGTTATTTGTTCCTTCAAGGGAATGCGTATAATTTATTCATTTTGAGCTAGCACTCAGGTCAATTAATTAAGCTTTGTGAGTCACGGTCCTCTTCCACAACACATAACTGTACAGCAATAAGCCTCGGCGGAATTAAACAATGTCTTCTCTGTTCCGTTGTCCCCAATCCCTGCATTGCTGCAGAACACAACATACAACAAGACGAACCACAGGGATGGCTGGTCCCATTGCCTGGTCCACAGGCAAGACACCTATAAGTGTATAAGTGTATGAGAGTTATTTGTAGACGAGCCCAGAGTGGCCTTAGGGCCTAGAGGAAAGTGCTGTGTAAACACAGTCATTTTTTTTCCACTCTCAAATAATTTGCCAACACTTCAAACTAAGTAACACTAATACGGCAAACCTATGGTGGGCTAGGCACTTGCAGTATCTAATCTATCAGTGGCACAAGATGAATGGTCCATTATGTTACCAGCAGGATGACTTAGAGAACACTTCAGCGCACTGCCTGTATCCCTTTGGTGGCGAGGGCAAGAAGAAACACTGTCTGATCTCCTGGACATGTACACAGATAAGACACTTCAAGTAAACTAATATCCATAATGTGATTGATTGTCACTGAGAAACAACAAACAAACAGCCGAACAAACGAATAACGACGTGTAAATGTTCCAGTGAATCCCTAGCAGATCTGTGGCTGTTGGAACCGTCTGACTAACCCTAACTAACTCATCCTACTAACTAACTAACCCTAACCTTAGACAGAATTCCCAGTTAAACTCAACTTCAACTGGGGCTTGAACCCGCCTTACTTAAAACAGCACGCAAATCGCTTGGGTGTTACGCCACAACGGCCCGTTTAATCAAACAATAAAGTCTTTCTAAAAACGGACTAAAAGACGATCGGGTGGCACGGCCACGACGGCTGGACTCTCCGTCCACCCCCAGCCAAGAGAGAGCCCTGATTGGCTGTGGAAGCCTCTGCCTTTTGAGCAGGTTTCCTCCCGGCTCCTCAGGTGCTCTGCATCACGTTAATCGGGACGGAGACGGGTTGCCACAGGCTTCCCATGCGTGTATAAAAACACAAAGCCAGCTAACAGAGAGGTACCCTTCCGGCTAGCTCCAGGAAGAGCTGCTCGCTATACATTTGACTCGGGCTGCAGTGATGCTGTGATGCTGAACCGCGGCACAATGTGCGCTGAACTATATTAGCGCCTCACCGCGGAAGAGGTGTAGCCTTCCTGCACCAGGACGCCTCGGGCGCAGTTGTTGATGTGTTTGAAGCGGTCGGGGCCCAGCAGAATCCCGCCGTACCAGCGAGACACCACCACCATCACGTTCCGCACATCTAGGATCTGTGCGGGTGCGGGAAAAAAAACACAAAGAGAACGATGTTGTTGTTGTTGTTGTTGTTGTTTGGGTTTTGGGAAGAGAGTCATTAGTGTTCTGCAGTGCGTTCTCTCTCGGCGACAGTGAGAAAGACGACAAGAGACAGAATGTGAGAGAGAAAAGATTTAGGATTTTCCGAGAAATGATCACAAGCTACATATAAAATAAAACAAAAACAAAGGAAGACTGGATTCAGTCCAGATGCCTCTCTCACACGCGTGGCAGGCCCTTGTTGGGCTGCAGCCTTCGCTTGACAATTACATGCATTCAAGGAACAGGGGATGAATGGCCTCCAAAACACACAAAAGTGCAACTGTGGAGCACTAATGGGGAACCACGATCAGCTGCCAACCCACTATTAATCAGCCCGCTTGTATTCATTACCTCACGTGGCCCATTCAGCGGTAGAGAAAGATCTGGCACCCCGTCTAAATTAGGAAGCAGGAAGCAAGGATGTCTTTGAGAGAATGAGAAGCTCAGAGCAGAGCCAAATGTACTGGAGCGTGATGGAAGAGAAGAGTACAGATGACTCAGAACTCTGAAGCGTCTGGAGACAACGCAGCGCCTTGAGACGGGTCATCTGTGGCAGCAGGAAGCCCGTAGCGGCCAGCTCATAGTTTTGTACTATGTAGCAGTTCAGGTTGTACAGGTTCACGTCCCCATCGTTCTTATCTCTATGCTCTGCAGAGAGATAAGAGTACCTGTCTGACTTTTCTTTCTTCAGAAATTATTACTTAGGTTTTTTTTTTGCACTTTTTGTGCATGTCGGAAACATTTCGCGTTTTCATCACTGCAATTTTTCCTTTAAATGCAGCTTGAGTTAAATGAGTGGAAGAGGTTCAGTCAACCTCGGGATGAGAACGATAGGAGGGCAGCTTTCTACAATCTGATGCACAATCCGATGCAATGACATTAGAGTCATTTTCATTTTGTCCGGATCAAACAAACTATTGGTATTTATTAGTGACCAGAAACCTGTGAAGTGGTTACTTCACAGCCGTCGCTTGGCAACCATTCACATGGTCAGTCAGCACCCTCCGCTTGTTCAGGGCCGGACGGAAGAGAGGCTTTTAATTTTTCCAGGTAGTCAAAGTCTCCCACCGGTGCGACGGACCGGTCGTGAACGAGAGCCCATCCTGTGGTGTGGAGGTGGAGTCACGATGCCGTTCAACAGGCGCTTCTTCTTCTTTTGTATGAACTCAAACGAACGCTCCTGAATCTCCTCTGGAGGAGAGGATTACCAGGAGGTTTAGCGGCAGCAGAAACACCTCCTCCGTACACACAGGTGTGGCGTCTTTCATCTCTCTGCCGCCGCTGTTCCTAAACGAAGCGCCACTCTATTGGCCCGTCAGTAGCAGCTTCCTACTGCCGCTGTGCCCACAGGCCTACCCCCTAGCTCTCCTGTTATAGAGGAGGATCCTACGGGAGCAGTAGCGCTTCTACATTGAATTGCGCCCCGGGCGAGACCCCCTCCGTGCCCCTCCGTTGTTGACGGGGGGGCGATTACGGTCTGGCGGAGTTGTTGACGGGGGGGGGGCGATTACGGGCTGGCGGAGTTGTTGACGGGGGGGCGATTACGGTCTGGCGGAGTTGTTGACGGGGGGGGGGGCGATTACGGGCTGGCGGAGTTGTTGCCGGTGGGGGGGGGATATGATCAATAATAGAAAATGCATTCTTTTTTTTTTGTGTGCTCGTGCCGCCCCCCTGTAATGCCGCCCCGGGCGGCTGTCCGCTCCGCCCGTACCTAAAGCCGCCACCGTACGGGAGGATGTTCAGACTCTGAGCCACCGAGGTTCAGGGCTTGACCCCTGAGTGTTTGTGAACCCAGGAGTTGCTCTCGATAGAGGCATCTCTTAAACGACTAGTAGTACATGATGAATATGCTTTTTCAGTACTGCCATGATAATTTGGCCATGTGTTTGGACAATCACCAAACTATGCAACGTAAAATACATGATTGTGCAAGACATTAAAACCGCAACTGAAGCTGGATGAGGAACCATCTGTGTAATGGTCTAAACTAAAGCTGCTTTCACATATGGACGTGCAACCGTCTATTCTCCCGCTAGTCTACAGACGGGCCGTATATGTGAATGACTTATCCTGACGTTGGACCTCCTGAAAAATGCTAATTGCCTTATATGTGAATGAGCAGTAGGACGTCAACATGTCACACCAGTTGAGTGGGCGTGTTGATGACGCTTCGGTCTCCGTTTGCATGTCATTGAGTGGCACCCGCACCCTAATTGATAACCAGCCTGTTGCCTTTTGTTCGCTGAATGGTTTAAAACGTATTTAAATGTGGCACTGCTTTTCAGAGTCATTCGTGGTGAACGCTAAATGATAGGTCTTATCGTAACCCTCAAGTACAACATCATACAATAAATTTCAATACATGAGTTCACAGCTGCACGCGTCTATAGAAAATGTTTTTTTTAATTATTATGTTACGCCTTTCCTGCTGTCGGCTCCCAGACCGTAGTCGAGGAGCACAGGGGAGACGTTCCCTCCAGGGCCGATGTTCTCTCGGGGTTAACGGCAGTGGGTCTGCTTATAGGTTTGAATATGGTCGGAATGAAGCGGCCACCGATTCTTGACAGGCTGGGTACTTTATTCTTAGTTTCACTAACTTTACTGTACACGTTTGCACAGATACAACCGGACTTGTTCATTATTTCACTAAACTGACACGCGCTACCGCTCGCTCTCCTCGCTCGTCCACTCACTCTCACACACACACACACACACACACACACACACACACACACACACACACACACACACACACACACACACACACACACACACACACACACACACACACACACACACACACACACACACACACACACACACGCTACTCTCGTAACAATTATTATTGACAACAGTTAGCTGAAGATTATAGGGTCCCGTCCTTCCACTCCCTGTTTTCTCAGTTAAACACAGAAATCAACTACATTTGTCCCAGCGTTTGTTAGATGTGAAATGAAGCCAAAAAAGACACTCTCTTCCTCCGGTAACGCAGTCGTTCGCGACGCCTTTCTTGTACGTCGTTTCTTCTATTTGTCTCTAACTCATGCTCCATTCTTTCATCGATCGATGCGGATGTTGTGGATGCAACGGAATATATGATGCATCGCTGCAGCAACATTTAACATGATCGCGATGAGTTCTGCCCCTCGCAAGCCCGCCCCCCCCCCTTAAGCAGCCGGAGATTCTACTGATGACTCTACTGAGATTCTACTGATGAGCGACACCGATGTCCGCATATCGGGGATCAAGTGTGAATAAGTGTGAATGACCCTCACGGTCGAACCTCCTGCTCTACAAATGCGGAGAAAAGACGGAGGACATGTGTGAACACGGCTTAAATGTTCAAAGGGCTACACCAGACAGAGGGGCAGAAAATAAAAACATTGAAGGACAGAGTAAGAACGTGGGCCACCTGTGATGCCATATGGTCCACCAGAGAGAGAGAGATGATTTCTCTCTCCTGCTGGGGCCGTGGGAGGCGGTGGAACCACATGTTGGCTGGATGACATTTCGTTGAATGTTTTTGGTTTTGCTTTTTGTTTGTGGACGGCCTTGTGATCATTAGAGGCACCTTTCAGAAGCAAAGGAGACGCCCCCTTCTGAGGACTCTGTGAGCTCACGCTATCAGCTCAGAACATGCATGCCGGTAGAACACGCACATTACATTCTCTCTTAAAGGGGCAGTGACCCCAAAACGGTTTTTTATTTTGTTTTGAACTATAAAAAAAAGACGTATTATATTATCTTCAACATACTAATCTTTGCCATTTTATTAACTAACTAGGAGTAAAATCCCGTGTTTTTGTCAGTCTCTGCCGACCAGTTTGTAAACATTCCTAGTTTAGTGACGTCAAAGAGCCTAGCCTTAGCCTTCATCGTCACGACGTCCCTCACCCTCACCCTCACCCTCACCCTAACCCTAACCCTCAAGGACGGTAGGGTTAGGGTTTAAGGCCCCCCCAGCCCACACAGTGAGGGCCCCACTGGCACAGCTCTGCCACCCACGCGCTTTCTGTTTCCTGTTTCCCACAACATGCTCTGGATTCAAAAGACGCACTGAGCATGAAGGAGCCTTGATTAGGCGTTCTAAAAGCCTTGTGAACAACACAAGTCTTATTACCCTATCAGCTATTATGACGATGTCAGAATATGGTTGTGAAACGGTAACCATGAATTATTCACACAGTTCAACTTAAGGCATTAAGGCGTTGTCTGCTATTAAACGCTAATGTGCAGGGTATCATTTTTGGGTTAAATGGCTGAAGATATCACCATAAGCACATTGAACAATATCAATCCAACCCAGACTTCAGTGAACAATGCAATGCAGGGGCGGATTGAGTCTTTGTGTTTTTGTTTGAATACACATTATAGTAATTACATTTTTGACACACATCGGTGTGTGTGTGTGTGTGTGTGTGTGTGTGTGTGTGTGTGTGTGTGTGTGTGTGTGTGTGTGTGTGCCCGTGTGTGTGTGTGTGTGTGTGTGTGAGACCCAGCCTACCTGCAGTAGGTGGAGCAGTCTCCCGCCCGCAGCAGTCTCCCCGTCGTCCTCACAGTCCTGCAGGAAGCTCTGCTTGTCCTCACAATAGATTCTGAGAGAGAGAGAGAGAGAGAGAGAGAGAGAGAGAGAGAGAGAGAGAGAGAGAGAGAGAGAGAGAGAGAGAGAGAGAGAGAGAGAGAGAGAGAGAGAGAGAGACACACAGTCATAAGTGCTGTGCTTGGCACAAGGTAAGGGAACATTTGATGGTTTTAATCACAAAATGACACGGAACGCCGGCCCCCTCCTCAGTGGGGAATAGACACACACACCAAGGCGCACACACACACACACACACACACACTAATTAATTATTTCCTCTTTGTATTTGACACAAAACTATTGAAGTGCATTTAAAAAATATCTACAGTAAAGTGTTGATAATTAATAATTAAGTAATTTAAGTAATTAATAATTAAATACACACAATTCAACTTTAGCAGACCACAGGTAAATATCAGACCTGACCTGTAAGCATATATGTTGTGCGTGGCACTTGCAATCTTCTTATTTCCGTACAGCTGATCAAGAACCATCTTCACCTGCATCAGGAAACCAATACCAGAATCACTTAAAATGTTCCTCTATATTTTTCTCTACATCGATGAACAAAGAACGACACTGGTGTCTTATTTTTTTCATCACTATTTTTTATCCTTCCCCAAATGAATAATCAAAGCAACATTTTCTATCTACTAAAGAACAACAATGATTTCCCTTTATTTGAACCCTATCACCTTGTCTTAAGCAGAGGTTCATAACTGGTTATTTGAACCCTATCACCTTGTCTTAAGCAGAGGTTCATAACTGGTTATTTGAACCCTATCACCTTGTCTTAAGCAGAGGTTCATAACTGGTTTGAGGATAGCCCAGAAACTGCTGACACAACAACTTAAACTTAAAGGGAATGATTATGAAAAATGTCCCACAAATGATGACGTGATGAGCAAAATATTCCACACACAGACAGATCCTTAAAATGAAAAACAGAGATGTATTATAATTCAGCAAAAACAGAAAAATTCACAACTAATTAAATAATAATCATCATCATTAAATAATTGAATCGTTACTAACTATATTGTAAACTTAAGTAACCAATGTTAGTGACATGTATTAAATCCCCAGAAACACCTGTCCAACGTGTCCGACCCAGTCCAGGTGTGGCGGGGCTCACCTGACCGGGGGTCACCACCGGGGCCAGGTGGGGCTGGAAGGTGCTGCGTCTGTCGGTGATGATGGAGCCATGTTTGACGGGAGGCACTTCTCCCTCTTCTCCCTCTATGGTGCACCCAGAGTAACACAAAGGACCACACCATGAGGGTTAGGGTCCGGGTTAAACCCTAACCCAACATCATGAGGGTTAGGGTCGGGTTCAACCCTAACCCAACATCATGAGGGTTAGGGTCAGGTTCAACCCTAACCCAACATCATGAGGGTTAGGGTCCGGGTTCAACCCTAACCCAACATCATGAGGGTTAGGTGAAGGGTTCAACCCTAACCCAACATCATGAGGGTTAGGTGAAGGGTTCAACCCTAACCCAACATCATGAGGGTTAGGTGAAGGGTTCAACCCTAACCCAACATCATGAGGGTTAGGGTCAGGTTCAACCCTAACCCAACATCATGAGGGTTAGGGTCCGGGTTCAACCCTAACCCAACATCATGAGGGTTAGGTGAAGGGTTCAACCCTAACCCAACATCATGAGGGTTAGGTGAAGGGTTCAACCCTAACCCAACATCATGAGGGTTAGGGTCCGGGATAAACCCTAACTCAACATCATGAGGGTTATGGTCAGGTTCAACCCTAACCCAACATCATGGGGGTTAGGGTCCGGGTTCAACCCTAACCCAACATCATGAGGGTTAGGGTCGGGTTCAACCCTAACCCAACATCATGAGGGTTAGGGTCCGGGTTCAACCCTAACCCAACATCATGAGGGTTAGGTGAAGGGTTAAACCCTAACCCTAACCACGCTGTGTATTATATGGCAGCGCTTAATATTATCAATTAAGAAAAAAAATGTCCTACCACTTTGGTGATTCATGAAGGGATGGACATGTTCTGTGTTCAGTGTCCTGAAGTCTGGTAACTCTTCATCATCATCACCTTCGTCTTTATCCACATCTTCCTCTGTTGTCAGATTGACTCCACCGGGCTCTTCCTCTTTGGTATTCAGGTCAGAGTCATCTGTTTGGTTTCAACTTCAATTTACATGATCACGTTAAAAATCGTTCCCATTTCAAACCTGCCACAGCTCAGACTCTGATAGATGACGGGGTTCAGCGGGTTACAGTCACAATGTTTTGAATTGTAACCAACAATAGAAATATTAAGCATACGCACGTCTTACATTAACACCTTGAATAATACACAGAAATATCGAGATATTGTATGTTGTTTAAGGAAGAGGATGTAACACATCAATAATCTGAACGGGAGTCAATAGAAAAACAATATCAAATGTGTACGTGTGGTGTGTCAGACTTCACGCACACTTTGGACCACCATCTCCTTTGTGTCTGCTCTCTGTTCGCTGCTCCATTCAGCCCGGGGCTTCTCCTTTGTCTCTTTACCTGGGTCAGGCTTTCTGTCCTGTTTACTCTCCTTTTCATTTCCTTTTCCCCCATGAGGCGCCTCCTCCTTCAGGTCACCTTTCTACTCTAGTCAACAAGCTGCCAATCTCCATTCCCCGGGCAAAGGTGCAGCATCCCTCTCTGCTCATCGCCATATTAATCAGTCCGTCCTCTATTCGCTTCTCTTTCACTACCCAGAAGAGACTGAATCATTTCACGGTTAAGGATTCACATTAAAAAATCACAGGCACAAAAACAAATCTTTTTGGATTCCCTTTTTCTTATTATTTACTCTTTTTACACTTTCTAAAGATTTTTCCAAAGCCATTGCCTAGATATCCATCTTAATTCCCTTCAGTCACTCAACATCTACCCACAAAGAGAGTATTTTTAACCCTTTATCACAGCCCAGCCTGCCTCCTGTAGTCAAAAGAGCTTTATCAAAGCACAAGGAAAAAAAACTAGTATTTGGGTAAGCGTATTACCTTGTGATTAAGGAATGCTCTTGGCGTTTTTACAATATATCATTAATTATAATTATGATTAGGACTATTATTATTGTCCAAAAATAGCAGTTGCTCAACTGAACCATATTGCCCTCTTCTCATCATTTGAAGATTATTTTGAATTGGGTTGTACTTCACTGGCTATCATGTGAGAGTGAAGCATTGAAATGGAACCCTGAAGGATATTCGGCATCGCAGCCAAAGCAAATTAATCTGAAAATGGTCCATAACCTTCTGCCTTCTTACCTGCTCCTGCGCTCTGTGATTTCTCCAGGAGGAACTCCCGAATTCTTTCTACCCAAAGGTAGAGAATGCTCTCCCCAACATTCTCTCTGTTAAAAATGGAAATATTTCCTTGTTAGGGCCTAGACTCCACAAAGTGTACACATTTGCCACACAGAATATAGGCTTAATTTAGAGATCGATTTTTTTTTTTCATTAATACACAGGGATCAGATGTTATAATCCCTTGTGCGGTTTATGTTCACAGTCATCGGCAGATCTGCTGAGATTCAAACAAAGATCGGTCTACCGCGTAGCCTGAGTGAAAAACACCAAAACACACTCACACATAAATTTCCTCCAGGCTGTTTGCCAATGTTACCCTCTGAAGACCACGCAGCCACGACGCACTGCAGAGGAGATTAACACACAACAGGTTGGTAGGGATCCTTCTCTCAACTCAACTCAGTTGCGTTACAGTTGAACATATTAGTTGGTCCTACTTAATCTGATAGATTGGTGGCGCGGAGCTTGGATAATCAGACGGAAGAATGACCTGTGCATGTAGAAAACACGGACATAGATCCATCAGATCCAATCATATATTACACACACACGACAGAGGTTTGGAAAAAGAAGACATAAGACGGGTGTTTGTGTGATGTTACCTGCAAGCATGCTGTCAGCTTCGTGGGACCCACGTCGTTCGATATTTTAATGCAGAATATTCTAGACGCTTCGTCGATGACACACCACTCATCTCCGTAGATTGAGGACAGGGCCTCGACTTCTTCAATCTAAGATTTCAACACCGCAGCCACATGACACAAAGAAACAGACGTCGGCACACACCGTTACCACGTGTTATGAATCACACTATGACCCCTGATCATGGCTTTGCTGGTTTGACAAAGTGACACCAACATTTTACATGCAAGCCCAGCGCCAAACGTTCGCCAGTCAAGGTTTGAGTCGTCCTCCAAAGGACTCGTGCTGCCTCACAGGGGTGGAACAGACCGAGTATTCAAAGGCATTCTGCTGCCAGACAAGTGGAAATAATTTGAGAATCAAAAAAACTTTACTTTACTTTCTTTTCCATATATTATAGGGCCCTTTCGGTGGGACAGAAGATGGTCCAAATGAACAAAATGCTAAATGTGTGTGTTGGAAGAATACCATTTGTAATTACACCGTAGGCTAATACCAAATTATATTAATAAACGTGTACAATCGTTTATACTCAATGTTTTATAGGCATGGTTTAGTGTAACCTGGTTTTCACATCAAACACAAGGTGAATGTGACAAATTTCCAGAGGGAAAAATAAAGTAATCTTAAAGATTTCTAAGTTCACCGTGCTGAAAACTGTCAGTCATTATTCCCAGACACACACGGTGTCTCCACAGTCCGTCTCCAGAAGACTTCACCTGGAGAGATGCTCACCACCATGTGACCACTCATGGCTGTAGATAGTGACTAGATATGGATTCATGAAGATCTTCCCACCTTCTCTTGAGTAGCGTTTCTATTTTGCTGTGATTATTGCACATGAGTTACAGACCAGAACCAGACAATGACACCAATAAGCTTGTTTTAGTACGCCGGTCAGAGATAAGAAAGTGGCTGATAATTACTTTGTAATTACTTTGTCGTTATATAAGTACAGTACAGTGAATAAGTCAAAATGGGTCGCAGGCCTCCACAGAACGCACTGGTCTGGAGCAACACACGTGTGTGTGTTGTGTATTGTGTATTGTGTGTTGTGTGTTGTGTATTGTGTGTTGTATATTGTGTGGTATGTATTGTGTGTTGTGCGTTGCGTCTAAGATCACGTCTTACTTGGGACTGGAGATCCTCTGCATGGTCCGGGTTGAATGTGTTCTCCATCTGTACATCATAAATCTAAACAACCAGCAAGTAAACACGGACACAGTAACCTAACCTAACCAACCCTAACCCTAACCCTAACTCAAACTACACAACCATGAGACGACAACAACATGACGTCACCGTCCAGCAGAAGGTTCAGCACGAGTTGCGCCTTCACTTCCGGAGTGCGCCTCGTGTCCACTTCGTCATTGTCGCACCACAGTATTACTAGTACTTTAATATTCAATTAAACTCTCGATGAATGACAGACGAACGCCACAAAATTCCACCAGACCGACAAAAGGCGTCAGTTAACATGTTATAACTTAGGAGTACGACTTTTACTTTGAAATGAGAAACCGCGTTAACTTCCGCAGAACACGGATCAGCTGACAGTGTGTAAACAGAGGTTTTCACCCTGGTGACTTACGAGGAGTTACAACTCAAGTGTCGCTCGTTTGACAGCGCTCCCAGATGGTGCGGTGGTAGCAGCTACTGGTGCTACTGGTTCTACTGGTGCAGCACCAGTCAGACTGTCCTCCTCCCCTACCAGGAGCGGCGGCGGTACATGTGCCCCCCTCCGGACCCCCGCTGCCCGGGGGCTTCTCTTCAGCTCACTAGTAAGTTCCATGACATCCATGTTCGTCCACATTATGCCTTCTGGTCGCTTTAGATCGACTATAGTGTTTCCAGACCATTTAAAATAACTTCCCCACCATGTCACATTATTCAAGATGACAGCTGCCGGGAATCTCTTACTTATCAAACATCTTACCGGGGGTTGCGAAATGCTCATTGCATTGTCAAGGCAAACTCTAGGTTTTCAAATATGTTTTTTTTTTATTCCTTGCATGGCATGGCATCTTGTGACAATTGCAAATTATGAAGTAGTCACAAGACATGAGCAATTACTTGCCCTTTCCAAATTCCTATTTCTCTTTTCCTGTATCCTATCGCCACCTATACCCCCATTTATCTTGTAAACAGCTGTAGTACTATAATTACGGTGTCCTTTCCGAAAACGCACACAGCAATCTGTGATTATACTGTCTTCGTTTTATGCTATTCATAAGCAGGCTTGTAGTGCAAATAGCTTCGCTGGATACAGCTCTACCCTTCAGCAGCTCTTGTCATTACCGGACCAGGCGAACCGGTTTTTCTGTGCCTCCTGCTGTCTTCGTTCTACTTTAAAAGTCTTCTCGAATCCAATGTCTGAACACACAACAATAACCTTTATTTATTTATTAATTTCTCCTCCCTAATAGCTACATACCATTACTTCAAGGCCTCCGTTGTATCAGGGCTGTGATGTCGTGTGGGTTGATGCTGCGTTATGTTACCATTAGATAACGTAGATAGGGCTAACTAATGGCAACTACCGTTCATTAGTTAGAGTTCAATGCTCTAAAATGCCCTCATATGATACCTTCTCATTACAAAGGCATTCGATCAAATAATCAAATCAGTTTAAACTAAAACCGACAGCTCAATCCACCCAGGGAAAACGACTTGGAGGTGGTTTCAGAAAAGTGCGTTTTCGGGCACCGGATGCATCTGGACGGCCGACCGTCTTATGCGGTTTCACCAAAACATCGGCTCCGTGTGGACGGGGCCTCAATCACTTCAATGTGTTGAGAACCATGGAGCATCAAGGGAGATCTCCGATGCCAACCCCTTCAAAGTGGGCATAAGGATGGAATGGTTAAAAAGCCCTCTTATCGTCACATAACAATAAGTGATTGATTTATAGGTTGTGTGTGAATATTATGGGACATCATTTCTTTAGAGCAAAGCCATAGCTGTAAGTAGAATAAAAAATATTTGAATGGATCCCAATGGATAGCAGCGTGGTCCGTCGGTCTGTCAGCAGGGCACCATGGAGGAGATGGACCCTGAGGAGCAGTTTCTCCGCTACGCCAGGAATGGAGACCTCCCCGGCATCGAGAGGCTTCTCCTGTCCAAGATCAGGGAGGAGACCAACATCAACATCAACTGCAAAGGTGTGTGGAGCACCTGCGAACGCTGACGACGCCACCGCCCGCCGCGTCCGCTCGCGCTCCCATCCAGCGGTTCATTGACTTGTTCCTTGAGTTTCAGGCAAAAACAAATCGAATCTGGGATGGACTCCTCTCCACCTGGCCTGCTACTTTGGACACAAAGGCGTAGCGGAGGAACTGCTGAAGGTATTATGCCTTTATTGGTAAACGCATACAATTATTTATTATTATTATTATATATATATATATATTATTGTGTGTAAAATCTTGAATAAGTGAAGGTGAAATGTATGGCCGTTTTTTTACACTTGCTCACTTCAGTCAGGAGCGGACGCCAACATACCCAACACTATGGGGGACACACCTTTACACAAAGCTGCCTTCACGGGAAGAAAGGTACCTTTTTACGTACGGCCGGTTACAGTCTGAAGGCAACACAGGACACATTGTGTCGCCGTCACAAGATCATCCAACTTTCAATCTGTTAATCTATCTAATCTATTGATCCATTGATCTATTGATACGTGAGTCCCCAGCATGATTTTTTAGTTTGTCCTCATCTTCCTGCTTCGCCGGCGCGTTGGGAACGGTCTCCAGGAGCTGGTGATGCTACTGCTCCGGTTCGATGCCTGCGCGACTGTCACCAACGGAACCGCGCAGATCCCCAAAGACGTGAGCGAGAACGCAGAGATCAGGAGCATGCTAGAAGGTGAGTGACGCTGGCCCGTGAGCACAGATCCATCAGAAGGGGTCTGACACCGCTCTGGTTTAATTGGCTGTTCAGCAAAGAACGCCAGAATATGGGCTTGGTTTGTTATTTTACGTACAAATCGAATCTGCATCACTACACACTTTTTATTCTGCTGCAGCGACAAAGAAAAGAGTGAACTGATGTGTGAAAATTGGTGACACTAACAAGCTGAATGTTTGTGTTTCTGCTCGCCCACATGCAAAGCCCCCCAACAGCTTGTTTGTTAAGTTCTGTTTTGTTTTTTTTTACTCTGGAAAAGAAAGATAATACGAGTTCCAATTGTTTAATGATGTCTTTATGTCTTTTGTGGTTCAGTTTGTCGCAGCTTGTGTTCTGATATTCACATCTAAAGTATCTGGTGGTAATCTGGTGGGAAATATAAATACAATAAAGGTTTGTGTTTTAGAAATGTCATTACTAAACTATGAAATTACTTCCTGGTTTCTGTACCTAACGTTAGCCGCTGAAAGAACCGAGGAGAGGAATCTTGAAGAGCAGCTTCTGGAGGCGTCCAGGGAGGGAGATCTCCCCACCTTAAATCTCCTGGTTAGTCTTCTTCTTCTGGAACCCTTTGCCCCTGATTAACTTCACAAAACATCATTAAAAAAAAAACACTGATATAATGTTATTATTGAACTTAAGTAAATGCTAGTAAAGTAGGAACACAAAGCTGTCAATAAATGGATGCTTGATAGAAGACACAATTCATCAATTGTTTGATGATGAACTTTTGCTAAACGGGGGCTGTAGGTAAAATATTCTATGATTTCATTTGATGGTTGTTGTTTCAGTTACTCTTATTTTATAGTAAGAGCTTTGGAATAACTATTCTAAACCTAAAGTTGAATCGATAAATGTTGAAAGAAGATGACGGAGAAAAAGGAAAGACTTAAGCTGTGCCTTCCTCTCTTGGCTGTGTACGTGTGTTTATCTGTTGTGCTACTTGTACCTGTATGTCACCTGGCTGCAAGACAAGTTTCCCTTAGGGGACAATGAACTGAAACTGAACTGAAACTGAACTGAACTGAACTGAACTGAACTGAACTGGACTGAACTGGACTGAACTGGACTGGACTGGACTGGACTGGACTGAACTGAACTGAACTGAACTGACCTGAACTGAACTGACCTGAACTGGCCGCTGGCTCCAGCTCAACAGGAGGAAGCCGATAGACCTGCAGTGTGTGGACCTGTGGGGGAACACGCCGCTCCACTGCGCTGCCTACCGCGGCCAGAGGCAGTGCGCCCTGAGGCTGCTGAGGGCCGGGGCCAGCCCCAACATCAAGAACAAGAAGGGTGAAGAAGAAGTAGCACTTCTGATCAACCTACTGGGCCAGGGGGAATACGAGAGCTAGGTGTACTACACAAAACTCTTGAGCCGTTTCTCAATACCAAGTACGCGGACTACGTTCTCGCGGACTTGGAAGTACGTACTTGGCAAGTCCGGACTTTAAAGTACAGACTTCCGAGAACGCGAGTACGCACTCTGCAACTGGAACAGCAGCGGACTCGATGATGCATTCTGGGATATTTAACGGTCCCAAGTCCACACGAGTCACCTCCGATGCGTCCTCGGTAGAACGGCCTCATCGAGAACGCATCGAGAACACACACAGGTTTTACGACAGTACTCGCATACTCGCGTACTCGGAATTGGAACAGTGCTTGGGCTACCACTGATGACGTTTACCGAGAACGCAAAGTACACGAGAACACACGAGAACGCGAATTGAGAAACGGCTTTTATTTGTAGTCATACCTTCACAGAGTAGCCATAGGCTTTCACTTTAGAGCCCGCTCAAATATTCAGATCAGAACCAGGGTGAGCAAGAGTTTAAAAAAATAAAAGTTTCACCCTCCAACAGATGTAATTATTTCCTCCCATTTTGGGGATATTGTTTTTTCTATGCGTTTTTTTGTGCTCCAGTTGTAGAAAATTGCTATGGTAATATAATTACATATAACTTCTGTATAATTTATGAACACACACACACACGCACGCATATAGATATTATATGCTTACTTAATTACTTAAGTAACTTCATTTTAGTTTGTATTAATGTGTGACAGGTCAGTCTGTGTTCGCCCTGGCCAACGACGCGGTCATGAAGCAAGTCTTGGAGGGAAACGTCCACCCGGTAAGTGCCAGTGGTTTCTTCCACAGCCACATGGGCTTCTGCTCCAGAATATTGACACTTTATACACTTTGTGCCATTCCCTTTTGTTAGGGCATGACCCGCCACGTCAAGATGTTTGAGGGCCTGCTTTGGAAGGTAGACGTTCTTCGTGCACACAATAGAGCCGTTGTCTCTTCTGACACACCATCGATAATGTAGCATTATGCATTCCTGCTAAACTCTGTAAATATTATTTGGATTTCAACACTATTATCTCTTACTAATTTGTATCACTGTCCAGTACTTCCGCTGTGCTACCTGCAGTACAGTACCACTGGGATCAATAAAATACGTGATGTTCACTTAATGTCACGGGTTTAAATGCACAAGTAGTGCAACAGTTCAGATGATCCAGACTGAGATTTGAGACCGGACTCTCTTCTGGTTTGTTCTACAGAGCTCCCGGTTCTTCGGCTGGCGTTCCTACTGGGTGCTCCTACAGGACGGGGTTCTGTCCTGGTACTCCAAACAGTACGTCACCTCTTGTGTCTGATAAGGTTATCATCTCCAACCTCCTCAGCGTCTCCGCTGGGTCTGAGGGGACATGTCCACAACCTAAACTAGGTGGTCCTTGAGGAAGGCTCCTGATCATAATGTCTTCAGCCGCTTGTAAACATTGTGAAGCTTCAATTAAGATGCCTCACTAAGACATTATTTAAGTCCATGATAAGTCTTTACGCTCAGTCTAAAGTCTAAGACGTCACACTGTACCATAGGGATCAATCCATTATTACCCGACTTCATCAACAGCCAGGCTGACATACTGAGAATCTTTAAAGCTGTAGTTTAGTATTTTTGGGACATTTTTTCCTTATCGGTTATCTATTGATGTGCCTGATCTGTTTTGTATTTTTCTCTGTAATTCAAGGTCGGATGCGGCAGCCAATAGCCGGAGACAGGGCTGCAAATCTCTAACTCAGGCTCATTGTTTGGTGAGGCCAGACTCCCTTTGGTAAGGGTAGCGTTCTGAGTAGGGCCCGCTACCCTACTGCATGAGGATGTGTTGACAGTATTAAGCTGGTGTGTCACACTAGGTCATTTAAAGGGTCATGGATGTATCTTTGCCCTTAGTGTAATCGCTCCAATTTTTTTCATCTTCTCTTCAGATCCGAGCGCGAGATAACTGCTTCTTTACAGTGAAGTGCTTTGACGACAGTGTGCACCACTTTAAGGTGTCCCCCAAAACTGACCCAGAGGGAACAAGAAAAGTAAGCAATCAGTTTCTTCTCCCCATGCTTCTTCCCTGGCACCTCGTCGTTTACATTTCTACATTGTCATGTCCCCAACACCAAGCATTTCCACAAACACAACCTCACGGTGTGGTCCAGGTGATAGGAGGTGTCAGGTGATAGGAGGTGTCAGGTGATAGGAGGTGTCAGGTGATAGGATGTGTCAGGTGATAGGAGGTGATAGGAGGTGTCAGGTGATAGGAGGTGATAGGATGTGTCAGGTGATAGGAGGTGTCAGGTGATAGGAGGTGTCAGGTGGTAGGACATGATAGGAGGTGTCAGGTGATAGGAGGTGTCAGGTGATAGGAGGTGATAGGAGGTGTCAGGTGATAGGAGGTGTCAGGTGATAGAAGGTGTCAGGTGAT
Source organism: Micromesistius poutassou (assembly GCF_964030765.1). Classification (NCBI taxonomy): domain Eukaryota; kingdom Metazoa; phylum Chordata; class Actinopteri; order Gadiformes; family Gadidae; genus Micromesistius; species Micromesistius poutassou. The sequence continues at coordinate 387,497 of NC_140279.1, forward strand.
AGGTCAGGTGATAGAAGGTGTCAGGTGATAGGAGGTGTCAGGTGATAGGTCAGGTGATAGGAGGTGATAGGAGGTGTCAGGTGATAGGAGGTGTCAGGTGATAGGAGGTGATAGGAGGTGTCAGGTGATAGGAGGTGTCAGGTGATAGAAGGTGTCAGGTGATAGGTCAGGTGATAGAAGGTGTCAGGTGATAGGAGGTGTCAGGTGATAGGTCAGGTGATAGAAGGTGTCAGGTGATAGGAGGTGTCAGGTGATAGAAGGTGTCAGGTGATAGGAGGTGTCAGGTGATAGGAGGCGTCAGGTGATGGGAGGTGTGGTTGTGCTGTGCAGGCGTGGCTGGAGGCTCTGGAGGAGCACTCGGCCTACAGTACTCACTACTGCAGCCAGGACCAGAGCGGGGAGGAGGAGGAGAACGAGGAGGAGCTGCTCTCAGCTGTGGAGCTGAAGGAGTCTCTTCAGGTACAACAACAACAACAACGACAACAACTCCATTATTTATATCTCAACATAATAGCATAGTGTTTTCAACACACACACACACACACACAGAGTTATAATGGTTGTTCTTTCCTCTCCGGTTCTCCTCCAGTCAGCTGAGAGCAGTCAGCAGAGACTTGAGAAGGAGCTGTCTATGTTTATCTCCATGGCCAAGAACGACGGACTCACAGAAAGTAAATGCTCTTGTGCAATTGTCCCGTCCCCTCCCTCCCTCCCTCCCGCAAAATGATTTCACAATACCAGTTAATCCAGAGCTGGCTTCACTGACATCTCCAAACAATTGCAGAATGTGTATGCTTGAATCACAATGACTTGTCTTGGCTTACATTACAAAATACACATTATCAATACCTAGGATACTCCAATGCTAAAGTCTTGCTAAATGAAGGCAGAATAAACCATTTCAACATATTAAAATTGCATATCTCCATACAGGCCAATGTGGCCAATTAAAATCCAATATTTTATTTTATAACAAGTAGTATATTTTATTACCAAGGGCTGCTGTGGCCTGATGCATTGTGTTTTTGTTTACATTTTTTTAGAATTTCCTCCATCTCTGATAGAGAAGATGCAGGACGTGTGTCAGCTGTCAAGGGAGACATGTTCCCATCTGAACCTGTGTCTCAGCCTCTTCTCCAGGCAGGACGGGGTAGGTGTGTCCCTAACCCTAATCCTAGCCCTAACCCTAACCCCTCAACAGAATGCGTGCGTGTCACAAGGTAAGCTGGAGATGGGGTTGTTCCTTGGCCTTGGTTGAAAGAAGGTAAATGTAAATGAAGACCTTGTAAGATGTAACATTAATGTTAATGTTGGAGCACTGCCATGAGAAATGTTTTTAGGTTGTCATTTGGTTTTTATCCACAAAAATGTTTTTATGAGAGAGCTTTTATGAATAAGGTTTCCTTCCCATCCCACTGTTCACTCTCCTCCCAAACGTGCAGAGGCAGTGAAACACATTCTGTTGTCTGTCCCAGAGTGAGGACCTAGGGATAGGGGTTATCATTTTTAAACTACCAGCCAAAAAGGTTATGGGTTCAAACCCCAATGGTCCTTACTCTACCTGTAGATGTTATTGTGGACCGGTTAGGCTGAACCCTGGCCCTAACCACGGTGGTGCATTAGGGTCATGCAGTCTCTCTTTTACCAGAGTCAAGTTGTCATGCGCGCAATTTGAGACGGCTAGCTTCAACTTCCACTAATGATAAACAAGGCCCCGTCTACACAGCTGGGGCCCCTACAACAGTGTAGTAGGGGCCCCTAGCTGGAACTGGGCCCCTACAACAGTGTAGTAGGGGAATCGTAATGTTTACACTTGGTCACAATACTAAATATTGTAACATGGTTTTACTTAGAATTGAGTTTCTCTTCACTGTGTGTGTGTGTGTGTTTCTCTTCACTGTGTGTGTGTGTGTGTGTGTCTGTGTGTGTGTGTGTCTGTGTCTGTGGCTATGTGGGTTCAGGTGCGCAGTCTGAAATTGGAGCAGGAGTTTGAAAAGAACCAGATCCTGTCTACGGCGCTGCAGACTCTGGCCACGGAGCACCACGAGCTGGAGCGCTCGGTGGGCGCCGGGACCCCGCCGCGCAGCGTTCTGAGCGAGGACGAGTTCTACGACGCCGTGTCCGGTAGGTCCACGGTGCACGCCGAGCACACGTCCCGTTGGCTGCACCGCTCTGCACGCCGTGCTATTTATTTATTTATTTATTTATTTATTTGTCTTTGTAGAGTCCGGCTCTGGACACAATCAATACGTTTACATGCACAGCTTAATCCGATTAAAGCCATAGTTGGATTATGCTCCGCAAATTGGACAACTGTAATTGTCCGGGTATACATGACGGCGGTGAGTAAATCGATTCATTGGCCGAAGCGTGTCATGCCCCGGTACGATAGGTGGCGCTGTGCCCATTTCAACTAGTGGTAACAGAGCCACCGGCTGACCTCTTTACGTCACCAGCAACAACAAACTCAGGCGGCGGCATTCGAGAAAGATGTTTTCAGCAGACAGCTGTCAGTTCACTTTGGGTCCATATCATTTCTCCGACGCTCCATTGCATACGACCTCTCGGTCGTATGCAGACTCCTCCGGCTACTCTGCTGGAGTGAACTGACCGCTGTCTACTGAAAACATCGCTTTCTCCTCCATGTCGCGTTTCAATCTGGACTTCAGAGAGTGAAAGCCAAAGTTCCTTCCCCTAATTCCTTCTTCACCATGGGCGAGATAACCCCCACTACGAGTCTTTACTTGTTGTGGAAGTACCCGAGAGTCGGACACCCGACGCAGTCTGTAAGATTCATAATATCAGAGAATATCCCCGTCAGTTCGGCCGTGGGCAACCAACCTCGTTGACAACCTCGTTGATGACCCACATTTAGAAAAACATGTACTTTTAATTCAGCCTTGGGTGAAATCGAAGCGTAGTGTCTGTGTGCTTCCACCTTTACTGAATGCATGCCATGCACGCTCCCGCGGCCGGGACACAATTCTTATAGGGGGTAACTACATTCACCGGCTTCCTCCATCTTCTGCGTCCACCTTTTTAAATAAATCGCAGTTTCTTGTTTTCCAACGGCGACAACAACACGACTATCGTCTCCTTCTACTTCCGGCTCACGGCCCCCGGAAAAGATCTCGAGCACGAGCAGAACGCATCCAATCCCACTCCGTACATGCACGCTTAATGCAACAGTCGAATAATAGGGGTCTTAATTAGACTATGAGAAACCCAATTCGATTCGATTTTAGCTCGACTAAGGTGTATACATGCATCTTAATAATCCAATCATAGTTGGACTAACCCAATAATTCGACTTGTCTTGAGTGTCGTGTAAACGCACTGACTTACACTTACACTTCTATTTATTGTTATTATTGAAAGTCTGCTTCTTCTCTCCGTATTTCGGATTGCTTGTTGGGTAATAGAGTTACATTTTAACATGATATTTGCTCAAGATAAAATTCATTCAAAATTCTGGAAATAAAAAAAATACAGTACAAATTAAAAAACAGGTGCTGTGTCAGTATTCCCCTTCTGGGAGAAAGCGTTACCATGACTACGGCGCCGTTTGATCCTGCTCTCTCTCTCTCTCTCTCTCTCGTGCGCCCCCAGAGTCGGACTCGGAGCTCTCCCTGAGTGGTCTGGAGACGTCGGCCAGCCGATCCCAGGAGGAGGAAGAGGGAGACGAGGAGGAGGAAGAGGAGGAGCCGTCCTCTGTCCTAATGAGCAGCGGCCACGGTGCCCCCGTCGCCGTGGTGCAGGAGGATCGCCATGGCAACACGGAGCCCCAAACCAACGGCGACGCGCGGCATAGGTTCGCATTCTTTGCAAGTCTTCAGTCGAGCGGCTCCCGTATCCCCAAGAAGGCACACATTGGCCTTCATATATTTATCTGTTTGTCAGGAACTTGGGATGGGCATGTTTGTTGGCAGTAGTCTTTCGCCCCCCCCCCCCCCCCCCCCCCCCCAGCTCCCCGCTGGCTGCTGTCTTTACTCTACTGTGGACTGATGGCTATCATTCGTCACTTCTGGCCAAATCAGGTGATGAATAATTGAAAAGGAGGGCGGGTCAGGTGGAGTCGGCTGAACTGAAAGGCCTAAAACGGGACCTGTTAAACTTTCATGAGGTCAAGGTGTTGTGCAACACTAGCGTGAATACAGGAGTAGGAGTACCTGAACTGGTCTGGTGGAGAAAAGTACAGCTTATGAGACTGAACCGGTTGAAGTGGGGAGGGAGAGGATGTTGGACGCCCAGCAGAACGCCTCTGGGTCCAGAGGAGGGACACGCCTTCCTTAGCTCATCAACGCGTGTCGTAGAGGCGTGAGGAAAGCTGTACCGCTTTTAGAAAGACGGACACGTTGGATTCAACGGGAAGCGTGTGGGAGCGAGGCGCCTTCAATACTCTGTGTTCTCGCTTCACGCTTGTTTGGGGCGGAGGATGTCTTCTCCATGAGTGTGGACTCTCAGCCCGGGCTTTGGTCAAACATGTCCACGTGGCCTGTGACTGAAACGGCCAGAGGACGAGAATTAAACGGCTTTAACAAGATATGACCCACGCATCCATTACAGGTCGCAGGAGTTGCAGAGTTACTCCACACACCAACAGAACAGTTTGTTCTTTCCTTTACAAAGTGTGTGTTTGTGTTCTAGGACCCGTCTCCCTGCACCAATGTTCTCAAGGAACGACTTCAGCATCTGGAGCATCTTGAGGAAGTGCATCGGAATGGTGAGAGACGGCTGCACGACATCCATGAGTCTGTCGTGAACCTTTTTCTAAAGCTCTACACCTGGCCCGGGCTCGGCAATGTTACACTCTCTACGGTCTGTGCTCATATTTGGTCAACTGGAATTTATTTTGGTTCTGTTGGTTTGCATTCTTTGCGTGATCCATTTATGCACCCACACAAATTCAGACACAGACGCACACACATTGACATATTCCCATTTTTTGTAAACAAAATAACAAATGCAATGGATTGCACTGTGTGTTCAAAGGTCAAATGCACTTACAGGCCCAACGTGATTCTTAAAAAAGATAAATGGATAGAAACACGCCACATTGATTGGTATCTGACACTGAATAACCCTGGTGCATGCATGCATGCACGCACGCACGCACCACGCATACACACAGCAAGCCTGTTGCACGTGTTGCTGCAATTGCAAAACAAATGTGTTTTAAAAGAACAATTCATGGAATGAATAAACGTGCAATGCACGGAACACCATGCCTGTCCTTGTCCTCTGTGACTCAGCGGTGTGATTTAGTTTGGGAGTGACCTTTATGGTTCCACACAGGCCACCGAAAACATGACAAGTGTCATGTTCCTTTCAGCTCGTGCTGAATATTAGAATAATTGTTTGTTGCTGTTCCGTACCTTCAGTTTGAACCATTTAAGAGGTCAAACTAGTTAGTAATCAATCCTTCATTTCCCATAATGTAAGTCAGTGTGTGAGTGTGGATGAGAAGCATTACCTCAAAGCATTCGAGTGCGTTAAAGTGCTATTTCAGGGTAAGGGTTAGACCCAGTTCGTGTACGTGAAGCAGAGAGCGTTAGTCTTCCCACTGATGATAATGTTTATGTTTATCACTCCAGCTAAGCTAGCCGTGACCTTCAGGGGGTAGCGTAGCAGATGGGTCAGGTTCTACATCACCACAGTGGAACCTGTGGTTCTCCCTCACAGCTCTCATCTCTCCTCTCAGGAACTCTCTAAGATCACGATGCCTGTGATCTTCAACGAGCCCCTCAGCTTCCTGCAGCGCCTGACAGAGTACATGGAGCACACCTACCTCATCCACCGGGCCAACGCGTCCACAGACTCCATCCAGAGGATGAAGGTAAGAACCCCCACGCGCTCTGAACGACCCCCCCCCCGGTGTGACGGAACATGGCAATGTTTACCTTGATCTGACCGTGGTAGTGTGATCTGACCTTGGTAGTGTGTGATCTGACCTTGGCAGTGTGTGATCTGACCTTGGTAGTGTGTGATCTAACCTTGGCAGTGTGTGATCTGACTTTGGTAGTGTGTGATCTGACCTTGGCAGTGTGTGATCTGACCTTGGCAGTGTGTGATCTGACCTTGGCAGTGTGTGATCTGACCTTGGTAGTGTGTGTGATCTGACCTTGGCAGTGTGTGATCTGACCTTGGCAGTGTGTGATCTGACCTTGGCAGTGTGTGATCTGACCTTGGCAGTGTGTGATCTGACCTTGGTAGTGTGTGTGATCTGACCTTGGCAGTGTGTGGCTGCGTTTGCTGTCTCGGCCGTGGCCTCCCAGTGGGAGCGTACTGGTAAACCCTTCAACCCACTCCTGGGAGAGACCTACGAACTAGTGAGGTAAACAACTACTAAGATACACTCCCTGTTTCCCACAGCGCTATTACAATACATGTGTAACACATTCACACACACACACACACACACACACACGGTGCGAAGCTAGCTGGCCAATGCATAGCTCAACATGCTCATTGTAGTGCACCATGACCCTAATGGTTAGGGTTAGGGTAACCTTAACCTTAACCATGACCCTAATGGTTAGGGTTAGGGTAACCTTAACCTTAACCATGACCCTAATGGTTAGGGTTAGGGTAACCTTAACCTTAACCATGACCCTAATGGTTAGGGTTAGGGTAACCTTAACCTTAACCATGACCCTAATGGTTAGGGTTAGGGTAACCTTAACCTTAACCATGACCCTAATGGTTAGGGTTAGGGTAACCTTAACCTTAACCATGACCCTAATGGTTAGGGTTAGGGTAACCTTAACCTTAACCATGACCCTAATGGTTAGGGTTAGGGTAACCTTAACCTTAACCATGACCCTAATGGTTAGGGTTAGGGTAACCTTAACCTTAACCATGACCCTAATGGTTAGGGTTAGGGTTATGGTTAGGGTAACCTTAACCTTAACCATGACCCTAATGGTTAGGGTTATGGTTAGGGTAACCTTAACCTTAACCATGACCCTAATGGTTAGGGTTAGGGTTATGGTTAGGGTAACCTTAACCTTAACCATGACCCTAATGGTTAGGGTTAGGGTTATGGTTAGGGTAACCATAACCTTAACCATGACCCTAATGGCCCACCTTGTGTTGTGTCAGAGAGGACCTTGGCTTTAGGCTGATATCGGAGCAGGTCAGCCATCACCCCCCGGTCAGCGCCTTCCACGCCGAGGGCCTGCAGAAGGACTTTGTGTTCCACGGCTCCATCTACCCCAAGCTCAAGTTCTGGGGCAAAAGTGTGGAGGCGGAGCCCAAAGGCATCATCACTCTGGAGCTGCCCAAGTAAGAGCAGTGGCTGCCGACTCACCCACAGGCCACACCCCCACGTATCCACAGACCGCCCACAGGCCACACCCCCACGTACTCACAGGCCACACCCCCACGTACTCACAGAACAAACACAGACGCCATAACAACATGTATGTAACAGACCATAACAACATGTATGTAAGAACACACAGACCATAACAACATGTGTGTAAGAACACACAGACCATAACAACATGTGTGTAAGAACACACAGACCATAACAACATGTATGTAACAGACCATAACAACATGTATGTAAGAACACACAGACCATAACAACATGTGTGTAAGAACACACAGACCATAACAACATGTATGTAAGAACACACAGGGGCCACACCAACACAACACGTATGTGTGTATTTATCCTATATTACATTTGAATTATTTTGGGGGCTAGGGCTGGGGGGGGGGGGGGGGGGGGGGGGGGGTTGGGGCCTGACCTCCATGGCTGATCTCCATGGATACATGTGTGCTGTCCCTTGGCGGTGGTTGTTCAGGTACAGTGAGGCGTACACCTGGACGAACCCCACCTGCTGTGTCCACAACATCATCGTGGGCCAGCTGTGGATCGAGCAGTATGGGAACATGGAGGTGACCAACCACAAGTAAGGAGACACAAACGTCAAAATACAACTCGTACATTTTCCGGAGCTTATGCACCTAACTAAGCTGGTTTAAGACTGAGCTGGTTTAAGAGAGAGAGCGCTGGCTGTATCCGCGAGGGAAAGTTAGGTTCCAGCTTGTCCCAGAAACAGACCAGTGACGGCCTGTACATTGAGGAAGTGACTCAGGAGAGCAAGAAAGGGCTGAACATGAATTAATGTTTTGCATGACAAAGCACAATGAGAGTGAATGAGTGAAACGGTTTCCTGCTTTTAAATAGAACTGGTGAAAAATGCTGCCTGAACTTCAAACCATGCGGCCTTTTTGGCAAAGAGCTGCACAAGGTGGAAGGGTACATCCTGGACAAAAGGTGTGTGTGCTTTTGCTGGGCTCAAATGTCAGTCCTCCTGTGAAATGATGTGTGATATTTAAATGTCAGTGTCTTTCTACGCGTAGGCTGAGCCGTTATGCGGCTGTAGGCTTTTCTTAACACTGACCTGATTGGTTAGCAGAATGTGAGGTGCAGTCGTCTCCAGGCCCGCCGTGGCCTTCCGGAACGGTTTTAATGTTTTTTTTATGGTTTGGGCGCAGCAAGAGGAAAGTGAGTGCTCTGTACGGGCGGTGGACAGAGTGTCTGTACACGGTGGAGCCGGCGGCTTTCGACGCACACAGGAGGAAGAAAGGCGGCAGAGCGGTACGCCTCCTAATCCTTTTACTTAACCATACCATATAAAGTGGGCATAGTGCTCACATTCTGTCCCGACATTCAGTCATTCATGAGTAGGTCTCATGATACCAGTCGATGCCTTTTGGAAGTGCATAGTCCTGCACACTGAATTGCTCCCAAGGTGTTTCTTTCACCAATTAAAACATCATCATGATCCTTGATCATAGATTATCCAAACAGTGTTTATATTGGTGAAAGAAACGCCTTGGAGAAATCTACTCCTCCACACGTAGCATTACTATTACTATTATATTAGTATTATTACCCAACTCTCCAACACCTACAGAAAACATTGGATGTGTGTGATACCTCCTTCCACAAGTCAAAAGCTTGGCATTCATAAGGAACTATTTGAACAGTTCAAAACATAAATGAGGTTTTTTTTTTATACAACCATTGAGTTATCATTCATGTCATCTCACCTCAAAACGGAGCCCTGGGCTGGAGTAGTGCCAGATGTTTCGTAATAATGTAGACTCGGGTATTGACCTCTCCGATTTGTCCCGCTCTGCAGACTTCCAGCAAAGAGCCAGAGGAGAAGCCTCTCCCTGACACAGACACCGTGGAGCTCATCTCCGGCAGCCAGCTTCTGTGGAGGATCGCGCCACGACCGGCCAACTCGGTGGAGGTAGGAGAGACGGGGAGAATTCACTGCTGAGCCGAAGAGGATTTCGGTTGAAATCCTCGCTGTCTCCTTGGGAATATCCATGTCCATAACTCACACATTTCCTCTTTTTGACACCAGCACCATTTGATTCTCTCTCCTTGTGTAGATGTACAGCTTCACTACCTTTGCGATGCAGCTGAACGAGATGTCCGAGGAGATGAAAGAACTCATTCCAAAGACTGACTGTCGACTCCGGCCGGACATCAGAGCAATGGAGAGCGGAGATATTGGTGAGGAAGAACAATAGACGATATATACATATTATACACAAGCCTTCACTGCACCTCCCTGTGTGTGGAGGACGACGAAGACACTATTTACCATAGACTCGTATTAATACAATCGTTTTTGTTTTTTTCCTTTGGGTCTTGTAGATCTTGCAAGTGAGGAGAAGAACAGGCTAGAGGAGAAGCAGAGGACTGCACGCAAAAACCGCTCCAGGCCTGACGAAGACCTGGACACCAGGTGGGTAGTGACAGCTAGGCAGGGGGTTTTAATAAAGTCCAGGACTGAATGGAAACCAAGCCAGGTTTTATTTGACACATAGGCCATTCACAAGATTGTATAATTTAATTGAGTGTGTTCATTCGTCATCATGCTGTCCTAATAAATGGGTCGTTTGAAATCTTTCCATCTAGGTGAGTTGTATTTGAAGATCATTTCCTAAATGGCTTTATGTAATAAGACAATACACAGGGTCCGATACATGTTGCTATATATTATAAACTTTATTACAGGCTCTAGACCCAATAGACAACAACAGATACATAAACACATACAAACATACTCTTATTCATATATATATATACTGTATATATCTCCATCCATCCAAGCCTCTATTGACGATCTCCTGAATTGTCGTTTGTATCTTTTGTTCTTATCTTTTGTTCCGTCCTGGCTCTGATGTCCAGGACCCCTGCCCTCACTCCGAGGTCAGAGCGCTGCCTGCTGCTGCACCACACCTGCAGCTCACCGCCTATAGTCCTGTCGCGTTCGCTATACTAACATGGCATGTTAACTAACATGAGAACATGACAGGATCACACTCATCGGCTTGGTCAGGAATCTTAACAGCTTATCAGAACCCTAATGTCGATTTACTGCGTTAATATATAAACATAACGATGAATAAACTCTCCTTTTCTTTAAATCTACTCTAACTCACGTCGACCCCTCATAACTCTGACTCCTATAGAAGGGTTAGCCTTGTGGAGGAAGGAGACATTTTCACAATAGCAGTCAACCTTTAACAAAAACATTGACCTTCCCATAATAAAGTTCAAGCAGTGCTCCAAAAAAATAATGGGAATAAAAGATTGTGTATCATTATAAAAAATAAATCTATATATATATATGACGTCTCTTATTGTTTCTGATCTCTGCACTCTCGCCAGGTGGTTTCATCAAGGCCCAAATCCTTTCCTCAGCTCCCAGGACTGGCTGTTCTCTGGTGGATACTGGGACAGGAATTACACTCAACTGCAGCTGGCTGATATTTACTGAACACATTCCTCTGTGAACATGGAGTAGCTCAGTCAGACTAACCCTCCCCTAACTACGTCATTAAGTTCCCATTTTTACCATAATAACAAGCAATATGAAAATCATTTTAATTGATAGAGTGGTTTTCATTTATTGCACCATACATGTGCATAAGTGTTACAACAAAAAGGATATATAAAGTGTTACAAAATGTTGAGCAGTTTACAATCGCTTTGAAATGTACCATTTCTTAAATACAGACCAATTCCGCTCAGAATGTTCTTTTAACATTATTTTATATATATATATATATATATATATATATATATATTAGTGGCTGTTAGTGAAGTCAGGAAAAAACCGAGTTTGCACAGGGTTTTGCTGTTTTAGTGTCTATGTCTAGTTTTAAATATTTTGAATATTGATGTAGTTCTAAATGATTTGTGTCTGTATAATACCTTCCTGTTAAAAAAACAAGCAAGTCATCTGGTCATTCCAACGGCTATAGATCCTCTGATAATCCATGTCATTCTCAACGTGCTTTTCCAAAAGGGTTATCTTGGAAACAGGAGAATCACTCATGTTAAGGAGAAAAGTCCACCTTTTCTTGGGTACTGTTACATTTTCATGGCATTTTCAATCAACTCAATTGCGTGGCCCATTCAATTAAAAAAGACTAACCGCATAATGAATTGGAACAGCCGAGTTTTAACACTGAGACGATCACCAGTAAATCATGTCATTAATTATATTTTACTTAACAGATTTGTATACAATATCGCTGTGATCCTTGATAAAAATGTATTAATAAACCGATATGTTGTAAATGGTGTAATCTGAGGACGTTTTCTTTTGTATCTTTAGTAAGAATATAATAAAAGAAAAATCTGTGATCCAACATTTAAGTAAAAGAATGAAGGAAGAATCGACGAGAAGGGTGTCCCTTGGTTGTCCGTCAAGACTGACTGAAAGCCGGCAGGAACCCCAGATGAATGTGCGAATATCTGTTGAATATCCAACAAACTAACTTCACCACGGTACTCTCAAGAGCAGGGAATTATGACCAGGCCTATAAACAGAAAGCGTGGAGGAGTGTGTCGTTCCGATCATCACACTCATCTGATATGTAACACATGCATGATATAAACAATAAGGACGTTTTCCCCTGGCCCCATAGCCGTGTTATCTGTCAGGGAAGGTCATTGTGCAGAAAGGTATGCTATGCAGGCGACTTATTCTCGAATGACACAAAATGATGCTAATAACAATTGGCCTCCTCCCAGTTCACATGTCGCGGTCGCGACCGTCGGACTCCGCTGCTTTTCCGCTCCATGAACGAAACAAACGTTTGTGCGGAAGCGGAACTTGTGCAGCGAAAGTTGGGGCCGCACGAGTACAGATAGACGCTGCACAGCGGGGCGGTCGTTTGGTTGCTGTACAGCCATGCGTTATTGTTATTGATTGTTATTGAGTGAAATGCTGTAAACTAAGAGGTCATCGTAGAAAATAAAATAATCACTGGATCAATAATGGTAACGCGATCAATGCCCACCGCAGGGAGTCCGGCGGTCGGGTGATTGACAAGTCACGCCGCTCCTGCTTTTCCTCACAATGTTGACGTTTTCATCCACTCAGATATGGAGAACAGCCCGTATTTTAAACACAAGGTTTGTTGCTGAATTAAAACGACAAAAAAAGGCTTCTTGCGTAGGCTATGTTGTGTAGTCTTCACATTATGCCTGGGCGATATGGCTGAAAGACATATCACGATATAACTCGATCACATTGATCGATATCGATAACTTGATAATTTGAATGACCTAAAAAGACTATGAATTACCATGCTGGATGTAAACACTTCTGTTTAACACTTAATATGAGCTTCCACTGTTCTTCATTGATAAATACTCCAATGTCGACACAACAATGAAAAACACTCAACTATTGTAAATAAGTATGGAACCGTGTTTGTGTAACAAACCCAGCTGCTAGATCCGGTGGTCCAGTCTCTTCTCGATATATATTGAACATGTTTTATATTGATATTGATCAAAAGTCTATCACGATACGATCATTTATTGTTTTATTGCCCAGGTCTACTTCACATGCAACAAGACTGGACTGTATAACTAGAATATCTAGATTTTCCCCCGTCCTTTGTGTCATCTAAAGTCCTCTCTTGCCTCTCTTGACATCTTCCAGCAGGCTGAAGCCTTCGGTCCTTCGGAGTGCGGCCGCCGGTGCGTGTGTCTCCGGTCCAGGTGCCGCTCCAGGCTCCATGTGCGACGCTGAGACCATCTTTGCGTTGTCGTCGGGCCACGGCCGGTGCGGGGTGGCCGTGGTGCGGGTCAGCGGCCCTGCCTCGTCCACGGCCCTGCGGCGCATGGCGGGACTGAGCGGCGCCCTGCCCACCCCCCGCCGGGCGCTGCTGCGCTCCATCACAGATCCGCACTCCGCAGAGGTGCTGGACCGGGGGCTGGTCCTCTGGTTTCCAGGTGAGCCGTTCAGCTGTGCTATTCTATGAGCTTATTGTAAAAAAAAAAAATATTTGATAGGCCTGGGCGATACGGCTGAAAGACATATCACGATTTAACTTGATCATATTGATCGATATCGATAACTATTGATAATTTTAATGACTTAAAAAGACTAGGAATTACCATGCTGGATGTAAACACTTCTGTTTAACACTCAATACGACCTTCCACTGTTCTTCATTGATCAATACTCCAATGTCGACACAACAATGAAAAACACTCAACTATTGTAAATAAGTATGGAACCGTGTTTGTGTAACAAACCCAGCTGCTAGATTCGGTGGTCCATTCTCTTATCTATATATATATTGTACATGTTCTATATTGATATTGATCAAAAGTCTATCACAATACGATAATTTATTGTTTTATTGCCCAGGCCTAATATTTGATATACATTTTGTATGCCTGCACCAAAAAAAAAAAAGTATTGTGTTGTGTCCAGGGCCGCAGAGTTTCACCGGAGAGGACAGTGCAGAGTTCCACATCCACGGCGGCCCGGCGGTTACCGCAGCCGTCCTCCAGGCCCTCGGTGAGGTTCAGGAGGAATGTTAACTTACAGAGCCCCAAAAAAACATTTCAAACATGACGAGATATTGCATAGAGCATTAAAATTAGAAAAATAATGGGACATGAAGAAATCAAGGATAGACTAGATATAAATATGCAATTAATTGTGATTCATCCCAAGTTAACTATGACATTAATGCGATTAATCGTGATTAAATATTTTAAGCACTAAATATAATATTATATTATATAGATATAGAGCTCTGGGAGTCCGCAAATGGCAACAATCACTTCTCCTGCATGCTGTGGTTCACTCTGACAGCTCATTGGTCAATGGGCAGCAGCTCATTTGCATGAACGCTACAGACACCAGAAACAGCACATTGTGAAGGGACTGAAACAGAGCGGAATAGCAGTAGCCAAGATTTTTTTTTCCTAGAAGCTATTTCCAGCAAACAGCTTCAAAAACATGTTTTTTGGAAGTCATATACTATGTTTACTTGTTGGGAAAACACCATAATATGTCTCCTTTAAATACTTTAACATCACGTCATATGCACTTGTTAGATCTGCTGCTAGGGGGCACTGTTGCCTTAATTAAGTAGTGGTTCTTCATGCATAGATGAATCATATAGCCTAATTGCATTGCTGCAGACCGCAACTCTACTCAAGGTAGATATTGTCTTCTGCAACTCTCTCTGGGTTTGCAAGTTCAATCCCAGCTCTTCCTGACGTTGGTCAGGAGTGTCCCGGGTGGGCTGTTGTCCTGTTTGTTTAAGGCCACTGCATGTTGGGAAATGGTGCTGTGTGATCGACTTAAGAATAGTATACAGCTTAGGTATCACCTGTGCTCCCAACGACTTAACTGGGAATTCCCCCACAACGCCAAAACACGGCGCTCCTAAGCGGCGGGGATGTGACCTCTGTGAACCCGAAGGGAGCCAGAGATCTGACCTCTGAACTTCCTGATTGTGCGTCTGTGCTTTCGTACGGCGAAAGTGTGCACAAATATGCCTCCACCTGGCTGATGTGTGTGTGTGTGTGTGTGTGTGTGTGTGTGTGTGTGTGTGTGTGTGTGTGTGTGTGTGTGTGTGTGTGTGTGTGTGTGTGTGTGTGTGTGTGTGTGTGTGTGTGTGTGTGTGTGTGTTTCTCTCAGGAAGCCTTGCTGGCGTGAGGCCAGCTGAGGCTGGGGAGTTCACACGACGGGCCTTCCACGCAGGAAAGCTGGACCTAACGGAGGTAAACCCACTTCCACACAGTGGACCACTACAGAGTGTGGACTGGGACCACTAACTAACCACTATGTTGAGAGAAAAAAAAGCTGGGAAAAAAAACATTCACCCGTTTTCCCAATCATGTCCGATGGTAACGGACCAATGCTGACAAAAAGGTTTGAGATGACGCCAGTATTGAACGAGAAAGCTGAAGCTTTAATCTGTGAAAACGGGCTGCGGTCTAATGTCCTTTGGGGGCGACCGCTGACACACTATTGTTTATGGAGAGGATCCCTACAGAGAAATAAAGCTTGTTTCTTTACATTTAGCGTGATCCGATCTGCTTATTGTTGAGTCCAACCCAAGTCTCGCCCAAGGAGAAGTCTCACTCTGAAATCTCACGTTCATTTTCTATTGTCTAGCTTTCAGAATTAAAACTTGGAAAAAAAAAAAGAAAAGAAATGATAGTTTGCGTTTCTTGAAAAAAAAAAAAAATTAACTGTATTATTATATTAAATGTTATCTCATGCAGTACTCATGCAGTACTCCAAAGTACCCCAAGGGCTTTGCATACCCCATTTGAGAACCACTAGACCACTAGAACCACTGTTATAGAGGAGCTACGTTGATAATGCCCTGAAGGTTTACATGGCTCATTACTGGACCAAGCCTGGGCGTCCACGTTGCTTTGTGTTAAAGTAATACTGGATATACTGGTCCAGTAATACTGGTAATAATGGACAATCTGAATGCAAATTAAAAATGTTACATCAAAAACATAGCACCATAACACTACCATATCGTATTGTACCGAACCGTGAGTTTTGTGAACCATTTCATGCCTAGAGTGTATATATTTTTATGGGATTTGTTTGGATTGCATGCTGATATTGTCACCAATCCTGTTCTTGGCTAGTAAAATAAAAAACTAAGGGGGTGTGGAAATTCAAACCTTTTTCAGATTTCTATCTGGCAACACAAAAGTTAACAATTATCAGTCACACACTCACACTCAACACAACTAAACATGCCTCCCCCTTCACACTATAACCCCCCCCCCCACCGCTGTCTCCCTCCTTGTTGAAGCGTTGGTGGTTGTCGTACATGCATACATAACAGTATTATAGCAACATGTGGTGGTGTGATGGTATTGATGCGGGGGTCCTCTCTGAACCTGTCTTCAGGTGGAGGGCCTCGGGGACCTGATCCACGCCGAGACGGAGGCCCAGCGGAGGCAGGCGCTGAGGCAGATGTCTGGGGAGCTGGGCCGACTCTACGAGGACTGGGCCTCCCGACTCAAGCGGGTGAGTGAGGTGGTGGTGGTGGTAGGGGGAGGTAGTGGAGGTCTGGTAGTGGGAGGTAGTGGGAGGTCTGGTAGTGGGAGGGAGTGGGAGGTCTGGTAGTGGGAGGGAGTGGGAGGTCTGGTAGTGGGAGGGAGTGGGAGGTCTGGTAGTGGGAGGTAGTGGAGGTCTGGTAGTGGGAGGTCTGGTAGTGGGAGGTCTGGTAGGGGGAGGTAGTGGGAGGTCTGGTAGTGGGAGGGAGTGGGAGGTCTGGTAGTGGGAGGTAGTGGGAGGTCTGGTAGTGGGAGGTAGTGGAGGTCTGGTAGTGGGAGGTAGTGGAGGTCTGGTAGTGGGAGGTCTGGTAGTGGGAGGTAGTGGGAGGTCTGGTAGTGGAGGTCTGGTAGTGGGAGGTCTGGTAGTGGGAGGTCTGGTAGTGAAGGTCTGGTAGTGGGAGGTCTGGTAGTGGGAGGTAGTGGGAGGTCTGGTAGTGGGAGGTCTGGTAGTGGGAGGTAGTGGGAGGTAGTGGAGGTCTGGTAGTGGGAGGTAGTGGAGGTCTGGTAGTGGGAGGTAGTGGAGGTCTGGTAGTGCGATAACAACTGCACTGTGGAATTAAGATTATAATTCTCCTGCTTTTTTTTTTTTTCATTTTAGGAATACTGAGGGAACGTTTCACTACTACTACCGATATTCCTTTCGTCAATATCACTCATTGAACTGAATAGAAACAGGGAATAGTTCAGGGAGATGCTCGATGTATTTTACAGTAGTGTCAAAGCCTCAGCGTGTTCACAGCAGCAGCAGCGGTGTATTTGATCGCATGAGAGTATACCACAGAGAGGCCTTAGAAGTTTATAATAAACCTGTGGAGGTGCCGGCCGGCCGGCGCCTCTACCCTACTACTGAGCGGGGCACGAAGACCCAGATCCCGTTTGTGTCTCTGGAGCCAAAGCTATTCTCCCGAGGCGCGGGATTCCAGTGGATGATCAGATTTCTGCGAAAAGGTGGCGCGTTGGCCGGCTGACGGAGTGGGCTGCAGGTCAAGCACCTCCGTTAACGGGGGTTTCAAACAATGCTGCGTTTGTTTGCTGCGGGTTTTCTTTCTCTGCTGTGGAGTGAATGAGTCAAGGGAGGCTTCCTGTTTTGTGTGGATTAATACACTGCGTGTCGGGCATGAGTTACTATACTTTAAATCAATGTTGGGTTTATGTATTTAAAGCAACTGTTAAAGGGGTTAAAATATTGATTAGCTCTGAGAATGTAACCTCTCTATTCGCCTCGACTCGGCCCGCCTTTTTTTGCGTTTCCATTGGCAAAAAAAGTACCTGGTACCTGGTACTTTTCCAGGGCTCGAGTTTCGCCTCCATCAACGTTACCATATGACAACAATAGACGCGCAATAAACGAGTCATTGCATTTTTTTATTGTATTTTATTTCCCATTTCCCGTCATAATCAGGAAATGATCAGATTTCCTGGTAATCCCGTCTCCCGGGATTAAAACCTAATGACGACCCGCCCACGTTGAAGAGGTACTTTTTTTTTTAGACGGAAACGCGACGTGCCTGGAACCAAACCAAGTCGTGGCGCGCTAAGTCGTGGCGAGTTGAGCCGGTACTGCTCAACAAGCCTGTTCTTAAGCCTGTTGTGTTTGTACCAGCATTGTCTGCCGGGCTACGTGAGGACTGGCCAATGGCCTTCTGAGAGTCTGGTCACATGCTTGGGGAGTAAAGAACTCAATGTGGGTTGAAAATAATGATGTTTATGACTATGATGATTAGTTTACTACGGTACGGTGACGCCCATGACGACAGTAGAGCTGAAACAATCAAACGATAACTAGAAATGAACCAAAAGGGACTAAATAACTTTCCACATAGTGTTTCCACAAGTGTCCAGGGAGTGGCGTACCCCAGGTGGGTTAGGAGGGGCCAGTCCCCATGGAGCTTTGTCCTGGGGGGGGGTTACTAACCAGGAATGAGGTCCTCTGAATGAAAGTGGTTTGAATCAAAGCGGATATCGAGTGGGAGCCGTGCAGTGACCCCCCCCCCCCCCCTCCCCTCACCGGGCGTTGAGGACTTGGTGCCAGACTGTTGGCTCTGGAGTAAGAGAGGCCTGCTGCATCACCGCGCACCGCAGGAGTCAAGAGGCAGGAGGCTTCGATACAGCGAGACATCTTTCAGCAACATTCTGATTACTGATTACTGATCCACAAATTAAAACGAGGAAACATGGAAATGATTTTGATGTCGGTGGCGGGAGGTCTGGTAGTGGGAGGTAGTGGAGGTCTGGTAGTGGGAGGTAGTGGAGGTCTGGTAGTGGAGGTCTGGTAGTGGGAGGTAGTGGAGGTCTGGTAGTGGAGGTCTGGTAGTGGGAGGTAGTGGAGGTCTGGTAGTGGGAGGTAGTGGAGGTCTGGTAGTGGAGGTCTGGTAGTGGGAGGTAGTGGAGGTCTGGTAGTGGAGGTCTGGTAGTGGGAGGTAGTGGAGGTCTGGTAGTGGGAGGTAGTGGAGGTCTGGTAGTGGGGGTCTGGAGGTGGTGAGGGGAGCCAACAATTAAAAGCCTCTGTTTTTATTAGGATTTAGTTGCAGAAAGACTTGTCTCATCCCTGGCCTTCTCTCCTTGTGGGAATCTGTTATTTGGTCAGAACAGGTTGCATTTATTGCAATCATAAAATGAATACTTTTCTTCCCATTGAATACTTACCCACGATGAATACTTAAGCAGTTAGTCCTCGTTGGCGAGGTAATTATTAATCAGTACGGTCTGAGGAGCAGCTTGTGGTGCGGCTGCCTCTCATCGTGATGGTAAGACCCGGAGACTCCTTGGAGCAGACGCATTCGTTTAGATCAAATCACACACACAGCATAAGAGAAGGAACCGCTTGGGTATGATGATAATAATAAAGATAACTAGTCATGCAGAAATGTTATCCAGTTTATAAATAATAATAATAAAGATATCCCTTCTATTATAACTGATTTGTAAGCCATTAAAAATAGTTTATACAAAACGATACTGGACAACGTTGCTAGTCACATTAGTAACAAATATTATCTTCAGTTTCAAGCATTTGAGTCTGATCAGCTTTAAAAACATGAGCATAATTATGAAGGAGTGAGTGTGTGTGTGTGGTGTGTGTGTGTGTGTGTGTGTGTGTGTGTGTGTGTGTGTGTGTGTGTGTGTGTGTGTGTGTGTGTGTGTGTGTGTGTGTGTGTGTGTGTGTGTGTGTGTGTGTGTGTG
>NC_140279.1:407266-412266 GCF_964030765.1 Micromesistius poutassou
ACACACACACACACACACACACACACACAGATGTACACACCACACACACACACACACACACACACGCACGCACACACAGCCATGCCCCTGTGTGTGCCACGCAGCCCTCTCTTGGCAGGCTGCTCGCTGGCAGCTGGTGTGGCATCTGCTGGACAAGTGTAATTGTCTGCTGAACAAAACTCTGCCTCAGATGGAGACCGCCCTGCCCTCTCCCTGCTCGCTCTCCTCTCCGCCCTCTCTCGCCCTTCCTTGTTAGCTCTCTCTCTCTCTCTCTCTCTCTCTCCCACACATGCATACTTGCTAATATGAAAACTCACGTTAAGTGGCTTGTGTGTGGACACAGATGGAACCTCCACACCCAATCTTCGGCGTGATTGTGTGTGTGCGTTGTCACACAGACACACACACACACACACACACACACACACACACACACACACACACAGTGCACAGTGGCAACTTAACCTGACTATCTGCTGTCTGCTGTCCAAACACAAACCCACATACACATAATTAAAGGACAGTTAGTGGAGACACGGGGGTGACTGACCTTCATTAGGATGCAGAGCTTCCGTGTGACCGGAGGAGCAGGTGCTGCAGGCCACGCTGACTGTGTTGTGTGTGCGTGTGTGTGTGTGTGTGTGTGTGTGTGTGTGTGTGTGTGTCTCTCTCTCTGTGTGTGTGTAGAACTACGGCGGCGGCATGCGACCCCCTCCCAACTCCATGGTCCAGGGATGCCCGGGATGAACATGTGAGTGAAGCTCATTTACATTTGATCCGCTCTTTTTGAACGAGCGGAGGTTTCATCACCACTTCACACTCAGTGCGTTTACATGCACAGCTTAATCCCATTAAAGCCGTAGTTGGACTATTGCTCCGCAAATTGGACAACTGCAATTGTCCGGGTATACATGACGGCTAGGCATGGGCGATTCGCGAACGATTCGGTCGGAACGAACGAATCCCGAAGGTGAACGACGAGAACTGATTCCCAAAAAGAAGAGAACTGATTCCTTTTTTTAACATAAAATAAAAATATGGTCACGTGAATAAAAGATACAAACGAACAGAGCTTCGTCTCCCCTCGACTTCATATTGATTGAGTCTAAAACGTTCTCATATTGATTGAGTCTAAAACGTTCTCAAACCACACGTAATGCTCGAGCGGCGTCGTAGGCTAATGCTACAGAAATTAGCTGTTTTCCCGAGCACCGTCACCGTCTGAGACCTTCTGGTGGTTTTAAAGGCTCCGTTTGCGGGCGTACCTCATATTTAAAAGCAAAGCGGTGAGGCCAGACACCTGAGATGCCCTGCCAAATGACGTAACTGACCATATGACTTAACAAACTGAACGAACTGAACGAACGAATCAAACGAACGATTTGTGATAGTGAAGGGAACTGAAAGAACTGATTCCCGGAAAAGAATCATTTTGCCCATGCCTAATGACGGCGGTGAGTAAATCGATTCATTGGCCGAAGCGTGTCATGCCCCGGTACGATAGGTGCGCTGTGCCCCATTTCAACTAGTGGTAACAGAGCCACCGGCTGACCTCCAGCAACAACAAACTCAGGCGGCGGCATTCGAGAAAGATGTTTTCAGTAGACAGCTGTCAGTTCACTTCGGGTCCGTATCATTTCTCTGACGCTCCGTTGCTCCTCCGGCTGCTCTGCCGGCGGAGCAGTCCGCATACGACCGAGAGGTCGGAACAATGGAGCGTCGGAGAAATGATACGGACCCGAAGTGAACTGACAAGTGTCTGCTGAAACATCGCTTTCTCCTCCATGTCGCGTTTCAATCTGGACTTCAGAGAGTCAAAGCCAAAGTTAATTTCCCCCAATTCCTTTTCCGATGGGCGAGATAAACCTGACTAGGAATCTTTACTTGTTGTGGAAGTACCAGAGAGTCGGAGAACCCGACGCAGTCCTGTAAGATTCATAATATCAGAGAATACCCCCGTCAGTTCGGCCGCGGCGCAATGAATGAATAAAGATCTGAGTTATTTTACAACCTCGTTGATGAGCAACATTTAGAAAAACATGGACTTTTAATTCAGCCTTGGGTTAAATTGAAGCGTAGTGTGTACTGAATGCATGTTGATGATGATACACTCCTTATAGGGGGTAACTACATTGGCACGACACCGGCTTCCTCCATCTTCTGCGCCAGCTTTTTAAATAAATTGTCTATCCGAAGTGAGTTGACAGCTGTCTGCTGAAAACATCTTTCTCCCACCGGAGCAGCCCCTCCGCCGCCCGTCCGTATACGGCATTCCCCGCCGCGGCGCAATGAATGAATAAAGATCGTAAACACGTCCGTTACGTCCGTCCCCAATGTGTCCGTTACTACTTACTACTTTACAACCTCGTTGATGACCCACATTTAGAAAAACATGTACTTTTAATTCAGCCTTGGGTGAAATGGAAGCGTAGTGTCTGTGTGCTTCCACCTTTCCTGAATGCTTGCCATGCGCGCTCCCGCAGCCGGGACACAATTCTTATAGGGGGTAACTACATTCACCGGCTTCCTCCATCTTCTGCGCCACCTTTTTAAATAAATCGCCGTTTCTCGTTTTCCAACGGCAACGACAACAACAACACGACTATCATCTCCTTCTACTTCCGGCTCACGGCCCCGGGAAAAGATCTCGAGCATGGGCAGAACACAAATCAACGCATAATCCAATCCCATTCCGTACATGCACGCTTAACTCGACTATGAATCACATTATCTAGGGGTCTTAATTCGACTATGAGTAACCCAATTCGATTCGATTTTAGCTCGACTAAGGTGTATACATGCATCTTAGTAATCCAATCATAGTTGGACTAAGCCAATAATTCGACTTTCTTGAGTGTCATGTAAACACACTGACTGATGGAGTTTACTCTGCCTATGATCTGCCGTTTTTCTGACAACACCCCCCCCCCCCCCCCCCCCCCCCCATCCCATACTGCAACGAGGAACACGTAAACCACCGCCCCGCTACACTGCTACTGCTACTGCTACCGCTAGCATCACGACGGCTACTTTCAACAGCTATCACTGTAACACGCGTACGCTAACACAAAGCTAACCTCTAAGCGCGTCTATCTGCTCGTTCCTCAGGGGTCCAGGAGGGAGAGGACCCTGGCCAAACCCCAACGCCAACTCAGTAAGTCCCTTCAGACGCTTCACACACACACACACACACCGTGAAAACCACCAGGCAGCTTCTCCTCACCAAGGTCTCACCGAGGTGTCTCTCTCTCTCTCTCTCTCTCTCTCTCTGTTCGTTCTCTCCACAGATAGCCTATTCATCTTCATCTCCTGGCAACTATGTGGTGAGTGTCCTGTTGTGTCCATTAAGAGATGAATGTGTGTACCGATCGCAGGCCAGTTAGGGACGTTAAAGCAAGGATCAGGCTATAAATAGATCAGAAAACTCTCACTTTTTCTCTGACTCTGTCTCTCTCCCTCTATTCTGTGCTCTCTCTCTCTCTCTCTCTCTCTCTCTCTCTCTCTCTCTCTCTCTCTCTCCATACACTCTTGATGAACTTTATGTCTGGGTCAGCTAAACTGGCGGTCTGGCTGACTTACAAATGACACGCCAGGCTGTATATGCATACTTAACTTTAAGATTGGTGGAGACATGTAGAGAGAGCTGTAGTCTCTTTTAGCTGACTTTAGTCAGTAGACCTTTCAGAGTCTCTTTCAGATGGACTGCATTATGCACACAGCAGAATGAGACCCGGTCGTCCCTCTACTCTTTTTGAACAACATGCCCGTTTTTGGTGTGTGTTATACTTTCACCACCGACTTGTAGGTGATGTGCTCTCTTCACGGGAGGACCAGATAGGACTCTGTGTTGTGGATGAGTGGTAGTGTGATTTATATGGATTTATAAAATGGCTTTTAAAAATGATCTCTTTCTCCCTCTCTCTCTCTCTCTCCCACCCTTCTCTCTCTCTCTCTCTCTCTCTCTCTCTCTCTCTCTCTCTCTCTCTCTCTCCCACCCTTCTCTCTCTCTCTCTCTCTCTCTCTCAGGGCCCTCCCGGGGGAGGAGGTCCTCCAGGAACTCCATCATGCCTAGCCCTGGAGGTGAGTGGGACCTTCTCTCTCTCTCTCTCTCCTCTCTCTCATCTCTCTCTCTCTCTCTCTCTCCTCTCTCTCTCTCTCTCTCTCTCGCCCTCCTGGCTGTGGAGAGAAAACATCTGGAATCTCCTGTCAGATCCAGACCCCTTCCTCCTGCCCTGGAGCTCGTAGAGGGCGCTGGACCCTTCAACCACTTTTGTGCGTGCGTGCGTGCGTTGCGTGCGTGCATGAGTGCGTGCGTGCGTATGCCGTCAGGATCGTGTCATATTACGTGCGCACATATCAACTGAACGTGTCACACCCGCGTGCTTTGACGCCTGTGCAGCAGACAGCGCCTGACGTGTGATGTACGTGATGACGCGCACGTTCACGCGTGATGACTGCTGCACGCCGGTAATCACACTACGCGTAGTGACTACGTGTAACATTCATGTTGTTTTTAGCGAACGCACGCATTAACGCTCGCATGAAGATAATTGAACATTTTTGTCAGGCGCACGTCACACGTACGCGGGAAACGACGTGCGCAAACTCTGTCACGCGTAACAAGAAGCTGCGTACGTATGAAGCAGCGTGCGCACGTCTGCCTGTCACTGTTTGACAAATGTTGTTACGTGTTCACACACACGTGTGCGGTCGCAGATTCTGATGCTGCGCACGGTGCGCACACTACGCGTAACATGAACGTGTAGTGTGGTTGTTCTGTGTAGTTGTCACTGCTGCCTCCCCTGGTTGACTAAAATGAAAAGGCCAACTACACTACACGTTCATGTAACGCGTAGTGTGTGCGCACCGTGCAGATCAACTTCCGGCCGCGCAGCATCAGAATCTGCGACCGCACACGTGTGTGTGAACGCGTATAACAATATTTGTCAAACAGTGACAGACGTGGCAGACGTGCGCACGCTGCTTCATACGTACGCAGC
>NC_140279.1:417266-545905 GCF_964030765.1 Micromesistius poutassou
CTCGCCTCGTGCTCCAGAATTCCCCCAACAACATGGCCGGGATGACAACCCACCCGGTACCCCTCGTGATGACGGAGAGATGGCAGCAACTTTTTAAACCCATTCCAAAAGTGAAAGTGTGAGTACCTGACTGGCACCACTCGCACACACACACACACACACACACACACACACACACATGCACGTCGTACGCACGCACACAGACACACACACACACACACACACACATGCACGTACGCACGCATAGCATGGCCACGAGCATGGAAGGGGCTCGCTCTGTATGTTTTCTCTAGCGCATGGAGAGAATGTCATATAGTGTGTTTCTCCGGATAATTGCACACCGACGCCACGGACGCACACACACACACACACACACCACACCCCCCCCCCCCCCCCCCCCCCGCGGGCGCGCGCACGCACACACGCACCACATATCAAGTGTTTTACCTTCACTTTGTTCTAAGAATCCTTAACATTTTCTCTTTTGGCTGGACTATGCTGTGCTTGCCGCTAACAGAGGGACAGATAAGGGGGAGGCCAGATGGGGAACGTTAGCTCGTGTGTTATGACGGCATGTTGTAATGTGTGTTTGGCCTAGTTGCTGTTGACTTGTGTAGAATAACACGGTTGATATAGTATTGGCTTATCATTTCCTCCCCTCCCTCTCTCTTTTCTCTTTACAGTATTCACCCAACATGACGAATGAGTGTTTGATTTCCTCTTTTATTATTTAGTTTTTTATTGATTTCCCTTTCGTTCTCCCTAATCTCCCTCTCCCATTTGCCCTGGTGCCTCTCGCATTGCCCCTCCTCCCCCCCCCCCCCCCCCCCCCCCCTGCCTTCTCCCCACCACGCCCCTCCCCTCCCTCCCCCTCCCTCCCTCCCCCTCTCCCCGCCCCTCCCCCCCCCCCCCGGATGGTGCATTGCACCACACAGCCTCTGGGATGGCCTGGAAGGCAGGACTCCCCTCAAGGGGCCCCATCACAATGCCTGCAAAATGGGGGTGAGAACATGAAATGGTCTCAAGCAACAGGGAGGGTCTGTGAGTCCGGAGTCTCCTCGCCGGAGAGGGGGAGGGAGGGGAGGGCCCCCCCCCCACCCACCCCGCTGCCTGCTCCCTGGCTCGTCTCCCTTCCGTTCCTCGGCCTGTTGTCTCGTTGGGTGGCTTCAGAGGCGCTTATCATTGGAGTATCCTGAGGCCGCCTCCACCACCTCCACCACCTCCACCACCTCCACCACCTCCACCACCTCCACCGCCTCCACCACCTCCACCACCTCTACCACCTCCACCACCTCCACCACCACCTCCACCACCTCCACCACCTCCACCACCTCCACCACCTCCACCACCTCCACCACCTCCACCACCACCTCCACCACCTCCACCACCTCCACCACCTCCTCCACCACCTCCACCACCTCCATCCTGAGGCCGCCTCCACCACCTCCACCACCTCCACCACCTCCACCGCCTCCACCACCTCCTCCACCACCTCCACCACCTCCACCACCGCCTCCACCTCCACCGCCTCCACCACCTCTACCACCGCCTCCACCTCCACCGCCTCCACCACCTCCACCACCTCTACCACCTCCACCACCTCCACTCTCCCATGTACTCTATCGACCGTCACGCGAATGAGGGGTGATACAGTAGTTGACTGAAACAAGAGGTCAACATCTGGAAGGAAAGAGAAAGCCCTTGCTCAAAAACTCTAAAAGAAAAAGAAAAAAAAGAACTGATAATGGCAAGAATGGTGTTTTGACTAAATGTTTGTATTATGGTTGATTATGTTATTATAATTGTATTTTTTTTTTATTATGTAGTTTTGATTTTCCTGTTAAGGCACATTGTATCTCAGCAGCACCGGCGACAATGGCACAATAAGCACACACTAAAAATGCACAATGATATTTCTGTTTACATGATGTCAGTTAATGTTTATTTGTTTTTTTTGTGTCCAACTTCATGCTTATACGTCCCGTTGTGTTTACCTGCGGACCCGTTAGACACAGTCTCTGCCATCTGGAATATAACAGAAATCGTCACCATTCAGCCTCATGAATATGAGTTCTTTAACGTGTTCATAAGTGAGCATAAGAAAATGGATAATTTACTCACCTTGAAAAAACTGTAATTTAGCTAAATACGAGTTTTTTGGTTTTAAAGTGGAGGTTGATAAACCTGAAGATCATTCTTCTATTAAGCCAATTCAAATTAATTTACACATTGGCAATGGACTGTTAGCATTAAGTTCCCAGTATGATTTTCCCGAGAAGTTGCTTTGAATATTTCTGGATGTACTCTCACCTGCCCATTGCTCAGGTCATTAATAACCTGTAAATGGTCAGAGAGATACTTTAGAAACGTGCATCCTCTTACGTTGTCCTTGCCTGTACTGTAAATATAGACCTATTTAGCTTTGTATTGTGGTCGTCTCATTTTTTAAAAATATTTACATCTTGTCTGTGAATCATGAAATGTGTACATCTTCATCCTTCACCATTTTAATTGTTCTTATTTTAAACCTCATCAAGGAGGGCTTGTCACAATGGTTTCACCCGGTCGCCAGCCCCCGGCTGGTGTCTGCCTCTACTGTGAACCCAGTCTGCTTCCCTGCGTTGGGTTAAGGTGGGGCTTAGCTCCTTATGCTACCAACCCCGTTAGCCCCACGGTTCTCACCCCAGGGTACCGATGCCCGGGTGATGAACAGGACCCTGCTTCCCGGGTGCATTGAGCAGCATAGGTTATTGTGAGGGTAAAGGGACGGTTCTGCATCTGCTCCATCTTACATGGAAGAAGAGAACTCTTTGGGTTTTGGCTGGGGTGAGTCCTGCCTTTTTTTTTGTCTGTTTTTTCTTTTTTTCTTTTGTGTTGTTTATCTATATTTAAATGTGTTTGCGATTCAAGAGGACAAAAACTATTCTACGGAAAAAAGAGAATGAAAGAAGCAATGTTATCCGCACACAAGGACACAAGCGTTAGCGGGATGAAAGCCTTGGTAGCCTCTGTCGGTTTGGTGACGTAAGGTTTGTGATGGACAGGATGACTTTGGGAGATGATCACAGACATCTCCGGGGTGTCTCTGTCAGTGGCCAGGGAAACCTCCTCTGTTCCTTGAGTGTACCTCTCCCCCCCCACACCCCCTATCCTATCCTAATCGCCCCTTCCCGTTATATTATTTTATTTACTATTTTTGTAAATACTGTATAATGCATTTTGATATCATTGACATGTTTTGATATGTCAGTCACTACCAATGAATACAGCTTAAAGTAAATTATAAATAAACTGTCCATGTTTTTTTGTTTTTTTCATAATAGAGAAACAATACGCTTAAAATTACTTTTTTTTTGTTTTTGCTTTGTATTTTTCGGGCGGGGAAAAATCGTTTTAAGTTGAAAATGTATAAAACACAGTGACATTATAAATGGAATCTCTATTCTTTGCATTTATGGTGGAGCAAAATGAAATGCTGAACCGCCACCGGGTTTTGTAAGAATGGAGAGAGGTGAAATGAAGATGTTTAAATACTCGTAGCCTCGCTGTCCTCCCCCCACTCACCTCCAGGCTCCGCTGTTTCCTAGCGCTTTTTGAAATAATCATTTTACGGATTTTTTTTTTTCAAAGGCCTTCAACTTGGGGATAAAAAAACTAGAACAAAAAAAAAACACATGTGACCACATATGACAGTTTTTAATATGAAGGATTTTTATCAATTTAAGAGTAAAAAAACGTATAAAAAAGGAAAAAATAACTTAGAAAAACTTGTTTTAAATTAACAATAGCTCACAAAGTAATACTTATGGGAAAAAACTGTGTTCTTTGCTATTCACTCTTGTAATAGCCTTGTATAGATTGATGCTCTCTCACAATCCTCTCTCAGTCCTCTGTGTATATCGATTGTCGCCCATCTCTGTACTTCTATTGTGATGTATAATACTGTACCATTAGGGAGATCCCTGGGTGGGGGGTGTTTGGGTGGGGGGGTGGGGGGGGGGGGGGGGGGGGGGGGGGGGGGGGGGGGCGGTTCGGGAGGATGGTTATACATCACCCTCCTGCACCTGTGATGGTCATTTTCCGATGACATGGCAGTATTCAATATGAAGCAGTCTGTCTCTAGGGTTTGCTTTGTATTTCATGGTAGGGTAGTTCAGAATCTTGTCTTAGGGACTTAGGTGTCTTGTGTAGGTAATAAAGATGTCCTTTGTATGTTTCTTTATATTGTAAAGTTTCTTTAGACTGAAAGAAAAAACGGATAATTTGCTTATCGAAAAAAGAAACAATGCATCAATAATAAATGTCAATTGATTTTTTTTCTGCGTTGCGTCAATGTCTTCCTTTTATTTGTGATAAATTGTTCAATGAAGTGATGATGGACACACATAATATAAACCACTTCCCAGAGCACCATAATATAATCTATATTGAGAAATAGTAAGATTAAGTACTGTAGTTGGAATACAGCTCTCCAGCTCTTATTTTGGCCAATGTAATTCAAGACGGGCTTCATGATTATATTATTTAAATGATTGCATTTCAATCGCACGTCAGATACAAAATGCAGCAACACAAGTTGGTGTACATATATTATTTACCAGATGACAATGCGGGCTGGGTTGTGTGTTTGCAGCACTGAGTGTGCCGAGCGCTGTTTGCAAGTGACAACAACAAAAGCTGTCGTTTCCAAACGCACATGCGACGCTGTTGGCCAGATTTCAAGAAGGGGCGTGATAAACTGTCCAATAGGAACGGCGCAGCTCCGAGGGCACCAGGAAGTAGAACTAGACTTGTTTGCAAAAGTGACAGTCGGATGTTGACCTCGGATCTGCCGATCTTGGACAAAACCCGAAACAATGGTAAGAGCTAGCTTGCATGTTTGAGTTTTGGGTAAAATGTCATTATTTTAGCGTTGCCGACGTATCCACCAATGCGCGGCATAGCAGGTGAAGCGGGACTGCAGCACAGCGAGTGACGCTACCGCTAGCCGCGGTGGCTAATGCTACGAGCATAGCTAGCGGCGCACTGAGGCTGCAGATAACTTGCCAGAAAGTTCTGGAGCGTCCAGCAGTCTGCCTTGGTGGTTCGTCTATATGTGTATATATATATACGCTTGCCTCTCTTATCATTCCATCACGGAGACTTGGCATGCAGGGACTGGCATTTCAAGAGCAGCGCAAGTAGTATTTTCTTTTATTTTTGTCTCAGTCAACGTGTTTACTTCACTGAACCACATGACTTATGATCACCTCAGCAGTGACTCTGATCTCGATGGATGTCAACAGGCCTTCGTGTCTGCCTCCCAAAACACATTTGTAGTTCGTGGTTTCTCGGTCGTTTGGTGTAATCCGCTGCATGTCGTATTTCATTCACGCAGACGACTGAAAACACGGAGACACTCGTCGGCGTCGGCGAGGACCGCGATGACGCCGCGACCGAGACGGACAAGAAGTCTGAGCGGACGTCGCTGCTGGAGAGCGGGGAGGACTTTGAGATGCTGGATGAGGAGGACATCGACGACGACCCGCCTCCCCTGGAAGACGCTGGCGGTGGGAAGAAGGAGCCTGAGCCACACACGGAAGAAGAGGACGTTTCCACTCCACCATTCGAAGAATGGCTGGATGTCTTGGGTATGTGGACAGACCCGAACCTAGTCTATCTGAAAGAGACTGGTACCCCTAATTACCTCCCTGCTCATGTCAGACACACGGTACTAGGAAGCCCCTCTCCAGAGCCCTTCTTAGAGATGCCTCTAGTGGGCGTTACGTTGTGTGTTGTGTGTGTGTGTGTTGTGTTTAACGGTGTCTTCTCCGCAGGTAACGGTATGCTGAAGAAGAAAGTCTTGGAGGCGGGCCAAGGGCGAGACAGTCGGCCACAGAAAGGCCAGAACGTCGTTGTTAGTCTCCAGACCTCCCTGGCCGACGGCTCTCTCCTAGAGGAGCCCCATTCAGTCTCCTTCACTCTGGGAGACGGTGATGTCATTCAGGTATAGTGGAACAAAGTCAGTCACTCGTTTTCAGGAACTATCGGGCGTATCTACAATACGGGTGTGTGTGTTGTTGCTGTTGTATTTAAGAAATGTTTTATTTCAGGCACTGGACCTGGCCGTGCAGCTGATGGAGATGGGGGAGAAGGCCGTCATCCAGGTCGACGCTAAATACGCTTATGGTTCCCGTGGGAGGTAAGGCTGCCCGGTCATCGCTTCACTCTGTACAAGGCTTTACATTGCAAGCATGTGAACACGGAGATGTACGTAGACAGCCATGATGCTGTATGTGTGCCACGTACAGTAATACACACTGAGCCTGAAACGCTGCTCACGCTGTACAGTGACGAGTGCCTTGATTCAACCACTTCCCCCCCCATCTTGATTTGTGTCCTTCGCCACACATCAACATGGGCTAATCAGCCTTGTTTCTGTACTAGTCTGGCAGGGTGCAGTACTCAGTGAGCCCTATCTTTACCTATCTGTTTAGTCGATGTTGTTGTTCTCATTCCGGAGAACAGCATGTGCTTTTGATTGACACACTGTTGGGTGACATCCATCTCACTGTAGATGGAACAGTTTGATACTAGTGAAAAAGGACATTTATTTCTTCATATTTCAGCTTATATATTTTGTATTCTCAACAATGCAGGGGAGCTTTCACCTCTTTTAAAGAGATTTTTTTTTTTCTGAATCCTGCACATTGAGAACTGGAGAATAACCCATTAATGACGTGGATGGTGCGAGTTCCAATGAATCCACCGCTGTACCCCCCCCCCCCAGCGTTGAACCGGCGGTTCCCCCCGAGGCGGAGCTGCTGCTGCAGGCGGAGCTGCAGGAGGCCAGTGACGGCCCCGACCTGGAGCTCCTGGCCCCCGCCGACAAGGCCGCCCTGGCCGGCCTGAAGAGGGAGCGGGGCAACGCCCACTTCCAGCGCGCGGACTACGCCTTCGCCGTCAACTCGTACAGCATCGCCCTGGCGATCACCGAGTCCAGCTCCAAAGGTGAGGCCCCCTGGTGGGAGGGATCAGGGGCGGGCGTCATGTGACTCGGGAGGTAGAGCGGGTTGGCTGGTAACCGGAAGGTTGCTAGTTCGATCCTCCTAGCTAGTGAGTGTGGCGGTGTCCCTGGGTGAGACGCCTCACCCCGACTGGCTGTCGCCTTGCATGGCCGACACAGCCGTCAGTGTGTGAATGAATGGGTGAATGTGAGGCGGTGTTGTAAAGTGCTTTGAGTGGCCACTGGTTAGAAAAAATCGCTGTATACGTTTATAAAACTGAATTCCCCAGCCATGGTTCTCATTTGGTTCCTGTGATGACGTTGTTGTTGTTGTTTTTGTTGTGGTGGTTGTTGTTGTTGTTGTTGATGTCAGTGGACATCACGCCGGAGGAGGAGACGGAGCTGCTGGACGTGAAGGTGAAGTGCTTAAACAACATGGCGGCCTCCCAGCTGAAGCTGGATCACTACGACGCCGCGCTCAAGTCCTGCGTGGCGGCGCTGGCCCACCAGCCCGACAATATCAAGGCTCTGTTCCGCATGGGCAAGGTATCTATCGTCCAGCGCCGGGTGTCTACGCCTGGTTCTCTGCGTTTACCCCCACTGTAGACCCATTTGTAACGCCCTGTACTGCATGATATGTGATGGTGTGATGTCGCCCCTGTCTAGGTGCTGGCTTTAAAAGGGGAGTATGCGGAAGCCATTAGCATACTGAGGAAGGCACTGAAATTGGAACCCAGCAATAAGGTATTGTGAAAAAAACAAATGGTTTAAACCACGGTGTTCCACATGTCGCCAGTAGATGTCGCCATTCTGTAAACAACCTGGGCAGATGGTCTCCCCCTATGATTCCCTGACTCATCATTTCGCCGGATCTGTTTTCAAGTCGCTGCTGTAAATAGGTCTGCCTCTTTGCGCCTCATCCCCTGACCATATCTAACGCCGCCCCTCCCCGCCGCACTCGTACGGACGGATCCGTGATAACTTTTGGCTCCGCTAAACCGCGTGACAGAACTTGACTCACCGAGTGGGCTTTCCTGGCCCAGGTGGAGCTGGCTGCCACCCTCTAGTCCAGGCCTACGCCCATCTGTCAGACCGTCCTCCTGTCCCCCGCTACGTGTTGTTGATTCGCGAATGTGAACATGAGGGACGATTCTGCCTGTTCATCGTAATGGGCTGCTAGAAGAGGGGTTACGTCACTTTCCATGTGTCTGCCGCGGGAATGTATGTGATGCTGTGTAAACTACAGGCCAGCGTGTTCTTTTATTTTTAACCACCACTGTGTTAGTAGTTATTCTGGGTGTAATCTGATATTGACCTCGATGTTACTTTCGAACTGAGCACGCTTAATTTGCCGCCCGGCCCGTGATCGCACCGACTCCGTAGAGCTACTGTTGTTTCATTTTGTTTGCATTCATGGAGCCCGCATGGATACACAACTCAAATGCCAAGGGTGCGCTGCTGGAACACTATGTCGCAGCAGTAGCCGTGGAGCGCTAAAAATAACCCAGGGGAAGCCTAAAAGTATAGCCTCACACAGTTAATCAGCGGTCCTGACGGTGGACCTAAGACGCAACCGTCTGCGGAGAATGACCGTCAGCGTCACCCCGAGCATAATATGTTGGTGGATTAATTCACTGAAATATCGACATGTCACCCAATCCATCCGTTTAGTATATTGACTGAAAAACATATCTGACATGCTTCTTCTACTGCTTGTTCAAAGGAACTATTTGGTTACGGAGCTTTCCTGTCCCGTCTGGACTAATTTGGTCGCGCTGCCCGACCATGTCAACAGCACGGGCCTTTTGAGGGGTTGGAGAACTGCAGTCGCATTGTTTTGGATGGCAGTGATGTTACTTATTTAATTTTTAAACAGGAGATGTACAGATTAAAGGGCAACCGAATAGGAGGTCTGCCCAGAAGCACATCAATCCTAACAACAAGTTTATGTGTTCTTATTCCGCCCCTGGCCCTCATGGTTCATGTGCGGTTTATAGAGCAGCGGGGCAATCCAGCGCTGCAGGTGCTGGCGTGCCGCTGCCTCCCACGGGATGGAGCACAGCCAGCCAGCCAAACGCTCGCTAACATTCCCCCTTTGGTCGTGTTTGTTTCATAAAGACCATCCACGCCGAGTTGTCCAAGCTGGTGAAGAAGAACTCTGACCAGAGGGGCGCGGAGCAGGCCATGTACAAGAAGATGCTGGGGAACCCGGCCGCCGCGGGCAGCGTCTCGCAGAAACGACACGCCAAGGCCTCCTGGGTGAGAGCGCGGTCTCCAACTAGGTCCTCAATGATGAAACGATGCGAAATCTCCGCCGCCGTTTTTTTTTTTTTTTCCTTTTTTGTTTTCATTTTCACTTTTTTCGATTTGATTTGACACGGTTAATTAGTGAGATATGCTTCTGCCGAGATGCACAGAGACGTGTGTAACTCGCAGAGAAAACGGGGTTAGACTACAGATGGCTGACTGTGGCGCCAACTTCAGCGTACACTTCTGAGGCAGGGCGGTGAGGTAGCAACATGGGACCAAACACAAAGAACAAACGGCAGAAACCAACAGGCAGAACATCCAGTCGTTTGCAACCTGCCAACAACACTTCAGTGCGATCCTTTTTGATACTCTGCAGTGGGTTCATTGATAAATACTTTCTTTGAAAGAGAAATGCTGCATGTTTTTTTTCTCGACAAGACGATTTTTAAATATCAAGGAAACTCGATTTATGTGAGCACCAGAGAAACGATAACATGTTGTTGTCAAGTCTCCTCTTTTAAACGGCCTGTTTATACCGTAGCATGACTATAGGAGTTTTCCATCTCCCACAGGAATATTTCAAAGAAAAAACGATTTCAAGGATAATTTGTCCTAAAATGTCAATAGATATCAATGAGACCATGATGCAGTGTACAAGTAAACGGTAATTTACAAGTTATCGTCCTTTCCTTCTAATGTTTTTGTCGTCTTCTGCAGGGGCTGAGCTGGAAGTGGCTGTTTGGGGCCACGGCGGTCGCTATTGGTGGCGTAGCATTATCTGTTGTCATAGCGGCCAGAAACTGAACCTGTGATTGGAAGACCAACGTCTTTTGGAACTTTTGTTGAAGGAAATTATTACACGATGCCAGGTGCATTTTCACTGTGACTGTATGCAGACGTCTCTGCTGTGTGGCAGTACAATGTGCATCAAATGGGAGATTGATATTTGTGAAAACGAGATAATGTGTATCTATATGCCCCACAATACAAGACACTAATTGTTATGTTTTTCTCTTCATGGCTGCCAATATCTTGTCTTTGATAGTGATTGTCATAAATCAATTAGAGCTTTGGAATGATAATGTAATTGCCATATATATAGAGAATATATTATAGGATTAGCTTTATGACATGAAAAAAATGTGATCTGGTCCTTGAATCCTATATTTTGTAATCTGTTGATTGTGGATTTTTACTAGACTGGCTCTGAGAAATTCCGATTTTTATTTTCTATTTAAGTAAAAATATCTCCTTGATTGATATTCCAGACTTTTGAAGGTTGAGACACTTGATCTTTATTCCTGTGTATTATTTTGTTTATTTGTATTTGTGATAGTTTTTCTTCTAATTGCTATTCCAATGTAGTTTTTCTTTTGTATTTAATATTTTTTCCACCACAAAATGGCACTGAATAACTGAATTATCACATAAGGTACGCAACCAAAGGTAACCGGGCCCGTATTATTTCGTGACAAACGTATAGTTACAAAGTCACTTCAAGTAGATAACATTCCCTGTATTTGTTAAATTTGTATTTATGCAATAAAAGTTGGTGACCGTTAGTGACTGAGAGGCCTATGTGTGTATGAATGACGTCAGTCGCTTTGTTTTTACTCGCTAATATTCTGGCGAGCACGCGCATTTGCGCTCTGCTGGTGGCGTTATCGCAGGGATTCGTACCGTACACTACACGATAGTAGATAGATAATAATAAATAAAGATAACAGTTCGTCATTTGTTTTATTTTAAGTATGTGTATAATTCCTGCTTTCGGTGTGGGAGTGGAGAACGGAAACTCCCCCTGACATACTGCTATGGACCGTAGCTGCTGGACATTCCCAAATTCGTGTTTGTCACTCAGACGCTGACGTCTCTTGACGTCATTCCATCTCATTTTAATGTTCCGCTCTCGCCACCGCTTCCTACGCACGTCTGCTCTTCATTGACCAACTAAACAAACTCCGAAGTGGCCTGTGATGCAGAAGGGCAGGCTGCATCACACGTATCTAACAAATACCGAACCAGTCAAAATACAAAAGTAGGCCTATTGTGGACGAATACAACGATACACGTGGATACTTGATATTTTTTTAGTTAATGAATATTATATATATATATATTATATAGCCTGGTTTAATGGTGTTTCAATTATATATATTGTTATGTATATGTTCAATATACATAGATAAATGATATATAATATATGTATGTATGTATATATATATAGATATAGATATAGATATAGATATATTTATATACATAAATATGTAAATATAAAATGTATAGATATATCAATATAATGTATGTATATATAAATGATAATGTTCTTTGGCGTCCTGTCGTTACCGTGTGACTCCCCCCGACGCAGTGAGCGTCCGTTGAACGGTCGGTGAAAAGCCGCCCGAGCTCCGCGCTCACGACGGGAGTGTGCGCGCGCGCGTGGTCGGAAATGGTAGCAAGATGGCGGCGTTGAAGGAGGAACAGTGCTACGGACTGTCCTGTGGAAGAGTGAGCAATGGCAGTAACGTGTCCGTCTTCCACGTGAAACTAACTGACAGCGCGCTGCGGGCGTTCGAAGGCTACCAAGGCGCCAAGGTAAACGGCCGTTTTGACACAAAATGACATTTTAATGCCTGTTTGAGTCCTCTGTGAGCAGCTATGACAGGCTGGTGTTGCTATGATGGTAGCAGCAGCAGCAGCCTGTAAAGCGCTGGCTAGTTGGCCACACAACCAGCTAGCTTATCTTTTTTTTTAACCAGCCGCCGTCCCCCTTGGTTAAACTAAAGTCTAAATGAGCTTTAACAATAGCCCACTCTATTGTGTGGTCCAGGTCCACTAGCTGGTGAACGCACTGCCCCAGCCGCTCTCTTACAGAGCAGTGGTCCTGGGTCCAGCTCCATTGCAGTAGGCTGTTCTTTATCACTCAGCCCATCACTTATTCCATGTGTTTTGTGTACTTTGAATGGCAGCAGATTCAGTGGCAACAATCGTGTGCTGCTATTTTTTTTTTGGGGGGGGGGGGGGGGGATGGATATGTGCCCCGTTTACGGATGCTTCCGAAACAAGTTTGCTGAGCTGTCAAAAAATGTGTGTTTGCCAGGTAGTCTGAGCCTGTCCGAACTTTAAACAACAGTTTAGCCACATTCAACAGTCATTTGAGTTGTGTCTGGTTGTGTGCCTGGGGGGGGGGGGGGGGGAGCACTTTGAAGAAAACAAAACCTAGTGAACACACAGCATAGAGTATTTCTTGAGAATTGCATCTGTTCGTAGTAAGATATGCATCTTTCTCCAACCAACAACAAACCACTGATTTTAGACACGACCTATAACCGTACATCGAGCAATTCAAGGAACTGGTTCCATTCTGTCTGCAGTGTGAGGCTATAGATTGACATAAAGATTTGTTCCAAGGCATCGCTTTGCTGTTCCCAGCGATGGTCCATGTGTGGCTAGCTAGTCGGATGGCCATCTAACGTTTCAAGTTCTATAAATATTTGACTGGGAGAAACCTGGCAGGCCAAAGAGGACACTTTGTTGCCCTCAACTTCAGTGGCTGAGTACAGCTGGACTTCAGCTGATGACCCAAATCAATGACATTGATGTGGCAGTTTAATGTTTTGAATATAAGGTATACTGTATTGACTTACTGCGTTTAAAGACACAAATGGGAAGTAACAAAGTTATCCAGACTTCATCTTATTGTTTTTAGGTTTGTATGTATGTGTGGGGGGTTTTGCGGCCCAACGGTTTAATTTGCTCACAATTCATAATTCTGAAGATGGGGTGCATTTTCATTATTATTGGCCGGTCTTAACTTGGCACAGGCTTAGCATGCAGAGATCTTTGTGGGCCCAGGTTGCACCATTTGGTCATTTCTTCTGTCTTAATGTCTACATTATCCTTTGTCCACGAAGAAAGAGTTGAGGGCTATTGTTAAGTTATGCAGTACTCTTTTTCTTTTACGCAGTGGAACAGCCAATTATGGTTTTCTCCCTGTTTTTTATGGCTAAGACAGAGGCTCTACCTCTCCGACATATACTGCCTGCACAGACTTGCTTTGCTAAGCACTTGCGCAAAATTCCCCAACATAACAGTATCAGTCTAAGATTATTGTTTCTGATTAAGGCTAAAACTGTCTGTTAATAGCCTTGTTCTATCTGCTATGCTGCTGCACACCATGTTTGAACAGTAGAAGGAAAAGTGCTGAGTGTTTTATGTAGGCCTGAGCAGCGACAGGCTCTCAGGTCAGTCCTGCATCACCGGGAGGGGTGGGGTACCGCCGCGGCTGCAACCAGGGCGGCTGGGGGGGGGGGGAACCTGGCAGGTGGACCAAGGGCAACATGGAATAATATTTAGGATGGGCTTCATGACAAGATAGAGGTAGTCGAAGTCCAAGACCACGTGCTGGGTCCTGGTCTCAAGTTGTTTTTAATGCCCCAACTGGCCATGCTTTCTGAACCAGCATGCAGTGCAACTATGTAGGTGAATTGTTTAGCTTATCGAACATACGTTTTTGTCAATTTTATAAGGTTACGATGATGGGCCATGTCGATACACGCATTGTTCTAAATGTACTTGCTTGTAGGCTACATGCATATGCACTGCATATATTTAATGTTTTAGTTTTACCGAGTTGTTAAACAGAGAGTTGGAGAGCTGTCTGGTTAGCTGATCTTTGTAGGAGCTGGGACATTCAGTGTGAGCCAGTTCTTTTGTGTGCTCATCAGACGAAGACATGGCATGAAACAAAGTGCTATCTGGGGTATAGACAGACCAGAGTGTCCCCATATTCGACTGGCTCTGACACAAGCAGGAGAATTAAGTGAGCTATGATGAACATCCCCAACCTCAAGGTTATGAAGAGGACAGAAAGATGAGCTCATGATGATGTCATGGCTTCTTCTCGTATGTATGTATGTATGTTTATATATATTAACGTATTTTCACTAACGCCATACTTTCCTCAAAATCCAAATTTGATCATATGTAGGGCTAGAGTTATTAATGGATGGAAACAAATTCAGGTCAATGCTATAATATTGATACCATCAGGTGTATGAAGTGTAAATGGTTTGATTTTTGTTAAACTACATTGTCCTATGGGCTATTACTGGACTGTAAGGATTCGAAACGTGTTGCATCAAAGCTCAGATCAGCCATCATGTGATCGGAAGTGAGCTTGGTCAATGATTTGGCCCACGTCTGAGTCATCCATATGTAAATGGCTCCAGTGCACTTAATCCTATTCTGCTGAATGCCAGACGTCAATATGCTGATAAATCCTGCTTGTGTTTCCAAATTTGAAAATAACTCATTGGTGCAAAAACCGCTGCTCCGTGGATTTGTGGTGGGGAAACCTTTTCTTTTTGGGCTTCGTAATCTGTGTTACCCCAGATTATGAAGTACCGCAATTATGACATGACTAGACTCTTTCAAAAACCAAAGTAAGATATTTAATATTATTATTATTTTTTTAAATATATATGGCTTAATTGCCCTTGGATGTAATAGCTGATCTCAGCTGTATATGTTGACAGCATATATGTGCCTGTGTGTGAGTAGAGAAACCTTTTCAGTGTTATAAGTTTTCCGCCTGACACCAGAGGCAGGGGAGTGATTTAGTTTTAATGAGTGCGGGTGTCTGGCCTACTTATCCTGTAGTCCTGTGTCTCACCCTGTATACTTTCAACTGGGACTGCTTATTGACTTATTGACTGCTTCAGGACGGATAAATGTAGAGTTGAAAACAAACAAACAAACCATAACATTTGGCTGTGGGGGTTAAGCTATAGGCTACACCATCGAGTTGGGTTACACCAAGTCAGTGTTGTTGTCAAACGCAAAGGCCTCCCCTCCCACCACCACACGCACACATTCTAGCTCCTATAGGAAAGGTATGGGAAGCAGTAGAGAGTGCTGGGGGATTGTGTTGCCTGGCGCTGGTCAGCCGGTGCTTGTGCCATAGTTATTTAAGGAATGCTGACTCCCCAGTTTCAACAGATTGACCGGGACACTGAAACAGATAACCATAACTACCATTGCCAAATTGTTCTCCAAATGTCATGGTGTTCTTTTATGGCCTTCACACTGGACCACATCACCCTGGTGTTGGGGCCTTCTGACACAATCACGTCGACGGGGAAGATCCCTCAGTGTGTAGGTCCAGTCTGGCCTTGGTCCTCCCAACTCACTTGGGGGGTAACTAGGGTGTACTAGAGAGCATAGTCTTGAGAGGCATATCATTGTGTATGGCAGAGACTAAATACAGTGGGAGTACACTTTGAGCATGGTTCACGCTAAGTCAGGTGGTGTTTAGTCGAGTCGGTCCTCCATTAAGGAACAGGGTCAATAATATGAATAATAGCTGCAATCTTTGATACTGACCAACCATACTCTTGAGCCAGACAGCTGAGGAAGCTGGGGGTATTTAACCCTTCCTGGAAAACAATCATTTGATATCATGGTTTTGATTATAGTTGTTATTTTTAACCAATTTCTATTTATGGGATCATCATGATGCCTGTTTTTATAGGTTGACGAAGGTGCTTAAACGCATGTAGCAGAGCGCTCAGTGAATTGGGGGATCCCTGTTGAGGTGTTCTCCTGACAGCGTCCCCTGCCCAAACCCTGTGGTGATAAACCGTGCTGCTGCTTTTGGTCTGGCATTGCAGCAGCAACAATGTGAAGGAACACACCGAACACACACACTGCCCACAGAAATAATGTCGGACCTGTCAGATTAAGGGCACGCTTTTTCAAGTGCATCTTGTTTTAGTGAGACTGGGCACCAATTATGTGTTGTGTTGTTTAATATAGTTTTTGGACAGTTGTGAGTCGTAACTACTTTGTAGCCTACACCACGTGCTAGCTAGATGCAGGATAATAAAATGATTATTATTTATATAATTATATTTAGTGAGAGATAAATGTTGAGAGTGTGCTTATTAAAGCCATAATTGGTCCCTTTACTAAGTCTTTAATGAAGGGTCCGATGGTGTTTTCTTATTAATAAGTCGGGAAGCGTAAGTAATCAAAATTGTCTACCAAAGGTAAAACAAGACAAACTAGTTCAAATTGGTGTCCAAACATCGGGTCAAACATCATTATTTAGGGACTAGGAATGGTAACTTAACTAAAAGGTGCACCTCTGAAGCAGTGGACACACAGACTCATGAGAAATCACCGCTTGCTTTCAATGTTGGAAATATTTAGAATCCGGAAGCCATTGCATTTTGCTTGACTTGCAAAGGCTATTGCATTAAATGTGAGTTGAAAGTCAATATATTGGCTTTGTAATTGCTTGCTCCATGGCATTCCCACGCCACATCCCCATTCTGTGGCCAGTGGGTGATTGTGTTTGAATGTCCATAGGCTTGTCATCAAACCATAGTCAGGAGCCACACTGTGGCCCGAAGGTTAGCCGGGCTCTGTGGAACATTCTGGGCTCCGGGCCCAGAGAATAGTGACATGTCAGCAGCCCATTCAAATGAACAGGCTGAGTGGTGCACTATGTTAGCATGGCTTGCTTGGGAGGGGGGGGGAAAGCTAAATTCGGTGCTCTGCTAAACCCTGCAACGGTAGCACGGAGAACGTGGCACCATGAAAGGTCTGGTGTAGTTGGGCAGGCTATGGGAGTTCACAGCCCACAACTGCTACTCAGACTAGCCTCCCGCAACCCCTCTGTTCACAGGGCCTGGGTTTGGTGAACGGCCTCCCAACTTAAGCTGCACTCTCTACAACCAGGGCTTATTTCTTGATAAGGTTCTTAACCTGGCAAAGTAGCTCATAGATAATCCAGTTACAGTGCAACACTATGGTTTCCCTAGCTGACAATCGTACCTATTTCTTTTGTGTCAAAGTAGCACGCCGCGATGTGGTGGGTCTGCTGCACCGATTGATCGGCCACCGATCATTATCGGCCCGTCTATTACTTCCTAGAGACGTAATCGGCCGATATACTTTGAAATTTTCCTATGCAGGAGCGGAGACGATCACGTGACTCAAAGGATTGTGCGCAAGACGCAGCGTTACGTTCAGTCACTGAGACGGTAACGTTATCCCGCTTTAACGTAATTCACCTGGACTCTAAATAAACTGGGCATCACTCAGCCCATAGAAATAGCCTTTAGTTGATCTCGGGGATAGGATGCAATGACCAGCCTGCGTCCTCACCGGCCTTCATTCTCCCCGGGTTTTATGAGTCGTTTTTGAGTAAACCTGTGACGTGTGGTTATTCACACATCCCTGTGTTAGGTGAAACCGGTGAAGTCTATAACCTGATATGACCAGCGGCCCCCAGCTCACTCCCCCTGCTTTAGGTGGCACTAACTGGCCGCTCCGCCTCTTTAATGGGAGATGAGCGACAGCGTTTTTCCATGACTGTACACGCCGTAATGAAGCGCTGCGTACAGCCGTAGCCGTACTTTAATGTCAACATGGTTCCTACAACGTGAAGCAAAGCTTTATTGAAACCTAGACTTTATAACAGCACTATCTGCCGTAGCTGCCCCCCCCCCCGGTCTGAGCTCTTGAGAAGCCGTAGACTGTGCTCCTCTCATGGGCACAGATGTGTCAGACGGTGTGATACGCAAATGCTAATAATATATGCGCTTCCTTGGCATACTCGTTATTTATGTTGAATATTTTATTTGTAGTTTTGGCTCAATTTAGTCGTCACAATGATGCATTTCCAACTTGTTACTGCATGTGCAAAACTCAAACTCAACCAAGTCCCAATGAATAATGACATGACGTTACATGAATGTTACAACAGGCTATTGCTGACTATTGGTTGACTAGTTAAAAACCCAACACACGAGACCTGTATCCGTTTAAGTGATGGCCTATGCACAACACAATGTATATCTGGATAATAGGCTTGTCCCACATAGCATGAAGCAGAAGTAGGCTACACATATTTAAGCCTCTCATGTAGCCTATATGCAAACGTTGCTGATCGCACCATCTACATAAACAATCCAGAAACATGCAGAAAAATCAGGCTATTGTACAATACAATAGTAGTGACCAATCATCTGTCCAAGTCATTATTTGTTACAGAAAACTTTAACAACGCCCGCTTCCTCCCGGTAGCCGTCCTCTTCTCTGCCTGCAAATATTATTACGTGCAAATATTATTACGTGCAGAGTGTATTACAGGCGGTGGTTACATTTGATTATGTGTAGGACTAAATTACCAAGGACTTAAGGTGGTGGTGTTGGAATTCCGGTTTATTGCAATGCTGAAGACAAATGATTCATCGGTGCTCCATGTTGCCATGCAGAAGATCTCTCTGAGTGTGCGGTGATGGCTGGTTAAACCTGTGCACTGATTGCTCAATGTGCAACAGGTGTGCAGCCTCACCCAGCCCCAGAGTTCAGTCAGACTCCAGGTCAGGCTGCTTAATCCAGCCGTCATTCACACACACTCCCGCAAATATATTTCACTATTTAAAAAAAACACAACAACCAGATGATCTGTATCAGATCGGTCGAACACGCTATAAGAAGATCGGACACCGCGATCGGCCGGGAAAATCCTGATCAGTGCATCCTTTTATATTAGTTTATATTATTGATGGAAATATTAAGTTGAGTGTAATGCAACCAGAACCTTCTAAACCTTAGAAGTAAAACGATGAACTGTGTATGAGTAATGTGCGGTGTCTTCCTGGTTCTGGGATCAACATTTAATGAGCATTGAGATATAGCTGTTCATGTTGTGCTTCAAATGAATGAGCAATATTTCTTCCAGTAGACTTGGTTTTAGAGTGATATGCTCGCCTTGAGTGATATGCTGGCCGCTTTGACCTTTCTGAGAAGGAGGACACGCAGAAAATTCAATTCCCTAGAGGTCCATGGAAATGTTGCATTACATAAAAATGGGATTAAAACCGACACTGTGATGGCAATGTCCATCTTGACCGTATAATAACTTATAGATTCATCTTTAATATATCTCTATTCTGGGAATTTCCAACAGCTCAGGAATATTCTTCCAATGGTAGGCTGTTCTGACACGCAGTCATTTCTGCACACAGACGAATGCACAAAACGACAAGTGCCAAGCAACTGTCATGCTGCTGGATATATGCAATGTGCATCGCTAGGCTGTTGCAGACAGAGGCAGGCTATTGTTTTCATTTAGTGTGTGTGTGTGTATATTTATATGGCCTTTATGGAACGGAGAGTGAGGCTGGATGATGGGTTGAAGAGGAGGGGGAATGAGATGCGTCAAATGGCCACATGTCCGGATCAAACGGTGGTCGCTCCAGGCCTAATTCCCACATGTCGTGTGTTGGTTGAGCCACTGATCACCAATAAAGTCGTGTTATGTCGATGCTTTGGTATGTTTTATTTGAAGCAAAAAAAAAAAAGTTGGCTGAGAATAAGAACGACAAATTCAGTATTTCCATAGACGCTTTGTGAATACCTGGTAAACATGGTTTTACACATTTCAAACTGTTACGAGGGCCGTGATGGCCAACCTTGGAGGTTTACGAGGGTCCCTCTAGAAGGGGGAAGTACTGCATTACAGTGAAAGGCTGGCATCTCCCCAGCCTTATTAAAATGACACAATTAAAAACATGAATAGGCCGAGGCAGATATTAAATCCCCTTAAATCAATTAAACTGTTTTGCGCACAGGGACTTGGCAGTTTCTTGACTACATAACGCATGTACAATTAAACATAAAGCAAGTCGTTCTCATGTTTTGTTTTTGAAATGACACCAGTGGATAGAGTAGACAATGGTGTGGTGGAATAGTGCAAGGCCACTATGTTTGAATTCAGTTCAGGGATACAAGAAAAACAAACCACTCTCAGAATTTTCTAAGTGGTGCATTTTATTGGTGGGTCTTGATTATGTTAACATTTGAACACATGTTTTTTTTTTTTTTTGTGGAAGTGTTTAAACATTA
Organism: Micromesistius poutassou; assembly: GCF_964030765.1. Lineage (NCBI taxonomy): Eukaryota > Metazoa > Chordata > Actinopteri > Gadiformes > Gadidae > Micromesistius > Micromesistius poutassou. The sequence continues at coordinate 437,422 of NC_140279.1, forward strand.
ACACATTGTTATAAAATGCATGCCAAATGCTCTGTCTGAAATGGCTAATTTTGTTTATGCTTAACTTTCAGGGCCTCCCGACAGAACCTTTGATTCGATTTACTGGAAACCAAGGGGTAAGTGCATATTTTCCCTGGAAAACATGTATGTGTGCAGAGCTGATGATGCTTCAGTTAATGAAATATCTTACTTGGTAGTGGGAGTTTCTTCTGTGACGAACTACAGTGTATTACTTTTACGGACTAACTATATTTTTGTCATTCTGGTTTTGCAAGGAGATTAATAAATCCAAATGTGATTTAAATAAATGTATGCTTGGATGTAAATAATAATAATTTAAATCAAGAAATGCTGCTGCATCAGCTGATGAAACTGTGTTATGAGGACCTGTGTCTCCACCTGTCAGAATTGCCTTTCCTTCCTCTAGCCATGGTCATGACCATTGCATTGACATCTGCAGAAAGCCTGTAGATAGTACCGTAGAATGGTTATAGTATAGTTCTGTATAATTATACTGGTATAGTTACACCAGGCTGGGCTATCCCTCCAAAGCAGCGTGCTTGCAGATGCTCATTGTAAGTCTCCCTTAATTCACTTTATTTCTAAAGACTTGATCATCGCTGCTATTATTAACTGCAGCAGATCGTTAGTCTCGTCTGACTGCAGTAGAGATCCATTTGTTATAGGATAACTATTGTTACTGCTGCTACATCTCAAGTGGATTGACTTTGGGTGGAAACCAAAAGCATATTTCTGATTAGTGTAAGCCGCAGATGACTAAAAAGAATTACCGGGAACACAAATCTCAATAGTTCACCTCAATTATTTCTTTCTTAAGAGAAAAAGGATGTCTTGATCCTTTTTTCCCCCCCTAAATTACATTATTCATTTTCTTCCATAACCAAATAATATGCCTATTGAGCCTTTTACCAGATAAGTGCGATTAATGTGCTTCAAATTATGCATTTCCAATCTATATTATTTAAGACTGCCGTGTCTTTGAGCAAGGCACTTAACCTTTAATCCTTCATGGTGGGCTGGTTGCTCTATGCAGCTCTCTCTCGTTGTCTGCGTAGCAGGTTAGGGTACGTGACTGAGGGTCATTCATTGTAAAAGCACGTAAGAGCGATCGCAGTGGCTGATATTCTTTGAGATGTATTCCTTCTCACACTGGCCTAATGTATGGGGCTGCCCTGCTAACCATTTACTTCCAAGGAGCTGTATCGGGCATTTTTACTCGCTTTTGTTGTTTGATGTATTGAATACATTATGTTTACGTTAATGTTTCTCATGCATACCTTAATAGATGCATTCTAGTGCAGAAAATCAGATTGAAGACGGTTGTTCTCTTTTTGCAGATGTCCTTCAGATACGCAGCTCTTTGCATTTAATGCCACCGCCATGTAGAACGTATTCATCCAGAAATAGATTTTTGCCACGGTATCAGTTGCGGGTGTACCCGGATCAACTCGATTTCTTGTATTCATTGCATAAAGTCTTGCAGTGTGACTTACCAGTCATGGCTGTCGGTTTTAGGTATAGCCCCCCACCTTTTCATGGTTTCTTCCTGTATTCTATTCCTGAATCATTCACCGTTATTTGTACCCAACAGATCAGGTTGTGAGATGTGAACTATGTATCTAGTTCTCATTCTCTGTCCTGCCTGCTCATCTTTTTGAAACCGTGCCTCATGTGCACCACCAGAAGCTACACAAACATTTGTTGGTAAATGTGAACAAATCCTGTTGCGCTCCATACTTGGTTGATCTGAGTAGATGATAAATGAATGTAGGACACTTAACTGCCCGGTTATACCTCCTGATCTTCTTTTTTTGCAACAAAGCTGTTGGTCAGACAGGGGATTGGAAGGCTTTGGAGCTGGGCTGTCACCTGGTTGGTTGAAGTGTGGTTGATGCTTATTAATAATGTGAGTGAAGGCACAAGCCACCTAAGGGAAATGCGGGTCTCAATATGGCGTGTGTGGTAGACACGGTTTTCCTTTCCCTTCTTTAGTTCAAGACTGTTTGCCAGTAAAGACGGCAAGATAAGCCCACAGGTGTCTTATTTATTTCTTTGTTTCTCCTTTTTCCAATTCATTTTCTTCCACTATACTTTCTATCTGATGTATATATTATTTTTTTTTCCGCGATTGCATTAGAATAAAGAAGTCAAGAAATATGGTTTTATAATGCTATTAATTCTGTAGCAATCGAAAAAATATATATATATAATAATTCTGTAGCAATCGTTGGTCGTATTGGTCAGAAGATATCGCCCAGCATTGATGTGGTCAATATGAATGGTACTATTCTGTTCATTTCTGGGCGTCTGCCAACGGTAAAGCCTGAACTGTCTCACTCTTCCTGACATGCAAGCGTTCCCAGGTAAGGGAACGCTTTAGAATGTTCAAAGGGCAGTAGGTTTTTATGTGGGGTATTCTGGTCCTTTACAGAAGGCCTCACAGGAGTGAGGTTAACGGTGGTACTTTTGTGTGAAGTTCTAATGTCTACAGCTGGTTCATCATGGCAGCCGACACAATTTATTGTTGCCCACAAAACTAGTTGTTTTATCGACGAGCAATTGTTCATGTTTCCAAGATATTTCGTTTTCCATTTTGTAAACGCTGCCCAACTGCTGTTTGTGCTATGGAGGAAACAGATACCTTGACACACTTGAATTGTGTGTGTGTGTAGCTATGTTATATTTTTTTGTTTTTTTGTTAATCAAAATGAAGACGACCATCACCCTGAGCACCCCAGGGTGCACCAGAGTTGCATGTCCATTTGCATGGCTCTTTATACCGTGGGTTGCTTAGGTCTGCTTTACTTTCTTTGATTTTTGTTCAACAGGTATAAACTATAAACTTGTACAAATGCCAGCGGCCACTCTGTTTTAAGCGCACTTGTCTGCACTCAAGCACAACATTTGCTTGTTTGCATTGTCACGTTCCCTTTGCGCTGCTACTTTGTGTTTTTTATCAAACTGTGGCTCAGTGTTCCAACTTGAAGAGCTAACTTGTCCAAGCGGTGAACACTACAAGCGTTCAGAACTTGGATTTTTGGATTTTAACAACTGCGCTCAACCATGCGTACGTTTCTGGCTGACAGAAGATCTGGTTCTGGTGCGGCAGTTTTCCTTCTCCACATCAATTGGGCAATTTTAGACTGTATAGCGCTTTGGCCAACTCAAGTTATTTTTATCTTTTATTTTATCTTCCATCAAAAATGCATAAAAAAACGATTGGTTCATCATCTAAGAGTGGGATATATTCACACATTTCTGTCAATGTCTGAGGCACACGGGTGTGCTTTGTAGATGGCTTGCATTGGTGTTCAATGTTCACCGCAAGCTCTTGACATTCACTGCTGATATTTAAAGTTTAAATTTACGCAGCCAGCAAGAAACGGTCACACTCCCAAGTCATATCTTCGATATAAGTTGACTTACCTTTTCACTGAATTAACTGCACAGTTTCTAAGCCGAATAATTGCATGAAACCCATCATGAAAGTGATCACACTGAGGTGTGGTGGCTGCTTGGGGCCTGATGAAGTGATCCATCTTTTGTTAGACATTACGATGCGCTGTGTGTTGTGCGGGGGGGGGCACGTACTGGGCCCGTTCCGCTGGGTCGTTCTGCGAGGAGGCTCTCTGACACCCCCCCCCCCCCCCCCGTCTGCCTCTTCCGGGTGAGTCAGGAACAGGACTAAGTCACTCCTCTGAGCCTTTCAGCCACTTCCACTTCCACCGCGTCTTAATCATCTCTGGTTTCACAAACTACTCTGTATCCTTTTTCCTCTGGATCGGCAAGAGCATTACTATGTACAGGCGTAGAATGAGGACGGTGTCTCTGGTCAGCACACTGCGGGCGGGGGTCAGAAGCTGTCATAGTGGCTGGTCCGGGGGTCAGAAGCTGTCATAGTGGCTGGTCCGGGGGTCAGAAGCTGTCATAGTGGCTGGTTTAGGTCCAGCTGTCCCAACACCGCTGGCTCATCACCAGCTGCATCATGTCGTTAGGACTCCTAATTGAACTATACAACCTGCAGGTCTTCTAGGGACCCCACGCACTGTCTGTGGTCAGACCGAACCTGCCCTACCTGGTTGTCATAGGTAACCACTGTAACAGACCGGCATGAATGGTTTCTTAAACGATGCATGCAACACAAATCGGATCACATAATAACATGCTCCTACGACTAACTCGTACTAGCCATTAGGGCTTTCTCTTGAAAAGACTAATTATCTTCAATCAAGCAAAATGTGTTTAATTGTTCGTAATGCTCCTCATCATAGTTTATTCACTTATTTGCTATACTACATTGAAAGCTCATTTTTCAAGTACCACTGAATCATTTTAATAACTAAACTTGACTTCAGTGATCGCATATGTACCGTTACCACACATTTGTATACACATAACTAAACTACTTAACTTCAAATGAAATAAAGTATTTATTTGGTTGTGGTTCACTGCATATCAAATCTACCATACACCAAAACACTGTGTGCTTGATATCAGTGAGTTCGTGATGCTATCAAATATGTTCTGACAGCTATCCGATAGTGAGATTCATGTTGTTTTTGTCCGCCACTGTTATGCCGCGATACCTTCCTCAGTGACCTTGCTGTGTGGCTGACGTAGACCACCGCAGTGAAGTGTGCTCTGGCCCAGCGCTGGTTCAACTGGCTCAGGGGGGGTAATCTCGACTCTGAGCCCCTTGACGAAGGCTGCAGCGACGGTGGCGGTGGCGGAGGAGAGAGCGTCGTGTTCCAGCCACCGCACCACTCTCGGGTATCCGAGAGCCTGGGGTTTCCAGGGAGGGGAAGGGACGGCAGGGTTATTTTTAGGTGACCACCTGCAGGCCTCACATGTGTTTGGACCTCGGGTAAACAAAGCTGAGCCGCCTTCAGCCGTGCGGTGCAGCGAGGTGGCCTGGGCCCGACCCAAGGAGCCAGGGATCGCTGGTGCACTAATCTAGGGATAAGGCCCTGTCCCAATTCTCCCCCTTCCCCTAGATGTGAGCCCTAACCCTAGATTTGAGCCCTAACCCTAGATTTGAGCCCTAACCCTAGATTTGAGCCCTAACCCTAGATGTGAGCCCTAACCCTAGATGTGAGCCCTACCCCTAGATGTGAGCCCTACCCCTAGATTTGAGCCCTAACCCTGGATGTGAGCCCTACCCCTAGATTTGAGCCCTAACCCTGGATGTGAGCCCTAACTTCCCCTAACGTCCCAATACTTAAGGGAGCAAGGGGGAGTGCTGTTTTTTCCCTCAAAATCAACCCTTGAATGCCAGCTAGCACTCAAATCAAGCGTTCTTGTTAAGGGGAGAGAAACGGGACTGGGCCCGTGTCTTTCACCTTCAGCTCACTGGGTATTCGGTTGTTGTATTTTCTTAAAGGGGGCATAGGCACTAGTTGGGATCACCCCCAAAAGAGGAACCCAAGGTTCCCGTTGTCATGCGTCCATGGTTCTTGTAGCTGGTGGGTTGGAACATTGTTTGAATTCAGACGGGCTTCCTCCCTCGTGCTTCTTTCTTTTCACGACGATTGGTCAAATGTGGCTCTGTTTAGCCCATCTTATGGTAGGCGATGGCCATTGAACGCCGATGGGTAGACGCTTTGGTTTCAACCAGCATTAGTCTTTCTCTTCTTTGATTTCATTCAAATATGTATTTGTGTGATACTCTTCCCGAAACTATTTTGGGTTTTTCAACAGGACATCTACATTGCACTGTTCATTGGCCAAGATAACTTCCCCTTTGGAACCAAAACTAACCACGTTTATAATTTGAGGGCTGCTGTTCTATTTCACCGTAATGCAGATGGGTTCAGGTGAGGGCTAACATCTGCGCTGGGATGGGAAGGTAACTATTAGGGTCGAATGGGCTCCAAATTACCAACGATTTTTGACATACTTATCATAGCTTTTCTGCTACTTCAATTTCCGTCTCTTGGAAATTGACGGTTTTCAAGAGAAAGTGTGTGTGTGTGTGTGTGTGTGTGTGTGTGTGTGTGTGTGTGTGTGTGTGTGTGTGTGTGTGTGTGTGTGTGTGTGTCTCGCTGGAAGATGGTCAGAGTAAACCAGGCAGGAGATATTGGCCGTCTTTCCTGGCTTTATTTTGTCTTTTCACTGCCAGTGTTGCCTTGAAGGAAAGCTTTGATTCACGTCTATAGATGTGTCTAGCATCTGAATATCTGCTCCCATAAAGCTAGCTTTTGTTTGTGTTGCTAATTGCATTAATGGCAGGTGACGTCCAATAATAATCCTACATATCACGATGCATCTTCAAAGGAATTTGCGACATCGATTGCACGGGCACCAGACTACGAGTCATCCCTGAATTGCGTCAGCAAATGTCTAATCTGTGCTGCCTGATGCGTCATTGTACAGTCATGTGTACAGTCATTGCATGCAAAATGAAAAGTATGTGCAAGGGGGTTTAACCGTTTCCAGCCAAAATCATAACCATATGGCCCGGTTAATCAAATTTCCACCAAAACAATGTTTCACGTTCATCTGTGGTCAAGGAAAGAGGCAACCATGATTCATCTGGCTTTGTTTGTAGTAACCAAATGTATCCGAATGGAATTGGAGCATTTGGTCTAATCATGTTTTCCCCTCTTGTCCTTTTTTTTACAGAAAATCTCAATACCGCGACCGGAAAATCCAAGTGAGCTGCGGACGTTTACTTTCTACCTGTCCAACGTGGGGCGGGACAACCCCCAAGGCAGCTTCGACTGCATCCAGCAGTTCATCACCAGGTGAGCCGTCACTCTGCCCCATGGCCCCACAGTATCGGGGGGGGGGGGGGGGGGGGGCTGAGCAGGCACAGATATCACAAACACTGGGGCCAACCGCCGGGCACACTTCCCTTCCCTTTCGTTGCGCTAGCTTGGGTTGATGACAGAAGTGCTTGGACACAAGCCTTCAGGGTAGAAATGAGTGCTGAGAGCATGCAGCACTAAAAACTATCAAAAACTATAAAAATATATATAATAACACACTATAAAAACATCACTCGGTCACTACACTGATCTAACAGAGTCCTTGGGGCTCCAGAAATATTCCTTTTTGAAAGGACTTTGTGGAAACCAGTAGATCAAAGGATGCAAACTCCTTCTTCATATCTCTGTCCCTGTCGTGCAAAATCTAGGAGATGAATTGTTGACTGAAATAACTGGAAAGGGATCACACATTTGGATAAACTCTGAAAAAATAAACTGCCTGCTCCTCTTTGATTCCTTTTGGACACCCCTCCTCTGAAAGTATTTCCCGACGAGGGGTCGATTGGAGGTAATCCACGTCTCTGTCTGGATCCTAACAAGCCTCTAATTCCAATACAAACCATCACAACCGCACTGTGCTGCAAGCAGGGCTGCCAGCGCCGGCCCCTGTGCTGCCAAGCCCTCATCAAAGTGGAGGGGTATCAAAGAGCCTGAGGAGAGCCAGGAAAGGATGAGATTTGATGGCGCACTGATTCGTAATGTGGGAATCCACAGTCGGGTGGAACGACAAACGGACACAAGGTGTTTGTTGGCCACACAGTTATTTTTTTTATTCCTCCGCTCTGGACGAGTTGAGCAACGAAAGCTCGGCTCAGAAGTGGGACATAATCAAGGATTGAACTCCGAACTTTTGGCTCCTTTTTTTAATCAGTTACACTTCCACTCCCGCTCTGTGGCGTTGATATGAATTGAAATAGGCTTCGAGGCTATTTCTGTCAAGTTTTTGAACTCCGGTTAAAGCGATCTTGCGTACCATTTCCCAAACGCTGCCTGGCCGTCCCCTTTGCAGCCCTCCCAGTTATGACGGTGCTGTGATCTTCCTGTCATTGCGCCCCCCTCCTCTCCTCTCCCCCTAACGTCCCTCGCTCCGTCTGTTGTCACAGTGAAGGCAGCATTCAGCTGGACTGCCTGGCGGGCATCCAGGACAAGATCACGGTGTGCGCCACAGATGACTCGTACCAGAAGGCCCGTCAGAGCATGGCGCTGGTGGAGGAGGAGACCCGCAGCCGGGGCGCCATCGTCATCAAGCCTGGGGGGCGATACGTCGGTAAGGACGCGCGGGGGGGGGGGGGGGGGGGACCACGCACACACGGTTTATTTATTTATTCATGGTTTATTTGATGGGAGGGACAGATGCCGTGTACATAGACAAACTGAGAACAGCTATTCAGTGCAAGTAGCATAGTGCTAATAGCGGATGCTCATTTGCAACAGCCGTCTCCTAGAGGGGACGGGTGTTCAAATCGGATGCCGTCCGTGAAGGGCTGGTTTGAGAAGATGCACAGTCACAGAGAGAGAGCATCCATTGAGCATTATATATAGTGGATAGTGATCATTCCTATCCCTGATGACCATGTATTCTACTCGACGTGACACCCTTAACTACACAGTCCTACTGGATTCCCGTTAGAATAAATGCTCAGCCTCTGAAAACATTCCAAAACACACATTTATAATCATTGCAACACATTGTAATGATTCTTTTAAATATGATCATTTCCTTTCCGTCGTTTCCTTTCCTTAACGAGGTTGGCCGTACTGTACATCTCAAGGACCCAGCTGGCTGCTCTGAGCCTCTAGCCCTGCATCCCCCCCCCCCCCCCCCCCCCCTCCCAGAGCCCAGGCCAGACTGGACCACACCTGGTGTTTGGGTTGTCAAACCAACACACTTGTCAGTATGGCTCACTTGTTACCAGGCCCCCGATGCATCTGATGGTGGCTGGTTCACACATCAGTCCAGCATACGATGCATGAAGTACACACACGGGGTGAAAACACAGCGCTTTAGAAAGTGCCAAGTGCCCAGTAAGGCGCTGTCTGGGCCGACCTTGGAGAGGGCTTTGTTGTTCTTTTAGTTTCCCCGAAAGCGACCTATTTTTATTTGGAAAACGGACACACTAAAGTGAAAGGAGAGTATTTACTGGCCGCGACGCATAAACGGCGGTTTCTTTACTTGGTAGCCCCTGCCTCATTACCCGTGAACAAAGCGCATTGGGGAGAATAGCCAGCGTTGGTGTAGTTCCTTCACTGCCCAGCACTGACTCATAAAGGGTTTAGTCCTCCCAGACCGTGTCTCTGCCTCAGTGGGAGGTAGAGCAGCTGACCCTAGTTTACCAGAGGCTGTCGTGTGAAGTGTTGTTGTTGTGTTAGGTCTCTTGATCATCTTTTGAAGGTTATCGTACTGCTCTTGACGTGAGAATGTGTGGTCGAACACAGACTTCAGTGTGTTTACCCTGAGGCCAAGCAGTGCCACGGACGAGGAGATGATCCAAGATATCTCCAGGCTCTCTGTGGTCTGGCCTCGTTCCTGCTCCACCACCACCACTGCCTCCTTTTTATAAAGGCAGCGGTGGTGGTGGTTCTACTCCCTGGTTCCTACTGCTCTAACGTTGCGTGTCGTGTCGCTCGTGGGTGTCGTGTCGCTCCCCCCTCCCCCCTCAGGCAAGAAGGTTCAGATCCGGAAGCCGGCGCCGGGCCTGTCGGACGTGGCGCCCTCTCGGAGGACGTCGCGACCCGTCATCATCTCCAGCAGCGCCCTGAAGAAGAGCGCGGCGCAGCAGAGGCCGCTGCGAGAGCGGCTCACCCACCTGCTGGCCCTGAAGCCCTACAGGAAGCCCGAGCTCATCCTCCGGCTGCAGAAGGACGGCCTCTCGCAGGCCGACAAGGAGACCCTGGACAGCCACCTGCAACAGGTGTGCATGCAGCATCCGCCCGGTGGTCGCGCACGCACGGGTGGGGGGGGTGTTGACGGCATTTCAGAATGTTAGTAAACAATAGCCGTGACGACGCTTCCGGGTGGCAGAACGCGAGCGGCTACCACTGAGCTGAAGCCGTCCAGCCGGCTGTAAACACTCATAATAATAATAATGAATAATAATAAATAAATAACAATAAAGACTGTGTCACACAGTCAACAACACATTGTTGTTGATCTGAAGTTGAAACGATGACGAAAACTATATTAATATAATATAATATATAATATATATATATATATATATATTAATGAGACGTCCCGTAGCACCCCGCAAGAAGAAAATCATTAATTCAAGCCATTTACTCTGTTTTCTCGATCGTGGAAGGGTTTGTTTACTAGTGGTGCCAACGGAGAACGCATCGGCTTTTGCCACCCGGAAGAACATAGTGTGACGTCATGGTGAATTGCCGTATAGACTCTGCATAGCCACCACCCCCCTCCTACACACTTATTGTATGTTTTTACGTCCTGCTACTTAATGTACGCACTTATTTTATGTCGTACTTAGTTCTAGTACTTGTGCTGTGTAGCATCTTATCCTAGCTATCTTTGTTGTGTTTGGGGGAATGGGTTAACCCACTAGTGACCTAGTGATTGTTGGTCCTATGAACATCCTAACTGTTCCGACAGCGATGTGTTGTTGTTGTTGCTTTGGATGAAAGCCTGTGCTGAATGTCCTGAATGTATAAACCAACCAATTTGTGCCTTTTTTAAATTTGTCCAGGTGGCGAACCTAAACGGCAAAGATAACACCTTCACATTGAAGGACTCTTTGTTTAAAGACCTTCAGAAGGACTGGCCGGGCTACACTGAGGGAGACCAGCAGCTTCTGAAGAGAGTCCTCGTTCGGTACGTGAGGCGTTCCCCTCAGAGACACCACTCTGATGGTATCACCTCCATCAGCCTTGAAACGGTTCAGAGGGATTGACTTCCTGATGGGGAAATGATTTACGTGTCAGTTATAGTTATCCCATTATTTGCTTGATTATTCTTATGGTTTTGGTAGCCGTCATCCTGCCTCGTAATGGTTTATACAGCGCCGTTTACGTTTTAAAGAGGTTGAAAACAAAAAGAGGCGAGGTTTGCGATGCATGGAGTAGTCCATACATGGTAACCACTTAATAAATGAACCATTTTAGTTCCGTCTCCAATAAAAATCCAGAGCCAGAGCTCGGGGCAGGAAAGTCCTGTTCTGCATATACAGAGCTTTATTAAATGTAGAACATGTTCTACATAAAGTCCCGTTCTGCATATACAGAGCTGTATTAAATGTAGAACATGTTCTACATAAAGTCCTGTTCTGCATATACAGAGAGCTGTATTAAATGTAGAACGTGCATGTTTGGCTTCAAATACAATATTAATTGTATTGTAAAATTACGCAGTTCAGTTTTGTCACATTGTCCTTTTGTTAAATCAAGTTTATCAACTTCTATGAAGTACCTTTTACTTCTGGCATTTAATGGAGTCTTGTCATTGTGGTTTTGTATGCATGTATTTCAGTATAGGATGTGACGCGCCTTTTAGGCAGCATATATGGTCCAAACATTGCCATTGTGTTGCGTTGCCACGGGACCTGAATCTAAACAAGCCCATACGAATTCTTGGCTGTTTTTATTTCCTCATTCTGCTGCCGCACGCGGCTCTTGCTCTCCCCACACAATGACCTATTTTTGCCTACTTATGTTTGTCAGCTGATTGCCTGACATTTGGAGCAAATATTTTGAGTTGTGAAATGGACGGTTGGACTGCAGAGAGTTGCGTGCGTGCGTGCGCTCTCAAGCATTATGGGTTTTCTGCTTGTGTTAACGTTGTTTAAGGTAATTGAAGTGATTTCTATTGACCTCCAACCACAGTGAGATCGATTCCCTTTACAAAAACTAAGAACACGTTGACGCGTCTCAGAACAGAAGTTGAACTTCTGTCTGAGGACTGGGGCTCATTTAGTCTCCTCTAGAATCCTCCCTTAATCAGGACAAATTCATGCAAATTCAGGAGAAGCTTCAACGTATTTCCATGCATACACTAAGGTTTCATAATGAGCTCCTTTTAACATAAGTTATGTATTTAATAAATGTATCTGTAAGGATTAACCTCTAACATCTAAACATAGGTTCAATATTATTTCCATAGCTATTTTTAACTGTTCTAATGGCAGGTAGCGTCGGCCCTCCCACAAGGTTTTTCTGTGTTTCATTGAAATAGGTCTTGTGTGCTCGCTTTGTTGACAGTACATGCTGCTGGCGTCTCTCCCAGTGGAAAATATGGTTTCTCAAGATGTGGGGCAGAAAGGGAGAAGGCAGCTCCCATCAAACTATATATAGAGCAGGCAGCACCGCTCAGGGCCGGGCCTGGGTTTACCGAGAGGGCTTACAATGTTTTGGATGCAGCAGAGCAGGAATAGTTCACATTCTCTGTGATGTGCTCAGACATTCCTGTGGTGATATCTGAGGGAAACTTGAGTCTGTCGTTCTTGCTGTGCACATGCACATGCACATTTGCATGCTCTAATGCATACACTAGAGCATACATTCCGGAGTCCACTCACACGTGTCTGCAATCTGTTGTCATTTGTGCAAATGAACTTTGAGCCTTATTGGTCAGATTATCAACTAACTGCCAGCCTGTTGGTAACCACCCACACACCCTTTCCCCACCCCTTGATTACGTCCCAATCTACCCTGTCACCACCCCCCTGACCTCCTTCTCCTCCTCCTCCTCCTCCTCCTCCTTCTCCTCCTCCTCCTCCTCCTCCTCCTCCCCTTAGTGTGGAGCTCCAGCAGACACACAGAAGAACCCGAGCTAAATGATTCAGAGGCCTGGGATGCACCAGTGTTACAGCTGCTCCGTGTGTGAGCTGGCATTGTTCCCAGATTCACCTGCACCCCCACCCCTACCCCTATAGTCTCTGCTGGGGTGCCACTGGCTCCTGGCGCTCATGTTACCCACTACTGGTTTCACCGGAGCCTTGAAGCTCTCCACAGCGGCCCTCATGGTGCGGCCACTGGTTGGCCCGTCCACGCACGGCCGCGGCCATTTCTTGTCTCTGTAGGAGATCTGCTCCTAGAGGACGGGGAGCACTAGAGACAAAACAAACGTGATAATAATAATAATAATAATAACGTAATTTGTAATGCACTTTTCATCGGCACGATCTCAAAGTGCTACAATTGTTAAAACAAGGTAGGGAAAGTAGAGTTAAAAACAGGGTAGAAGGAAGAGTTGAAAATGTTAAAAACAGGATAAAGGAAATAAAAACATGCTCAATAAAAACAACAAAGCAGGGTTAAAATCACTATGTGGTTAACATTTAAAGGCCTTTCTAAATAAAAGTGATGAATGACTTGGGCTGGTACTGGGCCTGGTGCCGGAGGGAAGGGTTTCAGTTTGTCATCATCCAACGCGGTCGCCGCGGTGCGGTGCAGTGAGGAGGAGGATCATTTGTATGCCGTTACTTTGAAGGAGGAGCCACTGGTTGGTGTATCTGTGGCCCTCTGCGGAGGGGGGGTCGTAGACGCGGTGGACCAGCTCACACAACCTCCCCTCAACTGCGTCCAGCTTGGGGGGGAAAAAAACACGAGAGCTGAGGAAGTGGCGACCGCATGAATGAAATCCTCAAATCATCGTCCATGACTTGGACTCTCCCAAAGCGCCATATGAACCGGGCAGTGAGGGAAGTGATGACATCATTTTTGGTCTATAAACGAGGGTTTCTAGGATGCTCCTCCGTCTGTGTGACCCCCCCTGCCCCCCCCCCTTGCTTGCCACAGACCCCTTCCCCATGTTTTCGTAGGGGAGGGGCACCAACTGAGTGCTTAATGCATCTTACTGCCCCCTGCTGTCTGAGTCTTGGGTTGTCGCAGCTCTGTTTTATTAAGGAAAGCCACCACTCTCATCCTGGGCCAACCCTCCCACCTCCTACGTCTGTCTTCCATGGTATTAAGCCATGAACAACAGCTCATGGAGGTAGGGCCTCGTTCCACACTGATGGGGAAAATCCCCCAGGGCGAAATCTCCATTTACACACCAGGGTGTGTGGAGTATTGCGCCATCCTTGTTCGTTGTTGTTTTTTTTCTAGTATTTGGATTTGGATTGTCCACAAGCTGCTTTTGTGTGACAGATTTGTGCGTGTGTAATCGGGTCACACACACACGCGGCGTGTCATGCCTCATCTGACTGGTGTTGCCACGCAGAAGGGGAAGTGGAAGGTCACAGATCATGTTTGTAAGCAGCAAGACAGCCACTAGATCAGTGGGCTGTTTTGCATATTTCAGACCGTAGCACACAGCTCTATCAGAGTTCTTACTGTAATTTCCCGCATATAGGCTGCATTGTGGATAAACCGCAAGCCTTTAATTTATGTATTAAAATAAAACAATTGTGCATAAGCCGCACCCATATATAGGCCGCACAAGTTTCAAATGGGCTAATTATGTGATGAATAGGCATATACAACCCTTCAGCCAAGTGGTCACTGCAAATCAATGTTCAATTTGAACTCACATTTTCCCCATTAACGTTAAGACCGACTAGGCCTACTGCTTGGCACGCGCACATTTTTGTGCAGGAGAACGGCGAGAGCACATCAAACGCGCGTAGCAGCTACAGGACCTGTCTTTCTTTACTGTCTCCGAGTGCGTGTCGCTGTTAAACACCTGACAATGAGCTAGTTCACCATGATAAGACCGCCATCTGAATCTGGAAAAAAGGAATAAAGACAGCGAGGATGCAGGGAGTTCAGCAAGGCTACAGTTGATTTATTTTAAACGTCAGCATTAGAGGAATTGACGTGGTCCCCGATGGACAGATTTCACTCGCAACTGTTTATGCTGAGACTGCTTTGCTTTTTTCTACCTGTCTGTGTGCGCCGTGCGGGCTTTGCGCACCGTCAAGGGAAAGAGGCGGTGGTTGAAAAAAGTATTTCGACCGCTTATTAAGTTCACTCTTTGCTTATAATGGCTTATTCGTTTCCCAGTATAATTTCATTAATTTAGAAGACAGTTTTGTTAATTTTTGAATTGTAAAATAAATACAATAATTTTTTGAGAAAGTTTTGTGAAATTATTGGAAGCGAGTCGAGCTGACCTCGCCTGCTGTACCGTATATGTAGGCCCTACTGTGCTGTATATTGTTTTGTTTTTTTAAATAACCTAATTAACTGAAAATAGATTTTTAGAAATCGTTTTCCCATGTATCGGCCGCACCATGCATAAGACGCATAGCTTACGGAATTTTGGAAAATGTGTGCATAAACCGCGGCTTATAGTCGGGGAAATGACGGTAAAAGTAACCTTTTAACCGTGCATGAGCTCAAGGGGCACTCATTTAATCTGCTACGGCGCGTTAAGTTCACACAGACCCTAATCTCCCTTGTTTTATAGAGAACCTGGACCAGTAAGGTCCATCAGCAACAATAACCCATGCCATAATCCTTTTGTGTGTTGTCGTTTTTGTTTTTCTCCCAGGAAACTCTGCCAGTCCCAGAACCCTCCTGCGACCGCCCCCCCGCCCGGCCCCACTCCAGCCCCCCCGCCTGAGCACCCAGTGAGCCCGCCCAAAGAGCCGGCCAGCCACTCCCCATCTCAGGTGAGTCAGCCCCGCCCCCCTCTCAGGTGAGCCCGCCCACAGAGCCGGCTCTTGCGGAGTAAACTAGAGCCGTTTCTCAATACCAAGTACGCGGACTACGTACTCGCGGACTTGGAAGTACGTACTCGGCAAGTCCGGACTTCCAAGTACAGACTTCCCGAGAACGCGAGTACGCACTCTGCACACTGGAACAGCAGCGGACTCGATGATGCATCCTGGGATATGTAACGGTCCCAAGTCCACACGAGTCACCTCCGATGCGTCCTCGGTGGAACGGCCTCATCGAGAACGCATCGAGAACACACACGGGTTTTACGACAGTACTCGCGTACTCGGAATTGGAACAGTGCTTGGGCTACCACTGATGACGTTTAACGAGAACACACGAGAACGCGAATTGAGAAACGGCTTTAGGAGTTATCGTGACCTCTCAGGAAATGGACTCGCTCACTTTTCATTGGAATTGTTAGTGTTATATATATGTGTCATATGAGTGTCAAGACAAAGTGACTGACTCAGTCCTCGATGACGAGCCCGCGCACACCCTGGTGTGTAACGCAGAAGAGGTTGTGTCATCCTCCTTCCTCATTTTTTCCTGTGCCCCACCCATGAGGCGCCCCCCCCCCCCCCCCCCCCGCCCCCGCCGCCCCCCGCCCCCTGCTGATTGGCCAGTGTCCCTGGTGTTCAGATGTCCATTAAGCAGGGTTGACGCTGTTCCGCTGCCTGGTATTAATAGTGACTTCCTCTCAGCGGGGGGGGGGGGGGGGGGGTTCACTTGACTCACCTCTGTTCTGTCTCACTCTCACACTCCCTCACTAAGCATGCTGCCGCCCACACACACACGTGCGCCAACACGCACACGCGCACACACACACACACACACACACACACACACACACACACACACACACACACACACACACACACACACACACACACACACACACACACACATAAAAACACACACACACACACACACATAAAAACACACATAAAAACACACACACACATAAAAACACACACACATACATAAAAACACACACACATACATAAAAACACACACACACATACACACACACACACATACATAAAAACACACACACACACACATAAAGGGGCTGGCCGAGTACGACCGGCCCTCTCTGTGAAGTGTGGTCCGGGGGCGGCTGCCAGAGGAAGCAGGGTTAGGAAGAGCCACGTGGGTCCAGACACGGCCCAGAGTCGTGGGGTCCCTGTGGTTATATTTCAGGGCCTGTACGTCTTCCTGTTGTGACAGCCGACCGCGTACGGTGATTAGGTTAGCCACTCCCAAGGCGGTCGGCCCGCGTGCCGGTTCAGCAGGGCCTCTCTGTGGCCCAAGGCGCTCTTATTGTGGCGGGAAGCCTTCCCTCCCACGCGGCCCAGAATATAGGCTCCTCCTGAACCGCTCCTTCCTTTTGCTCCTCACCTTTTTTTGTTTGCAGCAAAACACTTTATGAGACGTTTGGAGTTTTCTGAACGTACTCTAAATCTATATCTGGGTCGGGGCAGCACATTAGTGAGGGTTTGTGTTTCATTCAGTGGCATTGCCGTGAAGTTATAGTAGTTATAAGTTCATAGTGGACGCCCCCCGTGTGTTGTAGTCTAAATGCTCCCAAAAGGATTGAACACGGGAACTTGAAGTGAGCTCCCCCTGACCTTGTGTTCGTGCCGTCCAGGTCTCCGGACTTCCACTAGATGATCTGTAGAAGTTGAAACTGTGCGCTCTAAATATAACTGAAGAGAGATAGAGAGATAGATAGATCTAGATAGAGATAGAAAAATATATTTGCTACTAAATATCAAATGTCCTTTGTTGACAGAAACGGCCCGCCGGCGAGTTCATCGACCCCCTGGCCAACAAGAAGCCTCGGATATCTCACCTGGCCAAGGCGTCCGGGCCAATCAACGGCAAGCTCACCTCATCCAACGGCAAGGAGGCGGGCGGGGGGCGAGAAGGGGGCGGGGGCCACATGATGACGATGGCGTCGGCGGCCGCGTCGGCGGCGGCGGCGGCGGCGGCGGCCATGGCGCCGGCAGTCGTCCCGGACGCCGTCCTGACGAGCGGCTCCCAGCAGCAGCTGCCCCTGCTAGACATTCCGCGGCCCTTCGACCCGCTGTCCGACGTCAGCAACGACTCGAGCCACAACGGCCGGGACTGCGAGAGCCAGGAGGCGGCGCTGTCGGAGCGGCTCGGCCAGCAGCCCTCCCCCTTCTCGGGGCCCGCCGCCGCCTCCGCCTCCGCCTCCGCCTCCTCCGCCGCCGCGCTCACCGTGCCCGGCGCGGGGGGGGCGGCGGCGTCGTCCCCCCCCGGGCACACGGGGACCGGCGCGCCCCGGGACAAGAGTCCGTCCCTGCACAGCAAGTCCAAGAAGAAGTCGAAAAAACACAAAGACAAGGACAAGAGCAAGGAGCGGGAGCAGGAGAGGGAGAGGGAGAGGAGGGCGGCGGCGGAGGAGCAGCAGCAGCGCGGGGCGGAGCCCAAGCGGAGCTGTGACCTCATCAGCTCCAGTCCGGAGAACGCCAAGAGCAGTATTCCACACAGAAGCACAGGTACACACGGGGGAACGCACGGTTAAGGCTTGCTTGTGGTTCCGCGTTGACGGCGACGTGGTGGTGACCATGCCAAGTTCGCGTCGCCGCGGTTGTGAACCTGTTTTTTTTTTTTTGGGGGGGGGTTCTGCGTCTGGTTTACGTTAAGCGGTTTACAATCACAGCCCTAGCTACCGCACCGCGTCGCCTCGACGCAAGGTTAACATTTTTGGGAGGCGCGCGTCCTTGTGGCGCCCTTGTGTTGCGTCGACGTCCAACCGTAACCTTAAGCCTTTACACCTCGTCGCTGAAACTCTGTGCCGTCGTTCCTCGGGTGGTGGTTCTGATTTCTGATCAGGTTTGTTTTGTTTCTTCCAGATATCAATGGAATATACAATAGCAGTATTCCCTCGTCCTCATCTGAGATGGCAGATTATATAACGTAAGTTTCTACAAGGACCGTCATGTCACCATGCCAACAGCCTGGCCCTCTTCCCTGCTCATGTGTTGTGTAATATAATGTAATGATAGACGAGCGTTCAATACCTTCTTTAGGAATCTATGGAGGAGTCAATCTTATTTGCTTGAACAATCTCTCAACACGTAGGGGAGAGTAATATTCTCACGTCCCCGTCCCCCCGTCCCCCCCCTATCCCACCCCCACCCCCACCACCAAACTCTCGCTGACAGGAAGTACCTGGTGATTGGCTCCCCGGAGCAGCGGCAGACGTATAAGACGGACTTCAACGCGGAGTACAGCGAGTACCGGGGGCTGCACGCGCGGATAGAGGGCATCACCCGGCAGTTCTCCGTCCTGGACACTGAGCTCAAGCAGCTCCCTCAAGGCACAGACAAGTACAAGGTGAGCCCTCCCTCCCTCCCTCCCTCCCTCCCTCCCTCCCTCCCTCCCCTCCCTCCCAGCGGCAGGCGGCCATATTGGGAAGGGCAGCCTCTTCAACGCCAGTCATTATGGGTTCTGTTACTTTTAGGAAGTCTCGTTTATTGTAGTAACTATTAGTTAGAATAGTAGTTAGAAGTGTACTAGTTATTAGTAAGAGTAGTAGTTAGTGGTGTAGTAGTTATTAGTTAGAGTAGTAGTTAGTGGTGTAGTAGTTATTAGTTAGAGTAGTAATTAGTGGTGTAGTAGTTATTAGTTAGAGTTCTTGATCCGTTTTTGTAGGAGAGCGGTAGACATGGATACACAGTCACAACGTTCACACATATTGATTAATGTTGCGTGGACGTCGACGGATGTGTGTTTATGGTGTTTCTGATGAAAGGGTTGGTGCTGATTTGGGTCTGGAGGTGAACGTGGAGAGTTATTCATAAAGCAGACAGGACAGATGGCAGCTTGAAATGTTAATGCAGATCCAACCACAGGATCATAACGATGGTTAATGCCATTTTTTTGTCTTCTTTTCAACAGACAATCCACGATCAGATACTTCAAGAGTATCGCAAAATAAAAAAGGTACGTACTTCCGGTATTTTCCCGGTACTTATTTTAGTGTCATGATGAATCATTTCACATGTTTGAGTAGACCTGTGACCGTTTCTGATCCATGAAAAACCCGTTCTTTCCTTTCTCCTCCAGACTAACCCAAACTATAGCCAAGAGAAGAATCGCTGTGAATATCTACACAACAAACTGGCACACATAAAGAAACTTATAGCCGAGTACGATCACCTGCATCCTCAGAACTGGCACTAGTAAGGCACCGCTTCCGTATTCTCAGTCAGAGGAAGGAAAACTCTGGATTGTGCTTTGCTCTAAAACAAATTGAAAGAAAAAAAACAAATAAAAACCGATGAAAGATGCCATGAAGGGTGACTCCCCTCATTGGGGCCAAAAGCACTAGTGATGAAAAAGCAGATTCTATTTTTTTTCTTTCTCTCTCTCCCTCTTCCTCCCTTTTTATTTTTCCAGAGACGGGACGACGGCTGTTGTCGGCCGCCGGCTCTCTGTGTCACTACACTGCTTCACAGAAATGACCCAGTGCGGCGTCTTATTTTTATTTTGGTTTCTCTTCTCCCCCGAGCTCTCTCTCCTTATGGTGCACAGAGGTCGTTCAGAGAGTAGACCGGGGAAAGGTCCACTCTGGCGACTCTGGGGAGGTCTCCCTGTGGTCTCTCTCGTGGGGTCGGGTCTCCGATGCGGGAGGTATGTTGGTGGGAGAGGAGACGTGGTCTGCGGAGCGCCAAATACTATGCTTTGAGAAGAGAAATACAAGAAGAATGAAATGGATGATATCAGTTTTCCCGCTTATACTGAAATGGACGGTGGTGAAGCTGAAATTATTTTTTGTATTTATTTTTTGACATGGGGTTAAGAGTCTGTTAGGATTTTACTGTACACTCCTCTCCATATCAGTGCTAAAAGCAGTATCTCTTTTGTTTTGTTTTTGTCTTCAGATCTTGAAAGTCAGCCAGTATTTATTCAAAAGAGGCCTTGGCCATACAGTTATCAATCTTGCTCCCTTTTCCTTTTCATAAAGAGGTACCGATAGACCTATTGATTTAACTGAAGAGAACGCTACTCTGTGTACAAAGTCAGGCACATGTTTCTGCTCGACTTTTCTTAAATGATGTGCAGATGTCTTAACAAGGGGAGCATGTGTAAGAGTTGGGCTTTGAGAAGCTGTGATGTACTGCCCCCCCCCCCCCCCCCGCCCCCCCCCCCCCTGACGAGCTGCGACGCTTGTCCATCAAACGGTCTTGGATATTCTTCTTTTTTTTTTTGCTTCCCTCTTTTGGTCACCAAGTCGTTGTGGCGTTCGGTATTTAACACAGGATCACTTTAAGGTCTGGAGTGGATGGCCGTAGCGATCCAGTAATTCCAAACAGTCTGACCAGGAGCTCACGGCCACGACTGCTTCCCAAAACACGCCCAAAAACAAATCCTCTTAATTGTAAGTTGACGCAGAACTAAAGAGCTTTTCAACGTCTCTTTCAACTTGGAAAGAGACGAAACATTTGTGGTTTCAAAGCAGAGAGATTCAAAATGTCATTCTAGGTTCCCGCCATCGCCAGTCGGGATGTGTACGACGCCGTTTGCCGTGTGTACTTTAAAGATCCTTCTCTCCCCATTCTGATCACTAAAACGACTGTTAACACGAAGCCATCCCCGTCCTGCTGGATGAGAGCCGCACACTAGCCGCGTCCGCCTGCCTGGCTACCCGGGACCGAGCCCCTACTTAACGGCCTCAGGGGGGAAACGCGTATCGGATCAATATTGCCTTTCTGAACACGATAGTCACCAGAATGACGTGATTCCTTCTGATTCCAGATCAGTGGTCCCGTTTTGAGAAACACTGTGACAGAATATCCTGTTTTCAAATCGAATTGGAATCTTTTTAACAGCTGTCACAAAAAACTTGTCTGGAAAAAAAACTTCTAATGAATAAATGTTGAAGCCCAGACTTGGTTTGGTCATCAGACGCGTTTATTAACTCGACCCTTTATGTCAATATGACAAATCAGCACTTTTCCTGCTAATATTGCTGTTACCTGGTTGTTTTTTGTCCAAACGTTAACTCTGTCCATGAGTGCATGCTTTATGAATGTGTTACAATGCCCAGTATTCATATCTTCACTTGAAACAACTGCCCAAGTGCAATGTTAATTCAACTAAAGGCCTATTCCAACTGACTCCCTATGTCTGACCAGCATGTATACCAAAGTGCTTACCAAGCTGGATTCAACTATAACGTTCTATCAAGACACTGGAAAAGGAATCCAATCCATTTCACAGTATTTATTTCCAATGTTGATGTACAAATTAGAAGGGGGGGGGGGGGGGGGGTTCCATTATTTTGATTTAAAATGTTGGGTGGGAGGGGGGGGGAGGGTCCTTCGTATTTCGAATGAGGTCTGTATCATGTGGTTCAGATATTTCAATCTAAATCCGACCACCTTTTTTAAATCAAGCTTAACACTAAGGCCAATACTCTGAGCTCCACCCTGATGACGTGGAGTAGTGCAGGGTTCACACTGGAAAGGGGCTCGGAGCGCTGATGTCTGTGTGACCAGGAACAACAATCAGACCCAGAATTGCAACCCTTCAAAAGGGCCTGTTTTTTCTTTTCTTTCCTACGGCTGTTTATTGTTTTTGTCGTCTTCAATACCTTTTCTGATGCAATCGCTGTACTACGTCTGTTATGGTCAAAATGTATTTTGAATAAATTTTTCATCAGTCGATGGTAAACATTGTGCACCGATACAGAGCAAAATGGTTTGATGATATGAAATACCAGCACAGTAATACCATTGTATGAGTTGATTGTGCCAAATGACCTGTTGGTTAGGTTTATTTTTCTTTGATTCTATACATGCTGCTGTATACGCAAAGAGGGCTTTGGAGAGAAGTCGTCTGATATGTTGGCGCTACAACCCAAAGCACGCTTTTGGAAACCATAAAGGGACTGGGACTGAAATTAATCTTTATTTCAATAAAAAATCTTTAAAATCCTCCTTTGTGAAATTCTAAAGCGGTTGTGGCTTGTCTTATTGTTCAGAGTTTCGATTACTGCTGTAATTGTTCTATTATGGCTGAAATTATTTTAACGATTTTTATTCAATACTACTGCCCAATATTGTTGAATAAAGTTATGCAAACAATGTGGTTCAACAAGTTTTATCTAACGATGACTGCTTGCTTATTCTTTCCATCCCTAAAATTTCAAATATGTAACGTGTACACGTTGCCCTCAATATGTGTGACGCAAGTGCGCATATTTCCCATACTGTATAATACAAGCAGGGCTATATTTCGATAAGCGGCCTGTAGATGTCGCTGTTTGCCTGACTATAGTTCTCCTTACTGCCATCCAAGCGCACAATTTTTTTCCAGAGATGTTTATAAGGAAAAACTTAATTTGGCCGCAGGGTCTTTTTGCTTAACAGTTACTCCTAAAAGCTAGGTTGCTCTATAGAATACACAATAAGCAAACTAATAAAGAAATGCTTGAGTATGTCCCTACACTACGTGGAAATTAAATGTATAGGATATACCATGATTAATCTCGAAACAATCCATTTTCTTAAAACCAGAGGAATATCTATATGAATATATTTTAGTTGGTTGCAAAGCTGTTGCGGTAACGGGATCCAGAAAGTCTTTGGCCCGGTTGACAGTAGATGGCCCCACGGGGTGATGGAGCAGAGAGGCTGCAGCAACAACACAATAAAAAAAAATATCCTCCACACGATGACTCTCTTCCAGCTGGCTCGGGGGAGCCTGTAGCCCTGGCGACCGCCCCAATACTGGCCTCAGCTGTGCTCGGGACTGGAGTGATGTCAGTGGGTTCACTGGCGATCTGCCATCTCCTCTCTCCCGATTGGCCCCCCCACCCCACTTCAACATACACGGTCTCCTCTCTCTGGTTCCTCCTATGGCGGAGATCGATGGTTCTGCCTGGTTCTGGGACAATTCACAGCGCTGGAAAAAGGCAATCCAAAATAAGAATACTTAAATAAAAGAATATGTAAATGAATGCATACATATATATACGGTACTTTTGTTTAAAAAAAAAATGCCTGTTGGTTCTAGAAACATGTTAGAGGATTATGTAGGTAAACAATGCATTGATTGTTTACATATTAATTATATATTTCATCACACACACACATCTCAAACAATTCAGTTCAATAATAGAGAAAAAACACGATTCAGCTAAAACACACATTTTATTACTTTCAAATACAAAAAGGACCTTTGGGGTGAACAAAACCATTCCCCGGCCAAGCTTGTTTGGTTTTATCAGAGTTCCCCAGTGACGTATGAGCGCCTCATCAGGCCCCGCCCTCCTCAGGCCCCGCCCCCCTCGCCATATTATTCATGCCGGGCAAGATGGCGGCGATACGGCCGAGGTATTATTGCCAGTGGATATGAACAGGCATTTTGATCATAGTATAAAACGGAGTGAGAGATATTCATGGTTACGAATACAGAGGTATAGCATTGCTGTAACGCCGGCGTCTGTACTGGTTTGGATTTCTGCTTTTCTCGGTGTTTTTTTAACCAGAATGTCCAGGTTGTAGCTCGCTCCCACCGAGCAGCTAGCTCACCGAGGCTAGTCCGGCAGCTAGCTACCATCACACAGAAAGCGGAGAATGGGAGAAAAGCTGGAACTCAAACTCAAGTCGCCGGTCGGAGCCGAAGCCGCTGGCTACCCCTGGCCGTTACCAGTATACGTGAGTGTACAGATCGTCACACGAGAAGGATTATTCTTTATTTGGGCTTTGCCGTCTCTTTTGTTAGCTAGCCCGTGGCTGCTAGCCGCGGCTAGCCCCCCAGACCTACATGCTTGAAGTCAACCAGTTCATGCTGGAAGTCCACCAGTTCGTGAGGGCTGAGGCGGTGTTAGACTGACAGACGGGGCCTCCAAGGTGACATGGCCCGGCAACAATGGTCGGCCCGGATAGTGTGTTCGGCTGTATGTGCTCTTTTACCCGGGCTCTGTGTCTGATTTCGATGCTCTTATGAGGCTTTGTGCAGCCCAATGTAAACAGACCCTTTGGTCACTCGGATGTGTGATGTTTGTATTAGGAAGTCGGGTTGAGGACGTAGTGGAGCGCTGTTGTTGTCGTCCCCTACGTGGGGTCATTTGTGATAACGATTCTCGACTGTTGATCGTGACTTGCCAGAGTGGACCGAATGGAGCTGTGGTTCTGTGTTGTCACCAGCGGTCTGTCAGGGATCGCTGGAAACACGACGTCTCGCACTTCATCTCCCAATTAGACCTAGGACGTTACTTGGCATGTTTACCCGACTGACCGGCATCTTTGCCCCCGTGAGCAGTAAGGAAATTCATTCAAACAAAATTGGAGAGAGGCACTGTAACATGCATACAATGGGCGTGTAAATGTTAAGGGGTGATGAAAGAGAGACTGAAAACGGCTTTTTTACAACTCATGCGAAGAGCATTCAGTATGATGCAATCACCCACTATAGCTTTTAACGGGGCGTATTGACTTCCTCCAAGTCACGTTTGCATCCTATAAGCCAGCGAGTCAGCAAAGCAGTCTCTTCAGCATCTTACATGGACACAAGCGTGCACTGCACATGCACGTCAGAAATAGGCTTTATTGATGAACTGATGATACACATTTCCTCGGGACCAACTGTCAAGGAATCCGAAGCGACTGTGGTGTTCAGCAACACCGCCTGTAACGTCCGCTCCTCGTGTCTTCAAATGGAAAGCATGCCCAGAGTAGACTGTATATCCTCTCTCTCTCCTCCATGTGTTCAACCATTCATGTGGATATTGGAACGGGGCCATAGAGGAAGAGCACATTGCATTATAGTGCATCACATCGCTGCATATATTTAACATCCGCACAGTGTGTGTGTTGTGTGTTGTGTGTTGCTGTGGTTTTCTGTCATGCCTTGTATTCGCCGCCCGTTTTCAGTGCTCTCTCCCACTGTTAAGACGCACACTAGCTGATTCCACTTGGTGTAGCTTCCATTATTCTCCACTCCTACGGAGCTGACAGATTGGGTACCTCCTCGCCCACAGCGTGCACTTTAAGTGCGCTCGGTCCTGTCCCACACGCCGCGGTGCCGTAGCGGGCTCTCAACTGGGCAGCAAAGCAAAGACATTATTCACATGTTCAATCTCACCTCTCTCCCTCTCTTCACTGAGCCATGCACTTCCCCCTCTCCCTGCTGCACTGTGCATTCTTCCCCATCCGTGCATTTAAAAGACGTCTTAAATGCTTCCACACGAGGCAGCCTCTCTCCTCGAGTAGTGCGGTTGGTCCTGAGCGTTGTCTGGGTGTGGGTAATTGCGATGGCGTGTGGGTCTTAAACAGATTACTTCGTTTTAAAGAACCCCTTGGATCCGGTGTGGAATGTGTGACGCTTACCTGCCGTGTCTGGGACCCCTGTCATTTACGGCACTGTAAATACTGTAGTGAAACTGCATATGGACCAGCGGAGATGTGAGCGCATTCATTTGGTCTAGATCGACATCATTAGGAGCAGGGTTGAGACCAGGTTTAAAGTGTGTGTGTGTGTGTGTGTGTGTGTGTGTGTGTGTGTGTGTGTGTGTGTGTGTGTGTGTGTGTGTGTGTGTGTGTGTGTGTGTGTGTGTGTGTGTGTGTGTGTGTGTGTGTGTGTGTGTGTGTTAGTCCACGTCTGCAGCAGTGTAGTATAGTTATAC
Organism: Micromesistius poutassou; assembly: GCF_964030765.1. Taxonomy (NCBI): domain Eukaryota; kingdom Metazoa; phylum Chordata; class Actinopteri; order Gadiformes; family Gadidae; genus Micromesistius; species Micromesistius poutassou. The sequence continues at coordinate 463,486 of NC_140279.1, forward strand.
ACACATTTGTGCCTTTTTTATTTTTATCTTCTTTCGGTCCCCATGCACTGTTTTGTCAGACTGTCAAACTCAACAGGCACCATTATATTAACATTCAGGGCATTTAGCAATCTGATCTGCGTTTGTTATTCTCCCTCATCTCACTGTTAGTCATTTGTTTTCTGTGGTGAGCGTAGTAGTTGTAATAGTAGTAATACCAACAGCATGCACTTCTTAGAGAGCTCATTCTTTAGATGTTTCTCTTCCTCTCGCCTCACTGTCACACTCTCTCTCTCTCGCTCTCCTTCAGTTCCCTCTCCTGGATCCCTCTCGTGCTCTGTGTCTCTCTGTGTCTCTCTCTGTTTCTCTCTGTCTCGTGTTCAGGCTGCCACTGTGTCTCCAGACAGGGTTTATTTTTAGCCGCAGCCCGGTCCAGGTGTTGCTGTGTGACTCCAGTCCTTTGTGTGTACAGCAGCAGCAACCTTTCTCCCAGCCACGCTCTATGCAGGCATACACACTCTCATCGTTGATACAGACCAACATCCCCTCCACCCTCCCCTCAAGGCTGGGGTGGATGTGGATGTGTACATGGACTAACTCACGCAATAACATAGGGAAGTTGTAGTTGTAGCTTGCCGAGTATCGCATAAACCGCTACAAGCCAATCACTGCGAGTATGTGCTCAGTGTAAACAGGGCTACATCGGAAACCTCCGAGATCTCCTGATCCACAAAAGCCTGCTCGACAGCCTGTCCCGTGTTGACAGTGCGGGGCCGTGACGCGCGTGCACATGGAGGCTGCTGTGGCGGGAGTTAGTGTAGTAGTAGCAGCGGGCTGCAGCATTGCGCGGGAAAACAGGTTTGTAGGCTGGGAGCCGTTAGGCTGCAGGGAGCATGCCAGGCCGCAGAACAGTGTAGCTGCTGTGCTCCCAGTTGGCCTCTCTCCCTCTGGGTCTCGGTCTCGCTCTCCTTCTCTTTGGCGCTCGCTCTGCCCTCTGCTTTCTGAACTCTCTCTCTCTCTCTCTCGTGTGTGTGTGTGTGTGTGTGTGGGGGGGGGCTAGGCTGGAGTTGTTGTAGCAGTGGGGGAATATGTCACAGGAAGCCCGGTTGTCGCGGCGGCAAGCTGTTGGCTGACGGGCCGTGTCTGACCACATGACACCGGGCTGCTGCCGAATTTCCATGTCTCCCGCCCCGATCTCTCCTAATCGCTTCCTTCATCTCCTCCTCCGTTCCACTCCCTCTGCTTCGACCGTCGCTACATCTGCATTTTCTCTTCATCTTCCTGCTGTTCACCCTTCTGTCCAATCATCTACTTTACTTTACTTTACTTTTCCTGTTCCGTCTATCCCATGCCTTCCATTCCCGGAGCGAGAGGCCATCGCTGGCAGTGCATCGGGGAGCAGGGAGAGTGAAAAGTGGGTCAGTGGGTCGAGTCAGGCAACCGCCTCCGACTGGCTCTGGGGCGGAGACTGGTGTCCTGTTACTGCGAGGCAGGCAGCTGTGCGACACTGCACTGCACTGCACGGCTCCCAAACCTAAAACTAAAAACTATATATAACTCCGCTGTTGTAGACGGAGGCAGCCAGATGAAGGGGGGGGGGCTAAAAATAAAGCCCAAAGGTGTAGAGTGAGTGAGTGTGTTTGTGTGACTTTCCCTTCAGAACGCAGCGCCTCAGCGGCGCGTTCCCCCCCCAGGTACATCGCTGCAGGGCGTTCTGACTGACGAGGGGGGACGGGACGGGGGGGCCTCGGGTTCCTTTATGTCAACGCTGAGACAATGCAGCCCGTACCGACCCAGGGCCAGGACCTCATGCCACCACAGGCGTTGCACACTTCTTGGATGTCGACAGTAGCTCAGGAGGTAGAGCCCGTTACCACGCCGGTTACCACGCCGGTTCCTCCTGAGCGAGACGCCTCACTCTGATCTGCTCCCGACGAGCTGGCTGCCGTCCCGCGTGTCGCCGTGTGACTGTGTGAATGAATGGTTTGAAGTCGCTTTGGATAAAAGCGTCAGCAAAATCCACTAAATGTAAACACTCTGCTGGTCTCTGGTCTCTGGTGGTCTCTGGTGGTCTCTGGTCTCTGGTGGTCTCTGGTGGTCTCTGGTGGTCTCTGGTCTCTGGTGGTCTCTGGTCTCTGGTGGTCTCTGGTCTCTGGTCTCTGGTGGTCTCTGGTGTCTCTGGTCTCTGGTGGTCTCTGGTCTCTGGTCTCTGGTGTCTCTGGTCTCTGGTCTCTCTGGTGGTCTCTGGTGTCTCTGGTCTCTGGTGTCTCTGGTCTCTCTGGTGTCTCTGGTGGTCTCTGGTCTGTGGTCTCTGGTGGTCTCTGGTGGTCTCTGGTCTCTGGTGGTCTCTGCTGGTCTCTGGTGTCTCTGGTGTCTCTGCTGGTCTCTGGTCTCTGGTGTCTCTGGTGGTCTCTGGTCTCTGGTCTCTGGTGGTCTCTGGTCTCTGCTGGTCTCTGGTCTCTGCTGGTCTCTGGTCTCTGGTCTCTGGTGTCTCTGGTCTCTGCTGGTCTCTGGTCTCTGCTGGTGTCGGGGGGAGCGTGTTAACCGATGGGCTGGCAGATAGAGGGAGGTACGGTGGAGCGTTCTTAGGAGTGACTTCCCGGAACGTGTCCTTGACGGACCCGGTAGCCGAGCCCTCCGCGTGTGTGCGTGGCGTCTCGGAGAGGAAGTGCTGGGAGCCTCGTTCACCGACCTGCACCGTACCCCGTGTGGGAACGCCGTACGGCTGCTAGGCAACCACAACAAACCGCTCATGGAGTACATGTGGATGGAAACTGACGTTTTCACAGAACATAAACATACTTTACGCCGAGCCGTAGTGACACAAGAAACCTGACCCGTACCACTTTAGTTGAACAGAAATGGTAAACTGTAGGTCAATCAGAGCCACATGGCTCTGGTGCACGACCAGATACATGGAGTTCAGCGCATGCTGAAGCGCCAGGGAGGGCCTGTCTACAGGGGCCCTTATCGGCCCTAGCCATGCTACAGGCTGTGAGATAGGCGCACCAACACGAAGAGGACACAATGGCTGCGGCATTTGGGATTAGTTAATGTCTGAGGCTGACCTCAGTGTTACCTCGCACAACAGCTGGCTCAGTTTGACAGGCGTCATGGCAAAATGTTCAACGGTCCAAACCTAGAGTGAATCATGTTGTGCCAGCCCGTTGCTAAACAACACCAACGTTCAGAGTCCTATGTTTAGACCGGTTCATTTGTTTGGTTGTGAATTACATTGGGGTTATTTCTGTGGCAATCTGAACACCAACATCTTTAGTGTTGAGTGAGGAGTCTTCCGAGTGACGCAAACTGTCACCGCCGTCACCGTTTGTAACATTCATGTTATTGCAAATGCACGGGCTTTCACCAGTCGGGCCAGTGGCTCATCGCCGTTGTGCAACCTCTTTTTGGCAATAGATAGTTGCTTAACATTTATTTGGTTATATTTATTTACATGAAAATGTTTGAATGTTTTTTCTAATGTTGGTAATCGACTAGAATAAAAGCATTTTTTTAAACTAGAATCAATGATTGTTTGCCGGTGTGCACTTCCACGTTAATAATTGACCATTAGGGGTGGCTCTAATCTCTAATGGAGTCAAATAATCAATAATCCACATCGTGGTTGTCCACTTTGAACTTGAGTGTGGTCACATAGATCCTGTCAGTCTATTACCCCGGGCCTCCCATTGTACTCCCCTTCAGTAGTCACCTCTCTCCTCTACCTCACGCTGTTAGTCAGCCTTTGACTCTTTCTTCCCTCATTCACAACACCGTTCGCTCTGACGCTGTCTGGCTCCGGTCCCTCTTTAGACGCTGTCTTCCCTTTCATTACGTCTTTCATTCACATCGCCTGCACGTTCTTCCCTTGACATGATCTTCCTACTTGTCTCGTTTGACTAGAGAACATGAGCAGCTCCTTTGGTAACTCTCTCTCTCTCTCTCTGTGTCTCTGTCTCTCTTTTGGAATGGACTATCTCCCTCATTAAGATCCATTTCTTCTTATTCACTTTTTAAAAAGCAGTTAAAAATACATCTCAATTTCTCTTGAATTTCCCACTCTTTCCTCTCTCTCTTTCACTCTCTCCATATCCCACATCCTTACTCTGTCCTTTTATGAGTTTAATTAATTAATTAATTTTTTGTATATTATCTCTATTGTCCTTATTTGTTACCGAATTACTTTGCACTTTATCTCTCTATTTTTTTCCTCATTTCTGTTTTCTTTTACTCACATAACATTGATTATGTATGCACTTTATCTCCTTTTTATGTTTATTTGTTAGCCATTGAAATTTGTCTTGTTGTAATTTGTTATAGGGGTGGAACCTATGTACAAGCCAACCGGCTTCGTTCCCTCCTTGCACCACTGAAATTTGTGTGCTAAATAAATAAACTCAAAAAAACTCTAAACTCTCTCTCCCTGTGCAGGATAAACATCATGACGCCGCCCATGAAATCATCGAGACCATCCGGTACGTAGACCCTGGCCCTGTCCCATCCACTGGGACTATTGTAACCCCTGGTTACGTGAGCGCCCGTACCGCAGTACCACTCTATCCGCATGTCCTCTCTGACGTTCCTGCTGTGCTTTTGGATTCATTCCTAGATGGGTGTGTGAGGAGATTCCAGACCTCAAACTGGCGATGGAAAACTATGTACTCATCGACTACGACACAAAGTGGTGAGCCGGGGTCACACGTTGGAGGACCGTCTTATGACTGACTTGACTGCTCAGTGCCACAGTTTACGTTCTGGTTATGTTTGTGGTTTGTTCTCTAGTACCTTCTTCACTTCCATCATTGCCAGTTTTCAATCTCCTTATTTTGACGAGTCTGTTTATAAATCATCGATTTATGCCTTATGCTGAAACACTCGCCCGGAAATGTTTGCGGTTTGTGGGAGAAACTTGCCAAAGTAACACCAGTAGAAGGTGAACATAATGACATTAGTGTGTTGCTTTTGTTTTGATCCAATTCGTGTTTTTAAAAAGGGGTCTACTTTTTACGCACACATTCAAAAGGGGTCTGCTTTGTACGAACACATCGTAAACTGTGTCCTGATATTGTCTTTGTCGTCTCACAGCTTTGAGAGCATGCAGAGACTTTGCGACAAGTACAACAGAGCCATCGACGGCATTCATCAACTGGTAGGTCCACCTCACAGACTGTTTATCTGTCTGTACTCATCGACTACTGAACCAACTCCTTTGACATCACAAGCCGTTGGTGTTGGCTTAATAATGCATTTTTTTGATGAATGAAATGAAATCTACAGCTCAGACTATAAACGCAAACATCTGTTGACATGCTCTTGTTGTTGGACCTGAATCAATCGGCCTGGACCTACACCATAAGAGCTCTGGCTCATATGGTGGACTTGGTGTCGGACAAAATATCGATACAGCGAAATATCGTCAACCATCTTCGTGCGATATGATGATCGATTCACTGGTGACAAATATCAATATTAATTTTGAATAATTAAACACTGAAAAACTCAGTTTGGACCATGAATAAAGACAGAAATCCAGCACTTTACCTTTTCAATGTAATTTTGTATGCATAGTTAGACATGTATCGTTGTGGGATTGTCTAACATGGATTGATTATTGCAGAATAGCTGCATTAGTGATGGCTCGTTCGCAAACGAATCAGTTTGAACGTGCGACTCTTTAACATGAACAAACTGACCTGATTCCCCGTTTCAGTTAGTCTTGTTCGTATCGTTCGTTTTCCGAGACTCGACTCCCAGCTCCACCCACTAGTCACTGAGTCGCGCTGACTCGCGAGTCGCTGTTCGTTCACTGACTGTGTTTAGCGGTGAAGACTCGAGGACTGAGAAGTCACGAGAGCCAGCCGGGCAACAACATCCCGATTCCGAACATGAAGCGCTCCTCAGCTAAAAGGAACTTAGTTAATGTGGTGTTAATTGATGACCGTTTGCACCATTGCACGATCGTGATTCGTTTGAGAACGAGAACGAGGGAGGAGCCGAGTCTGACCGACTCAGCGACTGAGAACCGTGATTCACCGCTACCGGAAATGCGAGCGAACGAACGAACGAACGACTCTTCTTGGCGAACTGACCGACGCAAACTGATTCATTCAAACGAATCATGAAGTCCACCACTACCAATGCGTCTGGTATGGTATGGTAGTGGTGAGGTACCCTGTGATTCCCACCCCTACGGGGGACTGACCCCCCCCTGCCTGCGCTCTGCCCCCCCCCCCCCCCCCGCAGTGGAAGGGCACGGCCTCCATGAAGCTGAACAAGAGGCCCTCCAACGGGCTGCTCCGGCACATCCTGCAGCAGGTGTACAACCACTCGGTCACCGACCCCGAGAAGCTCAACAACTACGAGCCCTTCTCGCCCGAGGTGTACGGCGAGACCTCCTTCGACCTGGTGGCGCAGATCATCGGCGAGATGGAGATGATGGACGACGACACCTTCGTGGACCTCGGCAGCGGTCAGTGCACCGCCGCCGCGCGGGGTTCCCTGGGGGGGGGGGGGGGGGGTGTTCCCGGGGGGGGGTTCCCTGGAGGGCGTTCCCTGGGGGGGGGGGGGGGGGTTCCCTGTGGGGTTCCCTGGGGGGGGGATTCCCTGTGGGGCGTTCCCTGGGGCGTTCCCTGTGGGGGGGGGTTCCCTGTGGGGGGGGGTTCCCTGTGGGGGGGTTCCCTGTGGGGGGGTTCCCTGCGGGGGGTTCCCTGCGGGGCGTTCCCTGGGGGGGGGGTTCCCTGTGGGGGGGTTTCCCTGTGGGGTTTCCTGTTAGGGCTGTGCAATTGATCCATTTTGAACCGCGATTTTCTAATTTTGGGTCAAACTATTTTTTTTTTTTATTAGATGTTTTATAGAAATCGTAGAACCGCTTGATACATATTTGTAAATTATTTTCGATTTGAACATTTTCTATTTTAACATTTTGGATATTTTTTAAGGGGAAATTTCAAGTTCTCAGTGGGGTTTCTCCTGGGTTTCTGCTGGGTTTCTCCTGGGTTTCTCCTGGGTTTCTGCTGGGTTTCTCCTGGGTTTCTGCTGGGTTTCTGCTGGGTTTCTGCTGGGTTTCTCCTGGGTTTCTGCTGGGTTTCTGCTGGGTTTCTCCTGGGTTTCTGCTGGGTTTCTGCTGGGTTTCTCCTGGGTTTCTCCTGGGTTTCTCCTGGGTTTCTCCTGGGTTTCTGCTGGGTTTCTGCTGGGTTTCTCCTGGGTTTCTCCTGGGTTTCTGCTGGGTTTCTCCTGGGTTTCTCCTGGGTTTCTGCTGGGTTTCTGCAGGGATCGGTTGTCTTGGCCGGTGGCTGGAGCCAACTGTCCCTTCCCGAGCCACAGGGTTGTGACTGTACTAATGGTCCCCAGTACGGCTGGTAGGCCATTCCCAGGACGTGGTACAATTTAGACTCTGATCAGCTTAAGTCATAAACTAGTTCCGTGGCCGCATAAAACCAACCCGCCCATGTCAGTTTAACTGTACTTGGCGTGTACTTGAGGACATCGAATAAACCGAAGTTTGCCAGGCAACCGTTGACGAATGTCACTTGTGTAAATGTGAATGGGCGGTTTTCAAACTGGATCAGACTCCTTTTGTGTTTAGCGTCTGTGTGTCCCGAGAGAGCCGCCTGTAAACCCGTCTTCTTCTTCTTCTTCTTCTGCGGGCGTCCCCAGGCGTGGGCCAGGTGGTGCTGCAGGTGGCAGCGGCCACCAACTGTAAGCACTACTACGGGGTGGAGAAGGCAGACATCCCAGCCACATACGCAGAGGTAAGGCCGTCCGGTCCTGAGTGAACCTCGACGGGCCCCGTGACACGGCCCTCGGCCTGACACGGTCAGGTCTGTTTAAACCGTCACCTGACATCTGATAAACCAATCGGGACTAATGCTTTTCACAGTGTGAAGGGACTGAGGGTGATTTAACCGGTGATTTTCTTAACGGCCGTCAGCATATGCTGACTGAAACATTAGGCAGCAAAGCTGTGAATAAGCGTGTGGATTAGGATCAGCTGGCTTGAATGGAGTCATTGATGGTGTTTGTTCCCTGTAGTCCATGGATAAAGAGTTCAAGAAGTGGATGAAGTGGTACGGGAAGAAGCACGGAGAATACACAGTGAGTTGCTGGTTTTACATCGCCTGGGGGCAGCCCTGTAGCATCTCTTCATGACGTGTGTTTCACACCACACCAGGCCCCAACCCTGTAGCATCTCTTCATCATGTGTATACTGTAACAGTCCAGGCCAACCCGTCAATCCTTTCGGTGTGTAAAACTCAATGGCCTTGTTGTTTTTCAGTTGGAAAGGGGGGATTTTCTCTCTGAAGAATGGAAAGAAAGGATCGCCAACACCAGGTAGAGTACCGAAACACCGGCCTGAAAACATTAACATATGATCCACGCAAGCGAGTTGCTACTCAGTAGCTATACACCAACGTGACCTGTCTCTCTCTCTCCCTGCAGTGTGTAGTTCCTACTCAGTAGCTATACACCAACGTGACCTGTCTCTCTCTCCCTGCAGTGTGTAGTTCCTACTCAGTAGCTATACACCAACGTGACCTGTCTCTCTCTCCCTGCAGTGTGTAGTTCCTACTCAGTAGCTATACACTAACGTGACCTGTCTCTCTCTCTCCCTTGCAGTGTGTAGTTCCTACTCAGTAGCTATACACTAACGTGACCTGTCTCTCTCTCCCTGCAGTGTTATATTCGTGAATAACTTTGCCTTCGGTCCGGAGGTGGACCACCAGCTGAAGGAGCGCTTTGCCAACATGAAGGAAGGTTGGTATCCTGACGTCTCTGTTTGGTTCTTCTTCTTGAGTTCATGGGACGGAGGAGATGATCAAACAGAGCAGAGAGAGTCCGACCGTCATGACCCCGTAACCTTTTCATATCTGCCAATCGTTTGACCGGATACTTTGGAAGAGCTGCCGTGTGAGTGGCAGGTGCTCCACCTGTCACTCAATCAGCCGCCCAGCTTGTGACAGGCCCGGGCTCGCTGTTTTTAAAATTCCCACTGTAGGATTTATGAGTGTGTTCGTTTTAAAATCGTTGTTTCACTCATAGAATTGATTTAATGAATGTGCTTAGTGTGTAAAATCTCCACAACTGGTTTATTTTTTTGTCTTTTCAGGTGGAAAAATTGTATCCTCAAAACCGTTTGCACCTCTAAATTTTAGAATAAACAGTCGAAACTTGAGCGGTAAGTGTCTCTCTCTAGATTACGATTTAAAAGCTCCAGCTCAGATTTGACCTGTTTTAACGCCTCCCTCTCCTCCCTCTCCTCCCTCTCCTCCCTCTCCTCCTCCCTCTCCTCCCTCTCCTCCTCCCTCTCCTCCCTCTCCTCCTCCCTCTCCTCCCTCTCCTCCCTCTCCTCCCTCCCTCTCCTCCTCCCTCTCCTCCTCCCTCTCCTCCCTCTCCTCCTCCCTCTCCTCCCTCTCCTCCCTCTCCTCCTCCCTCTCCTCTCTCTTCTCCTCTCCTCCTCCCTCTCCTCCTCCCTCTCCTCCCTCTCCTCCCTCCCTCTCCTCCCTCTCCTCCTCCCTCTCCTCCCTCTCCTCCCTCCCTCTCCTCCTCCCTCTCCTCCTCCCTCTCCTCCTCCCTCTCCTCCCTCTCCTCCTCCCTCTCCTCCCTCTCCTCCTCCTCCTCCTCCCCCCTCTCCTCCCTCTCCTCCCTCTCCTCCTCCCTCTCCTCCTCCCTCTCTCTCCTCCCTCTCCTCCCTCTCCTCCCTCTCCTCCCTCTCCTCCCTCTCCTCCTCCCTCTCCTCCTCCCTCTCCTCCCTCTCCTCCTCCCTCTCATCCCTCTCCACCCTCTCCTCCCTCTCCTCCTCCCTCTCCTCCCTCTCCTCCCCTCCCTCTCCTCCCTCTCATCCCTCTCCTCCCTCTCCTCCTCCCTCTCCTCTCTCTCCTCCCTCTCCTCCTCCCTCTCCTCCCTCTCCTCCTCCCTCTCCTCCCTCTCCTCCTCCCTCTCCTCCTCCAGATATCGGCACAATAATGCGCGTGGTCGAGCTGTCTCCTCTCCGGGGGTCGGTGTCCTGGACAGGGAAACCGGTCTCCTACTACCTGCACACCATAGACCGCACCATAGTGAGTAGTAACCTGCACACCATAGACCGCACCATAGTGAGTAGTAACCTGCACACCATAGACCGCACCATAGTGAGTAGTAACCTGCACACCATAGACCGCACCATAGTGAGTAGTAACCTGCACGCCATAGACCGCACCATAGTGAGTAGTAACCTGCACACCATAGACCGCACCATAGTGAGTAGTAACCTGCACACCATAGACCGCACCATAGTGAGTAGTAACCTGCACACCATAGACCGCACCATAGTGAGTAGTAACCTGCACACCATAGACCGCACCATAGTGAGTAGTAACCTGCACACCATAGACCGCACCATTAGGGGTGGGCGAAATGGCAAAAATATCATATTGAGATTTTTTTTTTTTTTAGGCAGGATCACGATCCACGATTCTTTTTCATGTTGGTTTTTAAGACTATTTTGCAAGTTACTGAACAGTACAAGTTACTGTTTGACTGTCAGCTTACTTTTTCGGGTGCTTTATTTTGAGGTGGTTTTAAGGTTCATCGTGTTGCCATCCGACATGCGAACCTTATCTTTGCAATTTTTGCAAATAACTTTTGCAAATGTTTTTGCGCCGTGTCGGTTTTGGAAAATCCAAACCAGTTCCATATTACAGACGTCAAGTCATTTTTAGGGACCAACTCCTAAGTGTTGTCGTCCATGCAGCTACGTTCTCAAATAAAAAGGGGGAGGGGATTAAATCCAAGGCACTACCTACTGTTTGCTATTATTGGTTTATTGGTGTGTCTCTATAGGGAAGGCGTGTAACGGACTAGCAAATTGTGTGATTTAAGATTTGGCTGAGAAAACAACTTTATATGTATGAGCCTTAGAACTGCAACTGATTGAATGTAAACTAGGGCTGTCACTTTTGAGAAAAATAAAGTTGGAATAGATCAAATATCAAGCAATGTATTCGAATATCTCCGAGCCCCCCCCCCCCCCCAATGTATTACGTGACAAGAGGAGACATAAACAGGACTTAGGCCGTATCCTCTTTGTTTGAAACAGGTTATCAACTTAATCAATATCAAGTGCCACTATGCATATCACAAAATGAGGCTATGCAATGAAAAACAAAAACGGAATCGGAACTGCACAGCGCAAACAATGACGTGACAACTCAAACAGGAGACAGCAGCAGGAGTAAAGCCTATAGCCTATCTGCAAGAAATAATCATTTCTTAACCAGTCTGTCAACTTGATCTGGATCAAGTGCGGCTCTCTTTTTTTATTCACGATGTTACCTGCGGCGGAGAACACGCGTTTGGAGAACACGCGTTTGGAGAACATGCGTTTGGAGAACACGCGTTTGGAGAACATGCGTTTGGAGAACACGCGTTTGGAGAACACGCGTTTGGAGAACACGCGTTTGGAGAACATGCGTTTGGAGCGCACAGACGTGCCTGGCACACACAGGGATTTGCGCGTCTTATGTTGAGAGAAGCGGGTATTTGTTGCAGCCCGTGTCTCTCCACCGATGCAGCGTGTTGCTGTCAGCGGGGATGACTTGGGGTCGCAATTTACCGCTCAGGCTGGCTGCTCTGTGTGTTATCCATTTTAGAATCAGGATACATTATTCACTAGATTAGCGCGCCCGCGAATGGATGAGATGGCAAACAATAAAATAAAAAGTAAAAACCAAACGGTCTAATCATAGACTGTAAAAAAAAACACAACGTGGCACTTTATATATCGATTATATATATATTAGAATACGGATATGTCACGTCATATTTGAATGCATATTCGAATATCGAATAAAAAGTGACAGCCCTAATGTGCACTGTAGCACGATACTAACGATCTCTCTGTAAAGGCAGATCGCGGAGATATTTGAGACATTTTAATCGTTCACGATCTAATATCGTCATAGCGCACACCCCTACGCAGAATAGTGAGTAACCTGGTGTATATTTAATACTACCCGTAGTGCACACAGAAGCAGTGTTCCTCTAGACACTGCCGACCGCAGTTTTCTAAAAGGCTTAGTTTGGAAGGCTTGAAGGCAGAGTGCACTCAGTAGGAGTAAGGTGAACCTTCTCCCAGCAACCATTTGGCCGCTCTGTGCAGCCTGAACGCTTTCTACAGCGGTTGTTCTTCCATTACAACAGCCACATCAATAAAACACACGCATTGGACCTGTGGCGAGGAATCAGGAAGGACGCGGTGGGGGACGAACTGAAACCAGGCAGAGTAGGACACTGGCCCGGGACGCCTCTCGATAGCACATCTGCGGAACCATTGAGACGGAGTGCGGTTTGCTTCGATTTGCATCACTCGGGTGGTGCCTCCAAAGCTCCATCTGTTGCCATGGTGCGCTGCCTAGAATGGCCAGGGAGTTGGCAGCCTGCTAAATGCTTAAATGCGTCCGCTGCTCCCCGGCCTGTGTGATGCTGAGCATGACGGACGGAGATGAGGGAGGAGGCGGTGGTCCTCTTTTCATTTTTCGATGATGCTTTGAGCAACTAGTTGTAGGCTGATCATGCACCAGTCACTAGACTGTTGGTCTATTAATTATTTGTGGAACAAACAACGAAAGCTTTTTTGAATAGTAATGCGGTTTGATTGTGGAAGCGTTAATTGCGTCTGTGGGGTAGCCCAGCATTTACAAGGAAGATCAAATGTTTCCTTGTTGTAAATGTCTCCTGTCGAGAAGGCAATTTCCCAGCACAGCCTGTGGCTTTGTTACCACCACTTTGCAGCCCTGATGAATTATTTAGCGGTATCAGGCAAATGACTATAAGGCTCTTAGTTGGTCGTTAGTCCTGTTAATGCAGTCGTGTTGCTGTAGAAGATGTATTTCAAATCAAATGACCTCCAAACTGTCCAGAGGCACTGACGTCCCGAGTTCTGAATGTATGCCATCCACCGCAATCGTCTCACACCTTGTTGTTTTTTGTTTTTGTGTTCCACAGCTTGAAAACTATTTTTCTAGTCTGAAAAATCCTAAACTCAGGGTGAGTCCCATTTCTTCCACTTCCTGCACTGAAAGCACAACATGTCAGCAGCACTCCCTGGAGAGGGGGGGGGGTCCTCCCTCCCTGTAGAGGGGGGGGTCCTCCCTGGAGGGGGGGGGGTCCTCCCTGGAGGGAGGGGCTCAGGGCCCCCTGGGACCGGCCTTTGACCCGCAGCGGTCCCGCTTGTGTTTCAGGAGGAGCAGGAGATAGTGCGGCGACGTCAACAGAAGGACACCAAGGACAGCAAGAGTAACAGCACTACACCCACCAAGCCCAAAGAGCCGACCAAGGTACGGACAGAGCCCCCCCCCTCCCCCCTCCCTCTCCCGTATGGCTCTTTTGCCCTACGGTTGCTGTGGATGGCGGTTTGTGGACTTGTGAACCGGGATGAGCCCTGCGAGAGAGGGGTGTGTGACTGCGCCACGCCAGCTCACCCTGGCTCAAACACGGCGCCTAGAGTCAAGTCAAGTCAAGTTTATTTGTATAGCACAATTTTACATGCGGCTGAGACGCAACCAAAGTGCATCACAGGAAGTGCAGATACACAATGAAAAAAAAAACCTAAGGCAAAAAAGCGCAAGAAAATAAAAGAAAAGGAAGGGTTAAAAGACAAAGACTCTAGGAGTTAAAATAGGATAAAATAGAAGAGAAATTTAAAAGGTAACTAGGGGACACTATTTGCTGGCACTTGTAAAAAGGAAACGCTAATCGAAGGCCAGTGAAAAAAGGTGGGTCTTTAACTGAGATTTAAAATCATTTAGCGACTGGGCCTAGAGACGAGGTTTATGGCCGGCGGTGCGCCCTGTGGTCTCCCTGTCTCCCTCGAGGTCGGAATGTAGAACGTTTCAACTTAGCTTGTACCTTTTTTAAATAACCGGGACATGTCTGTAGTCAGCGCTGATCGATAGTGATTTTCAAATCAAGTCACCTCCTAGAACAACAAAAAAAAAATCTAGAATAGATTCAGAGTAGATTTCAATCTAGTATATAAATCTATTCTAAAAGTCAGACGTGCTGGCCAGCCTGTACTTCTCTTTTGCCGCTTTTCCACCGACAGTACCAGCTCGACTCGACTCGCCACGCCTTTTTTGCGTTTCCATTGGCAAAAAAAGTACCTGGTACCTAGTACCGGGTATTTTTTTTTAGTACTACCTCCGTCGAGGTTCCAAGTGAGCGGAGTAGGTACTTTAGTGTGACGTAAACAGGCTGCTGGCCACTGATTGGCCAGCGGCTGTAAATGGGAATAATCACTCAAAGTTAAGTTGTGTCCAGCGTGGTTGGAGTCCACAAACCCGCTCCCGAGGGGGACACTGATCAGCGTTTCGCCGTGTGTGTCGCTCCTTTCCCGGGGCTAGAGTTAGGCTGCGCGTGGTTGTGTGTGTCGGGCGTGGTTGTGTGTGTCCGGCGTGGCTGGAGTCCACGGACCGGCTCCGGAGGATCAGCGTTTCGCTGTTTCGTTTTAGTGTCGTTCCTTTCCTAGGGCTCGAGTTTCGCCTCCATCAACGTTACCGTATGACAACAATAGACGCGCAGTCACTGCGCTTTTTATTTTATTTTATTTTATTTCCCATCATAACCTTTCCCGGAAATCAGGAAATAGTTTTGATCAGATTCAGATTTCCCGGGAATCGCGTCTCCCGTGATTAAAACCTAACGACGACCCGCCCATGGTGGAGAGGTTCTTTTCTACGACCCGCCCACATTGAAGAGGTACTTTTTTTAGATGGAAACGCGCCTGGAACCGAGTCGAGGCGAGTTGAGTCGAGTCGAGCTGATACTGTCGGTGGAAAAGCGGCATTTGTGTACTCTTGACCCTCCCTCCTCCCTTCCTGCTGACCCCACCCGGCGGCCCTGCTCTGCTAGTCTGTCACAGCCGGCGCAAAACCCTTTTCATCAATTCTGAAAGCCGGGAGCGGCTCAATCTCAGACATTGCGACGTTAACTCCAACCAGATGAAGCGAGTTCCCCCCCCAACTCTGAACCGGTCGGTGCATCGCCTCCGCCTCACCTAACCTGTTTGCTGACTGCCAACTTGTTTTGCACACGCACACGCACACACACACACTCACACTCACCTGCAAAAACTCACACTCACACACGCACGCACGCACGCAAACACACACTCAAACACAAACACTCACGCACATGCAACCACTCACTCGCTCTCACACACACACACACACACACACACACACACACACACACACACACACACACACACACACACACACACACACACACACACACACACACGTGTGTGCGACTAGGTGCTACAGCAGGATTCCTGCGGTGAGGAGGAGGAGCCGAGCCCGGTGGCGGTGAAGGCGTCGCCCAAGCCCCGCAGGGCCCGTCTGCTGTCCAAGGGCCGCAAGCTGAACAACAAGAAGCGCGGGCGGCCCAAGAAGGCGGCGGCGGCGGTGGCGGCGGCGGTGGAGCGCAAGAACAACAACAAGAAGGGCCAGAGCGCCCTGGAGCTACTGCACGCCAAGACCCTCTCCGCAGCCCCCCCTCAGGGTCGGCATCACACACACACACACACACGCACACAAACAAACACATGGCCGCACACGGACAAACTCTCGTCCTTGTTTTTTCCAATGTGATTGCTTTCCCATTGTCGTCTCCGTCGTTGTTGGCATCGCCAACCTGTCCTGCACCCTGACTCCAGACACTGGTGTCAGGCTCATTGCAGCGGGTGTGTTTGTACTGCCTTCATTGGAGTGTGTGTGTGTGTGTTGTGTCTCCAGATGCCTACCGCTCTCCTCAGAGTCCCTACTACCAGCTACCTCCCAAGGTCCAGCACTACGCCTCTAGCCAGCTGCTGATGAGCCCCACCCCTCCTGGCCTGCAGCATCTACTGGGTTAGCTCTCACTCTCTACACCGCCGCCCCCCAACCCCGTCTCATACTGTGTTTACATATTTACTGCTAAGCAAAACAATCCGCTTGTATCCGTGAAGTGATATCACAATAGATTCTCATGTTTGTCTACTCAATTGCGTTTTTGTGTTGCAGACACAGTGCACTGTCAGCCCTTTTAAATCATCAATGTTTAGGCTTCTTGTGTTTTTCTTTTCTCCATTGACGTTTTAAATGTCGACCACCGCTCTGATCTCAGCCCTTCCCCTCTGCATCCCCGACACGTCTCCCGCTGTGTGGGGGGGGGGGGGGCGTGGTCTGTGGTCTGTACCGTCCAGCTGCCTCCTCCTCTGCCTCCTTCTGACGCGTTTGTCTCCCGTCTTCCTCAGACAACATCAAGGTCCAGTACCTGCAGTTCATGGGCTACATGAAGACGCCGCAGTACCGCTCCAACCTGCAGCAGCTGCTGGAGCAGGAGAAGGTGAAGGGTTCGCCTCCCCACCGCCCCTCTGGCCTGGCTTCGGCTGCCTGCCTCACAGGCTGATTCATAAGCAGCCTGTGAGGGCCGGCGCCCGTGTCGGAAGCCCGTATTGGTCCAGTTCTGTTAGAATGATGCACAGTGTACCTTCTTGTCCTTATTGTGATGCGATGCAACAGGAAATGGGCAGAGGCCGACTGAAGCGACTCGTGAGATTCTGTTCTCCTTCTCTTTTCTGAATCTTAACACGACGGAGAGAGAAAAAAGACATAATAAAAAAAACATACAATAAAATGAACAAAATCAACTCTACTATGATCCGCCCTGCCCGGTCTGCCTCTGACGGCCCCCCCCCCCCACCGTTCTCCTCCGTCTCCTCACCGTCTGAACGCCTCCTCCTCCTCCTCCTCCTCCTCCTCCTCCTCCTCCTCCTCCTCCTCCTCCTCCTCTCTGCAGCTGAAGCAGCGGGAGCTCTCGGGCCAGGCGGAGCAGCTCCACTCGGTGTGCGAGTCCCACCGGGAGAAGATCAAACGGCTGTTCCAGACCAAGCTGGACGAGGTGAGCAGCAGAGCCTCCACACCACGCTGCCACACACACACAGACAGACAGAGACACACAGACAGACAGACAGACAGAGACACACAGACAGAGACACACAGAGACACACAGACAGACACACAGACAGAGACAGACAGACAGACAGACAGACGGACAGACAGAGGGACAGACAGACAGACAGACAGACACAGACAGACAGACAGAGACACACAGACAGAGACACACAGACAGACAGACAGACACACAGACAGAGACACACAGACAGAGACACACAGACAGACAGACAGACAGACAGAGACACACAGACAGACAGACAGACAGAGACACACAGACAGAGACACACAGACAGAGACACACAGACAGAGACACACAGACAGAGACACACAGACAGACAGACAGACAGACAGAGACACACAGACAGAGACACACAGACAGAGACACACAGACACACAGACAGACAGACACACAGACAGAGACACACAGACAGACAGACACACAGACAGAGACACACAGACACACACAGACAGACACACAGACAGACAGACAGACACACAGACAGACAGAGACACACAGACAGACACACAGACAGAGACACACAGACAGAGACACACAAACAGACAGACACACAGACAGACACACAGACACACAGACAGAGACACACAGACACACAGACAGAGACACACAGACACACAGACAGACACACACACAGACAGACACACAGACACACAGACAGAGACACACAGGCCACTGGGCGTTAAGCCGGCTTTATGGTCGCCGTAGCGATAACCCTGTGTGTGTCGCACTCCTCTCGCCCCGCTCCGTGGACTCCGTCTGTCGGGGGGGCTGATGTGTTGCCGTGGCAACGGACCGTGGTAGTAGACCGACAGGCAATTTAGGCATGGGAATTTCGAGAGAGTGTCTTATGGGTCGTTACCTTCATGGGATTATAGCCAGATATGTGTTCTGTGTGTGTTCTGTGTGTCTATATATAAATACATCTATCTGTTATCCATCTAAAGGGGGTGGGTTCATCACAATTGCCTCTTGATTGCATCATCTGATAAATTGCATTTTGGCCTGGGCAGTAAGATGATGTCATGTCAACACACAACACGTACATCAACACACAACACGTACATCAACACAACACGTACATCAACACACAACACGTACATCAACACAACACGTACATCAACACACAACACGTACATCAACACGTACATCAACACACAACACGTACATCAACACACAACACGTACATCAACACACAACACGTACATCAACACACAGCACGTACATCAACACACAACACGTACATCAACACACAACACGTACATCAACACACAACACGTACATCAACACACAACACGTACATCAACACACAACACGTACATCAACACACAACACGTACATCAACACACAGCACGTACATCAACACACAACACGTACATCAACACACAACACGTACATCAACACACAACACGTACATCAACACACAGCACGTACATCAACACACAACACGTACATCAACACAACACGTACATCAACACACAACACGTACATCAACACACAACACGTACATCAACACACAACACACAACACATACATCAACACACAACACACAACACGTACATCAACACAACACGTACGTCAACACACAACACGTACGTCAACACACAACACGTACGTCAACACACAACACGTACATCAACACACAACACGTACATCAACACACAACACGTACATCAACACACAACACGTACATCAACACACAACACGTACATCAACACACAACACGTACATCAACACACAACACGTACATCAACACACAACACTTACATCAACACACAACACGTACATCAACACACAACACGTACATCAACACACAACACGTACATCAACACACAACACGTACATCAACACACAACACGTACGTCAACACACAACACGTACGTCAACACACAACACGTACATCAACACACAACACGTACATCAACACGTACATCAACACACAACACGTACATCAAACACACAACACGTACATCAACACACAACACGTACATCAACACACAACACGTACAACAACACGTACATCAACACACAACACGTACATCAACACACAACACGTACATCAACACACAACACGTACATCAACACACAACACGTACATCAACACGTACATCAACACACAACACGTACATCAACACACAGCACGTACATCAACACACAACACGTACGTCAACACACAACACGTACGTCAACACACAACACGTACATCAACACACAACACGTACATCAACACACAACACGTACATCAACACACAACACGTACATCAACACACAACACGTACATCAACACACAACACGTACATCAACACACAACACGTACATCAACACACAACACGTACATCAACACACAACACGTACATCAACACACAACACGTACATCAACACACAACACGTACATCAACACACAACACGTACATCAACACACAACACGTACATCAACACACAACACGTACATCAACACACAACACGTACATCAACACACAACACGTACATCAACACACAACACGTACATCAACACAACACGTACATCAACACACAACACGTACATCAACACACAACACGTACATCAACACACAACACGTACATCAACACACAACACGTACATCAACACGTACATCAACACACAACACGTACGTCAACACACAACACGTACATCAACACACAACACGTACATCAACACACAACACGTACATCAACACGTACATCAACACACAACACGTACATCAACACACAACAGTGCCGATGCTCTATTGGGCCCAGATCCACGTTCACCTGTGTCGTCACAGAATACCTAACGTCTGTGTGTGTGTGTGTGTGTGTCTGTGTCTGTGTGTGTGTGTGTGTGTGTGTGTGTGTGTGTGTGTGTCTGTGTGTGTGTGTGTGTGTGTGTGTGTGTGTGTGTGTGTGTGTGTGTCTGTCTCTGTGTGTGTGTGTGTGTGTGTGTGTGTGTGTGTGTGTGTGTGTGTGTGTGTGTGTGTCTGTGTGTGTGTGTGTGTGTGTGTGTGTGTGTGTGTGTGTGTGTGTCTGTGTCTGTCTCTGTGTGTGTGTGTGTGTGTGTGTGTGTGTGTGTCTGTCTCTGTCTCTGTGTGTGTGTGTGTGTGCGTGCGCCCCCAGCTGGGCGTGAAGGCTCTGACGGTGGAGGACCTTCTCCAGGCCCAGAAGGAGATCTCTGCCCACAACCGGCAGCTGAAGGAGCAGACCAAGCAGCTGGAGAGGGAGATGTCGGAGCTGCGGGACCATAGCCTTCTGCTGGTGAGACCCCCCCCCCCCCCCCCCCCCACCACCACCACATGGTCATCAGGTCCATCTCCAACACGTCCTCCCTGTTAGCCAGGCCTAGGGAACACACACACACACACACATGGGGGTGGGGCGTTCCTTAGATCAATACTTGAAGACTATTCTGGGTTTAAAGCATTTAAAGGTTTCGTGTTTCAAGCACTAATGTGGATTCAACCAGTAAATACATTATTCATTTTTAAATGGTCGAGCATTTTTTTTTTTTTTTTCCTGTTTCTGGATTGTTTTTGTTCAAGTATTAGAATATTAGAATTAGAGTTCTAAACCATTGTATAATATGTAAAACGAAAGGTCTCGTTTGGCCCAAATTCAAAGTGTGTGTGTGTGTGTGTGTGTGTGTGTGTGTGTGTGTGTGTGTGTGTGTGTGTGTGTGTGTGTGTGTGTGTGTGTGTGTGTGTGTGTGTGTGTGTGTGTGTGTGTGTGTGTGTGTGTGTGTGTGTGTGTGTGCAGCTGAAGGCCCGCTGTGAGGAGCTGCGTCTGGACTGGGGCTCTCTGTGTCTGGAGAGTCTGCTGAAGGAGAAGCAGGCGCTGCGCCGGCAGATCTCCGAGAAGCAGAGGCACTGCCTGGAGCTGCAGGTACGGTGGCCAGAGCCCTCCTCACTGGTGGTCACTGTGTGTAACGCCCCCCCCCTGGTGGTCACCCTGTGTAACGGCCCCCCCCTGGTGGGCACTCTGTGTAACGGCCCCCCCCTGGTGGTCACTCTGTGTAACGGCCCCCCCCCCCCTGGTGGTCACTCTGTGTAACGGCCCCCCCCCCCCCCCCTGGTGGTCACTCTGTGTAACGGCCCCCCCCTGGTGGGCACTCTGTGTAACGGCCCCCCCCTGGTGGTCACTCTGTGTAACGGCCCCCCCCCCCCCCCCCTGGTGGTCACTCTGTGTAACGGCCCCCCCCCTGGTGGTCACTCTGTGTAACGGCCCCCCCCCCTCTGGTGGTCACTCTGTGTAACGGCCCCCCCCCTGGTGGTCACTCTGTGTAACGGCCCCCCCCCCTGGTGGTCACTCTGTGTAACGGCCCCCCCCCCCTGGTGGTCACTCTGTGTAACGCCCCCCCCCTGGTGGTCACCCACAGATCAGCATCGTGGAGCTGGAGAAGAGCCAGCGGCAGCAGGAGCTGCTCCAGCTCAAGGCGTACGGGCCGTGCGACGGCTCCCCCTACAGGAAGGCGCTGGACCCGCGCCAGGGCCTGGAGCCCGACCCCTCCAAGCTGCTGCTGCTGTCGTCGTCGTCGTCGTCGTCGTCGGGCGCCGCCGCCGCCGCCGCCGCCCTCAACGGCCTGGGCGGCGAGGTCAACGGCGCCGCCACCAAGGGGGAGCACCTGCTCGCGCGCTACCTGCCCGCCATCGCCATGGAGCACGAGGCCTCCTCCGCCCCCCTCGTCGTCGTCGCCGCCGCCAACGGGCGGGGGGGGGCGCGCCACCTGGGGGTCTGCCACGCCCTGCCCGACTACACCCGCTTCTCGCCGGCCAAGATCGCCCTGCGGCGCCACCTCAACCAGGACTCCACGCTGCTGCAGCTGCGCGGCGCGGCGGCGCTGGCCACTCACAGGTTGGTTGGCGACCCAACCACGCTGTCCCCGCTCGTCCTGCTCCTCACCGAGTGACGGGGCTTAGGGGGGGGCGGGGCTAGGGGTTAGGGGCGGGGCTAAGGGTATGTTGTCTCCGCTCGTCCTGCTCCTCACCGAGTGATGGGGTTAGGGGGGGCGGGGCTAGAGGCGGGGTTAGGGGGCGGGGCTAAGGGCACGCTGTCTCCGCTCCTCCTCCTCACTGAGTGACGGGGTTATGGGCGGGGTTAGGGGCGGGGCTACGAACACGCTGGTGGGCCGTTGATTGGTGATCAGGAGAAAGTCAATCCAAAAATTCAGGGCTTTAAATAGAAGTGATTGTATTGTGAAGAATGTGTAACGATGTGTATTTTACGACTTTGTTCTATATTATAAAATTAAAAGTCCAAATTTTGAAATAACTTAAATTTGCATGTGATGACTTTTTTTTTTGCAAAATATTATCTTTTATTTTTGATTTCGTGTATTTTATATAGCCATATTAATGCGAATCTGTGATAAGTTTCCCAGAAACTGTTATCGTGTTACTTTAATCATCTGTTACTTTTACTATTACTTTTATCATCATTACTTTAATCTCAGCTGTAGCACATAGTGCTTACAATCATGGTCATATATTCATAACAAAAGATTAACACAAAGTGTTCCACGGAAACAATATAATACCAATCAGTCCATAAAATACCACAGCATCACTGACCCATAAACCTCACACAATTTTTTATTTACCAAAAAAAAAAACGTATGCAGAATATGGACAAAATAAACCATGGTCACATATCTATTCTAAAAATATCAATTAAAAAATTGACGCCTGTCGAAGCCTCACATCTTATCAGGCCAAAGCGGTAGAGAGGTATTCCACTCTATTCGACTATAGTGTATGTATAGTCTATATCTAATCCCAATCACCAGGCAGGGCTCAGAGGGCAGCAGAGGGCTTTAGTACACAAGCGCACGGTTCAACTACCGTTGTCAATAACTGATACATACAAGTGTTGGACCCACGGAACTACGGTTATTGATAACCACGCCACGACGGCTTTGAGTATGCCGTTGGGGAATTGTGGGCAGTTGAAAAGAGCGTGTCGATGCATGTTATCCTGTGTTGGCGTATTTGAATGTATTTATGGGTCGTAAACATTCCATTCCCTTACCTTTGCACCTTGAGACGGCCAAACGTAGATCTTTTCTGCGAACACAGATTGGCCACAAAGAATGTAAGCGGTAATCTTGTTTTTTTCTTTCTCGGTTGTCCCACATAATACGTATTGCTTGTTTATGATTTGTAGTTTACGTTAAAAGTGACGTATTGTACCACCACCTGTGTGATTAGCCGTTAACAAGCCGTTTTAGAAAATCTGCCTCTTCTGACATCACTGGTGGGCGTGTCCACCTTGATGTGTGATGGATAGAGGAGCAACGTTTGCTACGGTCCACTGGGGTAGGCAGCTGGTAGACTGATCTATCCAGCACACATCTAGGGGGACAGGCCCACCTGTGATGTCAGAAGATGTCCGATTTTCAAGCCGGCTTGTGACGGCCAATCACACTCGCACCCGGTGGTATAACATGTCACCTTTTTAAAAAAAAGAATCGCAGCCGTCTTCTGAGCAGCGGATAAGGGTGGCGCAGGGTGGCGGCTAACCGTTGTGTGCTGTTTGTGTGTGTCAGGGGAGAATTGGGCGGTGTGACGTCTCCCCTGGGCGCCAAGCTCAGCTGCCCCTCTCCCAGCTCCTCCGACGGCCACAACAGCACCCCCAAGGCCTCCGACCGGGTGAGGACACGCCTCCTACACAGCCCTGTCTGATGGATCTGTCTTGACAGACGCACACCACTCACCCACAGGCCACACTGACGTCGCCGCCTCCCGGTGACTACTGTCATTTTTACCCAGAGACTCACTGACTCTCTCTGGGACCCTGTCCCCCTCTCTCCCCGTCTCTCCCCTCCTCCCTCACTCCCTCTCTGTCCATGTCCCTCTCTCTCCCCCTCTCTCCCCTCCTCCCTCACTCCCTCTCTGTCTGTCCCCCTCTCTCCCCCTCTCTCCCCTCCTCCCTCACTCCCTCTCTGTCCATGTCCCTCTCTCTCCCCCTCTCTCCCCTCCTCCCTCACTCCCTCTCTGTCTGTCCCCCTCTCTCCCCCTCTCTCCCCTCCTCCCTCACTCCCTCTCTGTCTGTCCCTCTCTCTCCTCTCCCTCTCTGTCCATGTCCCTCTCTGTCTGTCCCTCTCTCTCCTCTCCCCTCTGTCTGTCCCTCTCTCTCCTCTCCCCTCTGTCTGTCCCTCTCTCTCCTCTCCCCTCTGTCTGTCCCTCTCTCTCCTCTCCCTCTCTGTCTGTCCCTCTCTCTCCTCTCCCCTCTGTCGGTCCCTCTCTCTCCTCTCCCCTCTGTCTGTCCCTCTCTCTCCTCTCCCCTCTGTCTGTCCCTCTCTCTCCTCTCCCTCTCTGTCTGTCCCTCTCTCTCCTCTCCCTCTCTGTCTGTCCCTCTCCCTCCTCTCCCCTCTCTGTCTGTCCCTCTCCCTCCTCTCCCCTCTGTCTGTCCCTCTCTCTCCTCTCCCCTCTGTCTGTCCCTCTCTCTCCTCTCCCCTCTGTCTGTCCCTCTCTCTCCTCTCCCTCTCTGTCTGTCCCTCTCTCTCCTCTCCCTCTCTGTCTGTCCCTCTCTCTCCTCTCCCTCTCTGTCTGTCCCTCTCTCTCCTCTCCCTCTCTGTCTGTCCCTCTCTCTCCTCTCCCTCTCTGTATGTCCCTCTCTCTCCTCTCCCCTCTCTGTCCGTGTCCCTCTCTCCTCTTCCCCCTAACCCCTCACTCCCTGTCTGTCCATCTCCCCCTCTCCCTCCCCCCCCCCCCCCCCCCCCCCCCCCCCACTCCCTGGGTGTGTGTCTAGGGTGGGAAGGAGAAGAGTCCATCGGGGCCGGGCGGAGAGCCCCCCATCAAGAGCCTTCCCATCAGTATCCCTCTGAGCACCGTCCACCCCAGTAAGCTGCCAGTCAGCATCCCACTCGCCAGTGTGGTGCTGCCCAGCCGCGCAGAGAGACTGGTGGGTACACACACGCTGGCACACACACACACACACGCTGGCACACACACACACACACGCTGGCACACACACACACACACGCTGGCACACACACACACGCTGGCACACACACACACACGCTGGCACACAGACACTGGCACACACACACACACGCTGGCACACACACGCTGGCACACACACGCTGGCACACACACACACACGCTGGCACACACACGCTGGCACACACACGCTGGCACACAGGCACACACACACACACGCTGGCACACACACGCTGGCACACAGGCACACACACACACACACGCTGGCACACACGCTGGCACACAGACACACACTGGCACACACACGCTGGCACACACACACACACGCTGGCACACACACGCTGGCACACACGCTGGCACACACACACACACACACGCTGGCTCACACACACACACACACTGGCTCACACACGCTGGCACACAGACACACACTGGCACTCAGACACACACTGGCACACACACACTGACACACACACACACACACACACACACAGGCTCACACACACTGGCACACACACACACACACGCACTGGCTCCCTCCCTGGGCTTGGTTGCAGAATGATGGGTGTGGGATGTTTTTGCATTAGTTAGGTGTCTGTATCCAATACCGGTCCACTGCAAGATACATGATATGATAGAGAGCTCTCCCTGAACGTGGTGTCGTGATAGAGAGCTCTCCCTAAACGTGGTGTCGTGATAGAGAGCTCTCCCTAAACGTGGTGTCGTGATAGAGAGCTCTCCCTAAACGTGGTGTCGTGATAGAGAGCTCTCCCTAAACGTGGTGTCGTGGCAGTACCGCTACGGCAGAGCTCCTAGAGTGTAAAAGGCCAGCGTCTTGTTTTTATCTCTCCAGAGGAGCACTCCCAGTCCTGTGTCTCAGATGGGACAGTCCAACGGTAAGACTCTCCTCACAGCTCACTCACCACACCTTTCACACCCTCACACCACCTCATACACACACGCCCTCACAGCCACGCTCCCCCTCACACTCCCTCACAACCACACTCTCCCTAAGACACACTCTCCCTCACTCTCCCTCTCTCTCCCTCACATCCACACTCTCCCTCACTCTCCCTCTCTCTCCCTCACTCTCCCTCACTCTCCCTCTCTCTCTCTCCCTCACTCTCCCTCACTCTCCCTCACATCCACACTCTCCCTCTCTCTCCCTCACAGACACATCATCACACTCTCACTCACAGCCTCACTCTCCCTTGGTGCCCTGGCCAGTGGGCCAGCACCGCGCTGTGAGCGTGACTCCACATGGTCTGACCCCTTGCCCCCCTTGACCTCTTGACCCCTTGACCCCTTGACCTCTTGCCCCCAGGCTTCTGCTCTGGCTCAGGGCTGATGAACGGCGGCTGTCACTCTGACGACCACGACGGCGCCTCTTCCTCCCCCCACCCGCACGCCAACGCCTGCCCCGCGGGCCACCCCGCCGCCGCCGCCGCCGGCGGGGGGGGGGTGCTCCACTACGCCGACGGGCCCCCCAGGATCCTCCCGGAGGACCACCCCCCGGGGGGGGGGGGGGAGTCGTCGGACGCCGAGCTGCAGGACGGCGAGTCCCGCCGCCGCATCTTCTTCTCCTCCTCCTCCTCGTCTTCCTCGTCCTCGTCGTCCTCTTCCTCGTCCTCCTTAGGGGGAGCGGCGAGGAACCACCACCACCACCACCATCACCACGGCAACAACAACGGCAACAACAACGCCAAGCAGGGTCATCACGGTAACCACGGAAACAACCACCACCACCACCACCACCACCATCAGCCCCACCACCACCACCACCAGTCGCCCGGGCTCCAACAACCCCAGCAGCAGCAGCAGCAGCAGCCACACCCCCACCCCCCCGCCACACACAGCACCCCCGCAGCGCACGGGGCGGGGGCCCAGGAGGGGCGCCGGCGCGGCCGCAGGAAGCGGAGCTCCGTGGGGGGGGGGGGGCGCCGCGGCCGCCAGCGGCTCCCCCAAGAGGAGGTCTTTCCACGGGCTGGGGGCCGGCGGCCACCCGGCGGGCTCCCCGCTCAACATCAACACCATGGTGGGTCCCCCCTCCACGCACGCACGCACGCACGCACGCACGCACGCACGCACGCACGCACGCACGCACGCACGCACGCACGCAGGGACAAACGCACACACATATGCATGTGCACACATATGCACGTGCACACATATGCACGCGCACACATAAACTGAGAAACACACACATACACACTACACAGACTCACTGAGACCAACACACACATTCACATTGTTGTTTACGCTTCGCACCCACTTGCGAAACTCACTAGATCCCAACAGTAGAGCCTGATAACCTGGAGTGTGTGTGTGTGTGTGTGTGTGTGTGTGTGTGTGTGTGTGTGTGTGTGTCCTGGTGTGTGTGTGTGTGTGTGTCCTGGTGTGTGTGTGTGTGTGTCTCCTGGTGTGTGTGTGTGTGTGTGTGTCTCCTGGTGTGTGTGTGTGTGTGTGTCTGTGTCTCCTGGTGTGTGTGTGTGTGTGTGTGTGTGTGTGTGTGGACAGGTGAACAACATCAACCAGCCCCTGGAGATCTCGGCCATCTCGTCCCCGGAGCAGGGCAGCCCGGCGGGGGACCGCGACCAGCCCCCCGTCCTGAAGCGGGAGCGGCCCCTGGAGCTCAACGGGACGGCCTCCTACTCCTCCGCCCTCAGCTCCGACGACGACGGGGACTCGGGGTACCCGGCCGACACCTCCAGCTCACGGTACGCATGAGGACCCCCCCACCACAATCACTACTACCACTACTACTACTACCACCACCACCCCCCCCACCACAACCACCACCACTACTACTACCACCACCACCACCCCCCCACCACAACCACAATCACTACTACTACCACCACCACCACTACTACCACCACAACCATCACTACTACCACCACCTCAACCACCACCACCACCCCCCCCCACCACAACCATCACCACCACCACTACTACTACTACCACCACCACAATCACTACTACTACTACTACTACCACCACCCCCCCAACCACAACCACCACCACCACTACTACCACCACCACAACCACAACCATCACCACCACCACCACCCCCACAATCACTACTACCACCTCAACCACCACCACCCCCCCACCACAACCATCACCACCACTACTACTACCACCACCACCATCACCACCACCACTACCACAACCACCACCACCACCCCACCACAACCACCACCACCACCACCACCCCCCCACCACAACCATCACCACCACCACTACCACTACTACCACCACCACTACTACTACTACCACCACCCCCCCACCACAACCATCACTACTACTACCACCACCCCCCCAACCACAACCATCACTACCACCACTACTACCACCACCACCACCACAACTACCACCACCACCACCACAACTACCACCACCACCACCACAACTACCACCACCACCACCACAACTACCACCACCACCACCACTACTACCATCTCCATCACCACCACCACCACCACCACCAACCAGTAGGACCAGGAGACACACACACACACCAGGAGACACACACACACACACACACACACCAGGAGACACACACACACACACACACACCAGGAGACACACACACACACACACCAGGAGACACACACACACACACACACACACACCAGGAGACACACACACACACCAGGAGACACACACACACACACACACACACACCAGGAGACACACACACACACCAGGAGACACACACACACACCAGGAGACACACACACACACACACACACCAGGAGACACACACACACACACCAGGAGACACACACACACACACACACACACACACACACACACACACACACACACACACACACACACACACACACACACACACACACACACACACACACACACACACACACACACACACACCAGGAGACCCCAGAGGCCGGTGGCCTGCGGGGTCTGTGCTGTAGTTCATGTGTTCATTAAGTTTGTCTTCCTCCTTCTTCCTAAAGAATTGAACGAAAGATCGCCACCATCTCTCTGGAGAGCAGAGACGGGCCCAGCAGGACCGGAGAGGGAGGAGAGAGAGGTCTGAAACACTCACTCACTCATATACACTCACTCATATACACTCACTCACTCATATATACACTCACTCATATATACACTCACTCACTCATATATACACTCACTCACTCATATACACTCACTCACTCATATATACACTCACTCACTCATATATACACTCACTCACTCATATATACACTCACTCACTCATATACACTCAATCACTCATATACACTCACTCACTCACTCACTCACTCATGTATACACTCACTCACTCATATATACACTCACTCACTCATATATACACTCACTCACTCATATACACTCACTCACTCATATATACACTCACTCACTCATATATACACTCACTCACTCACTCACTCACAGGGCCGGCTCTCACCTCCTCCTCTCCTCCCTCCCAGGGAGGAAGTGCGGCGGCAGCAGTGGCCACAGCACGGGCAGCGACGCCTCCTCCTCCTCCTCCTCCTCCCTCTGCTCCACCAGCAAGTGGAAGTCCACCTTCTCCCCCATCTCCGACCCCAAGCACCCGGGCTCCGACGTGAGGCAGGGGGGCTCCCCCTTCGGCCTGGGGGGCCCCTGCCGCGGCCCCGACCCCGACTCCTCCGACCACAAGCAGCAGCAGCAGCAGCAGCAGCCGCCGCCGACGGGGCGGAGGGGCAGCGAGGGGGACCCCGCCGCCTTCTCCTCCTCCTCCTCCAACCCCTTCCTCAGCCAGGAGGTGGTGCTCCGGGGTGGAGGAGGAGGAGGTGGTGGTGGAGGAGGAGGAGGGTCGCAGGGCGGCGGCGGCGGCGGTCCAGACCAGCGCCAGAGCTTCCAGAAGCAGAAGGGGTCCCGGGACTGGGAGCTGAAGGCCGGCGGTGGCGGCGGCGGCGGCAGCAGCAGCAGCGGTGGCAGCAGCAGCCTGGCCGGCCAGAACCTCTTCATGGCCGCCGCTGCCAGCGGGGGGGGCGGAGGCGGCGGCGGCGGCGGCGGGGGGGGAGGGGGCATCCTGAGCGGGAAGGCGGGCGGCGGCGGCGGTGGCGGCGGCGGTCCCGCGGCGGGCCCGGCGGCCCCGGGGTCGGGGGGGCAGTACCTGGGGGCCCAGTTCTCCCTCGGCGGCGGGGGGGGGCCGACGGTGCTGCAGTCGCTGTTCGGCGCCCAGACGGGGGCGCCCACGGTGAACAGCGGCGCGCGGCTGGTCAACGGCCACTGCTCCATGGGGGGCTTCCCCAGCGCCGGGCTGGCCGGCGGAGCGGCGGGAGGTAAGAGGAGCGGCGCCGAGCGGGGACCCCCCCCCCCCAGGGGGCCCGCTAGAGGGGTCAGGGGTCAAGGGGGGGGGGGGGGGGTGCTCAGGGGTCAGGGGGTGGAGCTCTGAGGGCGCCGGGGAAGGGGAAGGGTTGTCATGGGAACAAACACGACAAACCGATGCAACGGGGACTTCTGAGTGACTGACTGACTGACTGACTGACTGACTGACCGATGGACCGACTGGACCCTGCTTGGCATTAACCCCCCCCCCACACCCCCCCCCTCGCTGCTTCTTATTTTGCGTTGGCGCCGCCCACTGAACACGTCGCTGACTTCGACCCTAAAAGTTTTTCCAATTGATAAAAAGAATCATCAATTGGAAAAAGTCGATGGTTGACGTCTCTCTGTGGGCGTGTCTTGGTGCGTTTGTGTCGGTCGCTTCACTGTGACGATGACGATCCAATCTTGCATGTAACATGAAAGCGTTTGTTGTGCAGCGCTGTCGTCATGGCAACGCTGATTGGTGTTGCGTCGTAAAGCCCTGCCAGGGGGGGGGGTCACGGTGGACCGACGAGTGGCTCGCTCAGTGTCCTGGCATGTGGAAGACTCGCTTGCCGCTCTGCAAAACCTGCTTCAGCCCCTGCTTCCCTCTGTCCCCCTCTCTCTCTCTCTCTCCCTCTCTCTCTCTCTCCTCCCCTCTCCTCCTCTCTGTACCTCCTCTGCCTGCTCCTCCGCGGCCCCCCCCCCCCCCCCCCCTCCCCCTCCCCCCCCCTGCTGTGTGTGATCCGCAGGTATCTTTCACCACGTGGTGCCCTCCTCCGTGTCCTCCCATCAGTTTGGGAGCGCGCTGCCCGGCCCCGGAGGCCTGGGGCCCCTGCTCGGCCTGGCCTCCTCCGCCTCGCCCCACACCCAGCAGCACGCCTCGGCCCCCCCGGCCGCCTCCATGCGCCTCCTGGCCGCGGGCTCCTCCTCCACCTCCTCCTCCCTGTCCCAGGCACAGCAGGGCCGCACGCAGTCGGTCCTGCACAGCCCCGCCAAGCCCGGCGGCGCCTCCTCCTCCTCCTCCTCCTCCCTGCCCCCGCCGCCTCCCCTGCACTGCGTGGCTCCCGCCTCCTCCTCCTCCTCCTCCTCAGCAGCCGGCACGGCGCCACACCTCCACCCCACGGCGCCCCCCCCGCCATGCCCCGCCTCCTCATCATCCTCCTCCTCCTCCCCTGCCGCGCGCCTGGTGGCCCAGCCATCCTCCTCCTCCTCCTCCTCCTCCTGCTCCTCCCACTACTCCTCCCTGCATCACCAGCGAGCTCACTCATCCCTCTCTCTCTCCACCTCCTCCTCTACCATCTCCCCTGCTTCTGTGTCCGCTGCCTCTGCTGCTGCTGCCGCCGCTGCCGTCTCCTCCTCCTCCTCCTCCTCTGCTCGGCCCTTCACGGTGCACTACTCCCCTCGCCCACCCCCCCCTCCGGCTGTCAGCAGCAGCTCAGCAGGGGGTGGCGGTGGCGGCGGCGGGGGCGGCGGCGGGGCGGGCGCGTGGAGGACTCTGAGTGTGAACGGCTCCCAAGGTGCCTCGCAGCTCTCTGGCACCCGACCCAGATAGGGCTGGGGAGTGGGGGGAGTGGGGGGAGTGGGGGGCGGAGAGAGGGGGGGAGGGAGCTTAGGAGGGGAGGGGTGGAGGGGTGGAGGGGCCGGGTGGTTGTTGAGCAATCAGAGGAAGAGGAACAGTCTCAGAATCTGAGTCTGGCCTCCTGCAGTTCTGCATCAGAACATGGGTGAGTCTGAGGCGTTGAGGCGCTGATGTGAGTGTGGTGATGCACCTCGCTTCGTTGTGCCCCCCGCCCCGCATGTGAAATCACCTCGACAGTTCTTGCACACGCACACAGTGCTACAAAGTACACAGCCTGGCCTTTGTGTTTATATCAGATGTAAATATAGATTTGATCATTGCTCTGAAAAACAACATTGATTTGGAAAACCGTGGTCCTATTCAATACAAAATTAGTTATCAGTTGACACTTAGTGACAGCGTTTAGCAAATGCATCAACTGAACTTTTTTTTTTTCCTTTGATAACGGCCCACTAGCCAAAAGTACACTGAGGTTAGCGTGCTGAACTCTCATTGGTTGTCACAGTGCTTGTTAGATTACAAGATTAGATTAGTTTAACGAATCCCCATGGAGTAAAATGCAAGTTCCACAACAGGAAGGAACTGTACAATCACAGGAAGAATGTTCATTGGTAATTGTGGCTGCAGCAGGAACAGAAGCCCCCCCAGAGTCGCATGCTAAACCTGAGGTCATTAAACTAACTTTACATTAGTCCGCTCATTAAACTAACTTTACATTAGTCCGCTCATTAAACTAACTTTACATTAGTCCGCTCATTAAACTAACTTTACATTAGTCCGCTCATTAAACTAACTTTACATTAGTCAGTCATTAAACTAACTTTACATTAGTCCGCTCATTAAACTAACTTTACATTAGACCAGTCATTAAACTAACTTTACATCAGACCAGTCATTAAACTAACTTTACATCAGACCAGTCATTAAACTAACTTTACATCAGACCAGTCATTAAACTAACTTTACATCAGACCAGTCATTAAACTAACTTTACATAAGACCAGTCATTAAACTAACTTTACATTAGTCCGGTCATTAAACTCAGACAGAAGACCAGTCCTGCCTCCTGATCATTGATGTAATGGTCTCTTGGCTGAGGCCTAAAACCAGACCAGGTGTTTTAATGATCTCCTGTTCGTTCTGACCCGTCTTGCCTCCCCCACAGCCGCCCACCGCTTTAGCAGATAAATTGATGCAAGTCTTTTTACTCCCTGTGACTGCGTCCATCCTGACTCTACAACCTTGAACTTGTTCTCAAAGAGGCTTGGCCGCCGCCGGCCGGCCGGCCGGCCCCCGAGTCCTCCCGGCCTCACGCTGTTTCTCTCCCTGTGCCGTGGCAGGTAACTGATGAAAACTACCTCAACCCAACGTAAACCTATGCAACCGGGACGCTCACCTTACCCACCGACGCTTCAGCACGCCGCCACACGCCCACCGCCACTGAGACCGGCCGCCGTACTGGGATGTAATGCGTCTGCACCACTCTACTCTCACGCACGCACACACACACACACACACACCATTCTCATGCACACGCCCCCACACACACACACACACACATGCAGGCAAACGTGCACACGCATACACGCACATTCTCAGATACGCACTCAGACTTCCAAAGCATAAGTCATGCTTACAAGTGATGAAATTAATGTCTAGATGCATACAGATATGATGTGTCTGTAGTCTGTGGTCCTCACAGGAACTGAACTGTTGTAACATTACATTGCGGTGCTCTAGGAAATAGTTTGGTATTATTTTTTTGTCCGTCATGATTAACACACGGCTCTGATTTTGCTTGAATGGTGCATTTAATTATTCAAGAATCAATGAATCCTCTTCTTCTAATTGAATAGAATATTTTCTATTCGTAAGGCGGAAACCAAGAGTCTCTCGGTAGCCTTCAGAACTGACCAATCACATCACTGATCCGTCTGTTAAGCCCCTCCCACTCGTTATGACACGTCCCCCACAAGTCAGGCTCCTGATTCGTCAGTGAAACATGAACGTGTATGAAATCGCTCACTATGAGGATCAAATTGGGGAACAAATTCTCACGTTGACTTCGCCCCCTGACAATAGAGGAGCCCATCCACTCGCCAACAAACTACAACCCTACCCGGACCCCTGATCCGAACCTGCAACTCTAGCTAAGCATTCTGGCACTCAACTAGTCATGTGTTCAGCTGAACAGCAAACCAGCATGCAGGCATACACAGACGCACAAACACACAAGACACACACACACACGCGCGCACACACACACACACTCACACATCCACATCCTCACACTGGGAATCCAAAAGCAACAAGGACTACCGTACTACTGGACTGTTGTCACACTTTGATTTGTTTGGCTTTTTCATTTTCTAAGTTATTTTTCTAACAGTGTTTGTACTGTGAATGGGATTCAATATTAGACTGTACAATTGTGTATAATTTAGATTATTATATTTATGCTGACAGTCTTTTTGGTATATTTCCCCCTCCCCCCCCCCCCCCCCCTCCTCTTTATCCATCATAAAATGGATGGATAAAGTAGAATGCAATAGTGTCTACTTGACAGTCTGAAAAAAAAAACAATGGTGCTATCTCCAGACTGTGCCTGAACTTATTTATTCAATATTGAAAACATCTAAAGTAAGTTAAGACAAATAAGTACACTTGGTGCTACTTGTATACAGGGACTTTTATTTTGAAGCGCCACCTACTTGTGGCATTGCGTCTGTTCTGTCAAAGACCCTCTCGCCCTAACGAGGCTGTAGTCGACGGAGGTTAGGTAGAGCTCGCCCGCAGCGGCTTCCTCCGGGTTCCGCTACGCCCATATAAGGCCGTGGCATTTCCTCTCGTTTTCCTTTTTAAACCAACTGTCACGTTTCACCTGAAATAGTTTTTATGTTCTTGAGATATTTTGTTTATGAACACGACACACTGTTTTGTACATATGTTATTGTTGGCTTCTTTTGTCTGTTGTCATTCAAAAAAAATAATGGATACATATATATATAAATATATATATATATATAGATACATATATGAATATATAAGTGAATTGGAGATAAGAGTTATGGTAAGGCTGGTTGTAATATTCGCTGTACACTCCAAATTAGAAAACCATCTTAACATGTGTTTTAGTTTGACCATCGACGGTGTGACCATAACCAGAATCTAGTGGTGGAATCATCTTGAAATGTATCAGGCGTTTTAACGTGGCTTTTATGTTTTTGTTACCATATTAGATTGTGGGGGAGGAAAATGGTGCTTTTTTTTTCCAAATAATAAATGTATCATTTAATAATTTTATTTTGGTGCATACAATACTAAACCTCAGCCTCATCGCCCACTTCCGGTCCTTGGCTCGACTTGCGGCCTGGTTAAAGCGGGTGTGTGACGTCATCGCGGTGGTTTTAACGGTGAACCTGTACTTTGAACACACTGGTACTGGTACTGATTTCCGAGGGTCATTTGGAAAAAACCGTAAAACGGGTCAAAACTAAAAGAAAGACTATTGAGAAGAAGCAGGTTTTTGTTCCGTTCAGCAACAGACGCCGAGATTGGTCCAAGGGATAATCAAAGCTATTGATTAGTAGTGCTTTCCTGCAGACTCGGGATTGGTTTATCTGTGAACACACCGGTGTGTGCGTGTGTGTGTGAGGGGGTTCTTTTTTTTAGGTGAAAAAAAACAACTAAAAATCATTTTTCAAAACCCATCGGCGATCTTAAGTTCCCAGCACTGAGAGGTCTTTTGTAATTGTAGGATCTTGTTGACACTGTTCAGATATTTCTTATACCTGGTGTTTGATACGAGTTCCGTCGTTCTGTATTAAGCTTTTACGTTTTGACTTAAAACGCTGA
The DNA here is from genome assembly GCF_964030765.1 of Micromesistius poutassou. Taxonomy (NCBI): domain Eukaryota; kingdom Metazoa; phylum Chordata; class Actinopteri; order Gadiformes; family Gadidae; genus Micromesistius; species Micromesistius poutassou. The sequence continues at coordinate 499,144 of NC_140279.1, forward strand.
TCGACTTTGAATACTACTAGTGTTGACAGCGCGGTGCTCTCCTTCACTTAAAACAAGGAACATGCAGCTATTGAGAAAGTTCTCCTCTCCTTTTTTCTGTGCGCTCCAAAGGGCGCACGGTTTGGTGACGCTCCACCAAGCTTGCCGGGTGACTATCCGACGCTCCATCTCTCCAACTTCCTACAATCTCAACGGCTGCGGCGATGTATGTGCGAGTGGGAATACGTTTGTTTTGGTAGCCGTGAGCGCGTCTTCATATTCGGTTTATTCTTTTCGTTTTAAACCCTGTTACTGTTTTGCCGTCGAGTCAAAGCGACGCGCTGTTGTCGTCGAAGCGCTTCTTCGGTCGAGCGCGACGCGCGTAAAATCCTCCGCTCTGTTCTCCGTCTTTGTGACGAGAGAGAGAGCGCTGCAGCAACCCAAGAGGCTGGTTATTATGAATCCTGCCAAAGGTTACACTCAGGAAGTACTCTTGATTGCTTGAAATGATGCTACAATGCAACACACCAAACTACTGCATTACACTGCTTTCTCTGGGCCACATGGAGAGGCCGTCTGACGCCTCTCCAGCCAGCATCGCACAGTCACCTGACGATTGGCCCTCGACAAAAACGCCTTTGACTCATGTGCTACGTCTCCTTGACAAAACATCGTGTTCTCACTGACCCATACATCAAGCCACTTCGGCCAAAGCCTTTTATGTCCCAAACGCCTCGCTTTAGGACCCGAGCTCTGTGCGGGATTAGAGGTGGAGCGGTTCAGTTGCTGCAGTCCTTAACGTAGGAGAAGCTGTCGTTTCAGAACACCCGACCTGTGTATCGTGGAGACAGGCCTCTTGACCTAGGAGGAGCAGTGGTTTTAATACAGCTGACCTGTGTATCGTGGAGCCAGGCCTGTCCATAACGTAGGCTACGTGTTGGTTTTACTACAGGTGTGTATAGTGGAGCCAGGGCAGGCTTGAGCTGCAATAAAGGCAAACCCAGGTTCCAAAACGCCCTGGGGGTTTCCATGGAGATATTCTTGCTAGTTGGTGTTGGTGCTTTTATCTTAAGATGTTCTAATGACAAATTGAAATGTTTTGTTTTGCTTTTTATGATTATTATTATTAAAATGGTTTGATATAAATGACTTGTCTCAGTCTCCACTCCTTGGGTGTGGGTGGGCCGTGTCTGGGGGTATGACGAGGTCCTGTCGATGATTTCTCAGTTTCTCGTGACGTTGATGACAAATAGGCAGAGGGTAATAACTGATGACAGCATGGGAGGAACCGGTAGAAACCAGTCCACCAATGATTAATTGTACCGGAAATGGAAATGAATCACTTGGATCACTTATGTAGAAATAACTAAACCTAGTTGAGTAGCTATTTGTATATGTGCATTGCATGCGTTTCGACACTTTTCAATGTTGATTATATCATTGTCTAAACCAATTGTAAACCTGTAACCTATTTGTGTTCCTCCCACATGGCGAATCAGGGTTGTGCAATATGTCAACAGTGGGTGTCATTGGTTACACAAGATGTGCGACTGAGTCTGTCCAGAGCCTTGAGGTTATCTCTTGGCTTCCACCACTGAGGTGAGGAGACCTTGGTCGACTGAAAACAATGGTGCACCTGTGAGAGTTTCCCTCACTGTGGATGAGATACTTTGTGGCACTTTCATCAATATGATGTAATATTTTATAAAAATGGGATCAAATCAACTAGGATTTGATCAATGACTTATTTGGACCATTGTACATATAATTGTGTAATTAATCATTCATAAATCCGATTTTTACTGAAAGTCTGTTCATGCACGTATGGGTGAACGATTCTTTTATGATAAAACTAAAATGCATTTTCATCCTGACAGCATTTCACTCTGCACCAACTAATCACCCTCGTGTTATCTAGCGTAGGCCTACATTAAACTGGCCATTGAGCCGCAGAATGTTTTGTGGGAGCGACCAAAAGTGTCAACAGAGTTTCAAAGTGTGGCCGGTGTGGAACCATTCCTCGGATCCTCCCCTGGTCTGGACGCCGTTCTCACCGCCGCCGCCCGGCGCAGTCTAGCGAGAGGGAGGAGAGTTCGGTGTGCCGCTAACAACAACATCTCTCGTGTGATGTTTTCTCCTTCCCTATGCCATGCTCTTATCGCAGATAAACCCAGAGAGCATGTGCTGTACCAAGGGTGTAGACGGCACCTCCGAACGCCGCAGTCTGCGACACTGCCAGGGTGTTGGCGTCCGTTCCAAGGCCGGGGCTTTTTTCAATAAGAAGGCGTGTGTGTGTGAGTGTGTGTGTGTGTGTGTGTGTTTTATAAAGAAGACGACTTCCCCTGAGCCGGACCAATACAAGGGACTCAGAGGCAGAACCAGAGACACGTCTATTTTAGGGTCTATTTTATTCAGAGCAGAAAGCATGTTGGCCGTTCTGCGTGTGTGTTACTGCCTGGCGTGGTTCCTGCGGTGTGGGGAATGTCTCCCCCGCCGACGCGGCGTGGACGGACAGAGGCCGGACACGGGCGCCCAGACTACAGGTCGGATCATACCCACACAAGCAGTCGAAAGTCTGGAGAGGCGTAGGATTCTGACTGATTTACAGTTGACAGACATTTGTGTGTAACTTTGTGTGTTGTTTTGCTATGTTGTCCCGCCGTCCATTTGTGTGGTTTAAAAAGAAACAGTTCCTTCCTTTTCAGTGAAAGATTCCTACACTATCCAGGCGTCATCAGGAGAACGTGTTTATATCAAATAATAACCGTTGTTATCAATGTCTTGCATTTGCAAGATAACTCGTGTTCCTTTGGTCATCCCAGGGGGAGAGACGGAGGCCGTCCCCCCAGGAGCAGACCCCTTCCCCTCGCCCCGGGGCTCCTCCTCGGACTCCTTGTCCTTCCTGCGGGAGCTGCAGGCCTTCCTGGGTGACGTCTTCCCCCTGCTGCCCGCGGAGGAGGCCGGCGCCCCGTCGGTGCAGCTGCGGTCCCTGCAGTGCCTCCCGCCGCTGGCCCTGGGGCCGTCCTCCAGCGAGACCCTCCTGGTGGGGCTGCTCAACTCCTCCTCGCCCACCGTCTTCTCCTTCCCGTCCCCCCGCTCGGCGCCGCCGCCGCCGCTGCGTCCGGGGCGGGGCGGCGGGGGGGGAGCGCTGGCCCTGGCGCCCCGCCTGGTGGAGGAGCTCAGGAGGAAGCTGGGGACGCTGGGGCAGCAGGTGGAGGAGCTGCTGGGGGAGGTGGAGGTGGAGCAGAGGGCCGTGCGCAGCCTGGCGCGCCTCAAGGCTCTCAGTGCGCTTCCCAGAGAGGAGCGGCCAGCAGGTGATGCCTTCGGGCGGTCACTCCGTCGCACCGCGACGTTTCCTCCAAAACACAAAAAGAATGTGCTTGAAGAAAATGAAAAATGACTCATCTAATTTATTTCAGCTGATAAAAGTTAATAAAACCCAATAATATTACACGTGTTTGACCTCATATGCAGTCATTGGTGGTAACTGGTACACGTGGAATACACCTTATTCCTTACATATACCTAATTATCCTATTATATCACCTTACAGCAATGTCTTTAAGTGAGCGATACTCGGGATGTGTAGACTTAAGGTGTCCGTCCTACCTTGCTCCCTTCCAGGAGAGCACCAGTACCGAGCCTTCCTGCTGATGCTGGCCCTGCAGACGGTAGCGCAGGCCTACGAGGTCCAGAGAGGCCTGCGCGCCACCAGAGCGGGTCAGGACACCGGGCGGACCGCGGCCGGGGACAACATCTGTGGGCTGCAGAGCCTCGTCGTGTCCCTGGACATGTACTTGGTGGGCCCCAACCGGGCCGCTATCAACAACTGCCACGGGGTGTGTGGCTTCCCGCTGCACAACGGGAACAACCACGCCGTGCTGCTCAACGACCAGATCCAGCGGGGCGCCGTGCTGGACCGCTCGCTGTGCTGCGTGCCCGTGACCTACGAGGACCTGCAGGTGGTCGAGCTGAACAAGGAAGGGACGTACCTCTCCGTCAAACCCAACATGGTGGCCAAAGAGTGTGGCTGCCGCTGACTGAAGAGCATCCTTGACTGTAGCGACCCGAGCACCGTAGGCTACCTGTTGTTGTGCTGGCGTTACAAGCCAGCTCGTCTAAAATAGATCGTACAGATGTTCCGATACCATTGGTTCCTTTCCGATTCCTGAACTTGAGTATCGGCCGATTCCAAGTATAAACCGATACAGCATCTAGCATTGTAACTACCAATAACACTTGTTGTTATTGAAGGGTTGCGATGACAGCAAGGTAAAGTCTGTTGACTTGCGGTCGAAATTTTCATTTTTTTTTTTTCCAGAACTTAGATCATCTATATTTGTAATCTATCATTTTAATAATACATATGTATTCTTCTAGTTTAGCATGAGCCTCCGTGTTTTCCGACTGGGTAAATCGAACGCACGTAGTTTGGAGATGATGCGTTTCCCGTTCCAACTTTCCACCTCCGACCGTTAACGAACGCAGCATAACAAGGTTTGTGATGCTCTCTTCCGATACTGGAATCGCTATCGGAACAACTCCAATAGATTGCGTACTTTAAATAAACACTGCCATGACATTTGTCCCTCATTTAGAGAAGGATGAAATAATAATGACGCGCATGTTGTCACATGTCATAAAATAGCTTTGATATGTATTTGATTTGTTTTTTAAATGTCTTCACATTGTATCATTGATAAACATATTGACATTTTTTTCGGACTGTAACGTGTACAATTTTGTTTCTCAGAATAAACAGTGTTTTTTCTACCCTTTGCATAACGACCATCTGTCAATTATATCTTTATTTAACACATAGTTATATGAACTGTATTTCAACAGTCAAAAAAAAACAAAAACACATGTGAAAGCACTATTTAATGGCTCTATACTAACAAACACCAGTGTGACATAGCCTCTGCTCTAACAGATACAGATCTCTATGAATGAAACCGACGGGCCGTTAGTGTCACTCTTTAGTCTTGGGCCTCAGGACGACTCTCCCGCTGATTGGTCGTTTCCTTCGTCGTATCACTCCGACCTCCTCCGTCGCCCACCAGCCGACAACGCTGGACCACAACGACCCCTGGAGTCACAAACACGTGCCCAAATGTTTGACATGTAACATGGTACATTATTTATTTAGTTCCACTTGTCATTTATTGTTGGTTCCGATGGGGCGCTAATTGGGGTCGCACACGCCCAAACTTCCTCTCGTTTGGCAGTTTGGAAAGTAAGTTGGATTTATGAGTCCTACATCATAAATGTTTTGTTTTAGCCGTTGTCTCATTGTTTTCATGACACATACACATAGTATATATTTTTCATGGTGTATGAATGTTTACTATGGGTTCCGCTGTGCGGATCGGCAAATATGCAAATGAGTGTAATAAGATCCGAATTGAATGAAAGGTATTCAAGTAGGAGCTAACGGGCCAATTATGCTGTCGTAGGGATGTCAGCGTTATCTCCAACTGCCCGCGTGTGATATGCCCTGTTGTCCTATGTTACAGAAAGAATAAATGCTGTCAGATCCATTCCACGTCTCCTCTGCATTATCGGCCAACTAGTCATACGAAGACCTGTGTGTGAACATTAATGTAACAGACTGATCGAAGTCTGTTACACACGCACACACACGCAGGGGGGTCATGCTGGGTGTCTGTTCTACAGTGCTGCTTCCTTGACTCTGACTCTTGTCCTGTGCTGTATGGATACCTTGGAGCCTTCCTGCAGACCTCCTACATACAGGATGCCCTGGTACGTCTCCTCGTACATGTAATCCACCGCTTCTACAGGAACACCAAGGGGGGTTTTGGAGTTAAGTTCGAATCAGAACGAGAATCGAGTCGGCTTTCATTAAAGGGGTGATATTATGCCACCAGGTCTGCCTCTTCATACATCACAAGTGGGCGTGTCCACTTAGATGTGTGTGCTGGATAGATCAGTCCACCAGCCTATACCCGGTGGACTGTAGCAAACGTTGCTCATCCATCCAGCACACATCTAGGTGGACACGCCCACCTATGATGTCAGAAGAGGCATATTTTCAAAAAGGCTTGATATCACCCCTTTAAGCTAGAATGCCTTACACATGCCAGGAATCTGAGGGTTTCATTACATGGAATAATTGGTCTATCAAAAATCATTCCTACGTCCTGTGAAATTCAAAAACATGTGCAATACAAATGTACACGCAAACAAACGTTAATCAATACTATTTACACAATTCCATAGCCTCTAGCCCTCTCGTTGCCTTTCACAGCCTTCATAATTTATAGTTGTTAATAACTTAGGGTGTAAATATTTTTGCTTCTATCGTGTTGCTTTATGCACAAACCTCACCAATCACTTTCCTATCATGTGCAAATTGACTTGTCAATAAAATATTCAGATTCTGATATATAATTATATACTGCATAAAATTACATTACAGGTCATGAAGTTAGTATGGTATCAGGTTTACATTCTTTTTTTTTTTAAATTCAACATGTCGCCAACGTTTTCCATTCCAAGGATTGCTGACGCATCCTCCCGATCAAAGAAGAACTCACCGTGTAGTTCATTCATACTGGAGCTGACCAATACCACCAGCAGGGCCAGCGCTATGCAGCGGTTCATGGTGAACCCCTTCCATGGGTTAGCGACGTCGTTCAGACTTTGGATGGATAGGATCCGCTCATAAGACACTATAGGGATAGGACGCGTATAACTATCCGCTTCATTGCAAAACAAACGAGTAAATTCATGTTGTAAAACAGTGAGCATGTGTGTTACTTACTTTCGGTGACTTTAAACTACTTTCTTCCAACTTGTTTCTTGTTTATTCTATAGGGTGAGGATTTGGGTTTTGCTTCAATAATTCAATAAAGATACGCACACACACACACACACACACACACACACACACACACACACACACACACACACACACACACACACACACACACACACACACGCAATGCAGCGTCTCTATTTTAATAACAACTTGCCTCATGCATTGGCAGGTGTACTTTGAAAATATTCTCAAAACCGACAAAGAAAACTTAAAGTATACATGTATTCCGAAATAAAAGGAAGGATCTTACCAATGTTGAACACTTGCGTTCATGTTTTGACCGTAAAAACTGAAGGGCTGGAACTCAGCGCACCACGCGCTGTGACAGGCTGACGGGCAGGCGCAGATGACGGCTGTTGGAAAGAAACATGGCGGCCGCAGCTACTGTTCGTGTTTTTGATTTTACCACGGCTGCTGTGACCAGACCAGATATAGTATATACAGTGCGCACAATTCATAAAGCAGCTCCATGCACAGTTAAACATATGACGGTTTGTTGTGTTTCATTTCACACGCGATAGCATACCGGTACACACAAAGGATAACATGACAAGAAAATCACTACAAAAATATCCGAGACACGGGATAACAAACCCAACGATTACATAATAATAATAATAATAATAATAATAATAATAATAATAATAACAATAATAATAACAATAATAATAAAACAGATTTATTATTATTGGTCCTTGAATAGAAGAAGTGGAAAACACGACGTCATGTCATAAACCGCGCGAGTGACGTCACGGCCCGCTGGCCACTCCCTCTTTTGACAAAACCCGCTGCGGCGGCGCGCGCCCCTCCAGTACGCTGAGAGAGGCGAGCAGAGAGCATCTGAGAGGAGGAGGCCGGACGGATGGTCAAGTCACACCTACAGACGATATTGAATAGCCACTGCTTCGTTAGAGAAAAAGAGAGACACTCCGCCGAGATGCCCGTCGTCGAGAAGCCCAGTGTCACCCCCGAGAGTGAGAGGTACGTGTTCCACGGGGAGTGAGAGGTGCACGTTCAGAGAGTGAGAGGTACGTGTCCACATAGAGTGAGAGAGAGTGATATGTAGGTGTCCAGAGAGTGAGAGGTATGTGTCCAGAGAGTGAGAGGTGGGGGGGGGTTCATATAGTGAGAGTGAGAGGTGCGTGTCCAGGGGGGGGTGAGATGTACGTGTTCTTAAGAGTGAAGAGGTACGTGTCCACCAGACCAGAGAGTGAGAGAATAGGTGTCCAGAGATTGAGAGGTGGGTGTCCCTGGAGCTCCAGCCCCGGGGCCCCCCGGACGCCCGAGCCGCCGAGGCCTTCGCTCCGAGCCGCGGATCTCCCTGAACGCTCCGGACTTGTTTACATCGATTCGTCCAAAAATGATCGACGGCGAAACGTCGTCCGTCGCCGCTGCCGCCGGTTCTAATGTCCAGCCCGCCGGAGTAGCCGCGGTACACCGTTTAAAACCCCAAGACAGACTTCGATTTGGATGATTTTGGCTCTTTTGGGGGTGTTTTGAGCGGAGTTTGACCGATACTAACCTCTGGTTATTAATCCGCTAGCAGGCTAACATGCTAACGTGCTACATGACTGCGGGGGGTGATGCAGCCCAGCGCGGGGTGAGGTGTTCACGTCCCGGGTGCTGGAAGGGCTTCAGAGTGTGTTTTATAAAGGAAGAGGACCCGTCAGGTCGGGTCTCCTGAGCTACCAGACTGGCTAGCTGCTACCCCGGGCTGCCGGTGGTGTTGTGGTTGGAAGGTAAACACATAGTGTCAATCAAACCCCCAAACCCAAGTGTTGACCTCGGATGGATCCGTGGACTCGGTTCGGACCGTTGGCAGTATCGTTGTGTGCATGTACGAAATGCACGACACCGACGTTTTGAACGCAATCTGTGTGATTCCCAATCGATGGATGTTTGCGTGTGTCAGTGTTTTTCCATCTCCCCCGCATGTGCGTCACGTAGCTTCGGGCTATGGTATACGGTGAATCACATTGGCTGCAAAAAACGCGTTTGAATCCACCACACAACAATCACGTGTATTTGTGCCTATATAATGATGTGGTCCAGAGATCGTCAATGCTATTACAGCAATTCATGCAAAAACAACAACAACGGCCTGTTGTTTAGTCGTAGATGATTCTGCAGTCACGTGTGGTTGCATAGACAACCCTGTGGTCGTCAATGCAGAAGTGAAATGCACCCATGATGCAGATACAAATGAATTTGTTTTCAACTCCGCCATCAGTGCTATTCAACTACATGCATTAATTAGTTAATCCACCCATCTAAAACACGTGTCATTACTGTTGGCTTCGTAGATGAGTAGATGAAAACACGTGATGATTCTGCTCGCTAAGATATCGAATATATAACGCACGATTCTGCAGGCCTTGACTTGCGCGGTCTGCCTTCATGTCCTGACGTGACATGGGGTTCAGAGTGTTGGTCTAGTTAGTCAATTAGACGAGCCTATTAGTGGAAAATTCCACCCTGCTATCTGTAGGCCTAGGGAAATAGTGTAGGAAGGAAGAAGGAATATATACATATTGGTCAACATGGGCCTGTTTTGCGTGGGGGTGTGAAGTTGTTATGGTGGGATTATAGTTCTGGGTGGACAGCTGGTTCCCGGGTGTAAACAGCGTTAGTATGTCCACTTGTTAATACTAACAGCTCTCCAAACATGGAACAGTTAATGTCTGATGTACTAAATGTGATAATTTGTACGATGCGTCATCTTCTCATTATAATGATCACAGATGTCACGTGCACCCTGTGGTTGTCTATGCGGAAGTAAAATGCACCCATGATGCAAAAGCATTCAAATTTTTTACAAATGATACAATTGAATTGGGTTTCAACTCCGCCATCAGTGCTGTTCAACTACATGCATTCATTAATTAATCCACCCATCTAAAACACGTGTCGTTATCTGTTGGCTTCGTGGAATAGTCCTTTAAACTAAAAATGTCCGTCGTTACGCAAGCAGCTCTCATCCCTGCCGCCATGTGACCCAGCAGCTGTCCCAGCAGAGATAACTCTTCCGGTAAGGTTGTGTGTCCGCTGCCCACTTTGCACACAGGCATTCTCAACTGTGCTCTCGGCCGTGTCTACGGGGGGTTTCATTTTTCAGACAAAGAGGATTTGGTGCTAGAATCACTGGTGGCCGCCAGCCAGGTGTGGCGGTGCCCCCCCACCGGAGTCTCCCCCGGCCGCGGGCCGCTCCCTGTGTTCACCGGGTTGAATTCCATCTCGTTATGTAACTGCGTGTGGAGCCGGGCGCCGCTGAGCCCCGCATGAATAATGCATACGGGCCCCGGGAGTTGAAGCTCGAGGGGCGACAATGGCTTTCTCCTCCTTTTGGGTTCTCGCACGTCCGCTCTGAATATAGCACGGCGGTGGCGCCTGCGTCAGCGGGCGTCTGTGAGTGTTTGAGTTGCCGTGTTGGTTGTGGGGGGAGGTGGGGGTTGGGTGGGGGTGGGGCGGGGGCTGGGGGCGGTGAACCTGCCTGCGACACTGTCTGTCACCGCAGCCTGTTACCTCCTCCGGAGACATGCCTCACAAGGCTAGGTCAATCTCCTAACGCGTTTACTGGCCTCTTGAATCAAAATGGCCGTGGGGACTGCGTTCATAATGTGTTGTTCTCTCCCCTGCCATCCTGAAGTGGGTCAGGGAGCAGGCAGGTACAGCGGGCGGCATGTGTTTTTCTTGCCACTATTCGACCTGTGGTTAAAACGTTAACCGGGGCACGTTTCCCATTGTACACGGTGCACCCCTTTATCACGAGTCCTCACGCTTCTCTTCTACTGCATCGGAAAGTGTCGAAAAGGAAAGAAAACAATGTTCTGCTTTTTTTTTTTTTTTGCCTTGCTGACAGATTGTGTCACCGACGATGATGAAACGGCGCATGCTCGTTCTCCTGTTGTGTAACCAATGAACCCGGCCTGGGCCGTCTCCTACATGTTGTGGTGTTCAATGATGTGTGCAATGGCGGGCCCAGCCCCCCCCCCCCCCCCCCCCCCCCACCCCCCCACCCTTCCCCTCAGCCTCTGTAAACATGAATGCTGCCATCCATTTGTACGGTACGCCGGTACGGCCGGCCTGCTCTAGCGAGAATGTGACGTCATTTCCTGGCTTGCAGCACTTATAGTGTTCCCGTTACTCATTGGCTGCAGTCATTGTTATTGTTTTACTCTTTAGCCAACCAGCTCGAAGACAACACAACACAACTTTACATTGTATTGCACGTAGGCCTGGGCGATACGGCTGAAAGACGTATCACGATATAACTCGATCATATTGATCAATGTCGATAACTATTGATAATTGTAATGACCTAAAAGACTAGGAATTACCATGCTGGATGTAAACACTTCTGTTTAACACTTAATACGACCTTCCACTGTTCTTCATTGATAAATACTCCAATGTCGATACAACAATGAAAAACACTCAAATATTGTAAATAAGTATGGAACCGTGTTCGTATAACAAACCCAGCTGCTAGATTCGGTGGTCCAGTCTCTTATCGATATATATTGAACATGTTTTATATTGATATTGATCAAAAGTCTATCACGATACGATAATTTATTGTTTTATTGCCCAGGCCTAATTGCACTCACAGCAAGACTGTGCAGTGCATAAATTGGTGACCGGAATAAAGTTGCAATGTAATCAGTTGTGTAAGAGCAATTAAAATTACGACATTAAGATGATCAACGTGATACAAATACGAAGAAAATAAATCACTTTCAGGGCGCAGACATTTTTGTCGTCGAGTCGTGCGGTCGGCCTCACTGAACTCGCTCCACGGTCAGCGCAGCGAGTGGGACCGACCAACAGGGGGCGTTCCTCCGTGAAACGCCCCAAGAAAGCTGGCGACTAGGACCTACCGGCGCACCGTACGAGTGGATAGCACCACAGCCCTCACCCTAACGGCTGCGTTTGTTTCCTTGTGGTCGTCCTCTAGCATCTCCAACCCGCGGAGGTGCTCGCCCAGCAGCAGTCACCTGTGTCCGGGGCCTCAGTGGTGCTCCTGATGCCCCTCACCCACCCCTGAAGATCCCAGGTGGGCGAGGGAATGATCAACGGGATCGCAATCTTTCTGCAACGCTTTTCTACTCTGTGAGTTCAATGGGGAAAGTGTGTGTGTGTGTGTTTTTGATTGGATATTCACCCGTACCTCGGCCCCTCTGACGGATTCTGAACCAGGCCTGTGTCTCTGTTGTGCTGTCAGACTCCGTCTTGATAGCCGTCCATCGTAGAGCTACGAAAGCTGTCCTCTTTCTGTCTGTCTGTCTATAAAAAAGAACTCCCCAGCGTCCCTAGCTTAATTCACAGGTTCTTTCCTCGCCATGTTGGATGAATTCTATTTTAGGCAATGTCACTTAAACCCAATCATAGACAGATACCACTCTACTCATTCTACACTGTATACACACTGGCAGACCTTTCCCTGGATCTGTAGGCTGACACACACACACACACACACACACACACACACACACACACACACACACACACACACACACACACACACACACACACACACACACACACACACACACACTATCTCTGTAGGCTGACTGTCTCCCTGTGGCACACACACACACACACACACACACACACACACACACACACACACACACAATCTCTGTAGGCTGACTCTGTCTCCCTGTGGTACACACACACACACACACACACACACACACACTATCTCTGTAGGCTGACTCCCTCCCTGTGGCACACACACACACACACACACACACACACACACTATCTCTGTAGGCTGACTCTGTCTCCCTCTGACACACACACACACACACACACACACACACACACACACACACACACACACACACACACACACACACACACACACTCTGTCTCTGTCTCTGTAGCCTGACTGTGTCTCCCTGTGGTCTCCAGGATGCTCAGCTGCTGGTTCTGGAGGAGCCCCTTCCCGCCAACAGCCGGGTGCGCTTCCTCCACTTTGAGCCCCGCCGCTCCGAGTGTCAGAAGTGCGTCTGGAGGGTGGCGCTGAAGGGGGGGAGCCTCTACATCGAGATCCTCCCCGGGCCCCTCCCCGAGGGAAGCAAGGACAGGTGAGACCGCATTCCCACGACCCCCCCCCCGCCGCCCGCCCACCCGCCCACCCGACCGACCGGTCCCCCCGCACGCACACACACACAGAGAGAGAGGGCTCTGTCTTTTGTTAACTGTTTGTTTTCCCCTCTCAGTTTGGCTCTTCTGTTGGAGTTTGCTGAGGAGAAGCTGCAAGCTGACCACGTGTTCGTCTGCTTCCACAAGAACCGAGACGACAGAGGTGAGCCGTGAGCCCACAGTCCGGCCCCACAGCGTGTGTGTGTGTTTGTTCGTTGGTCACCGGCCCGGTCCCTCGCTGTGCTGGCTGGTGCCGTCGGGGTCACCTCGAGGGCTCAAAAGGTTCTGCCTCGGTTCCGCGTCAAGAGAGATTAGTTCCTCTCAGCGTTCAAACCGTTCTGTGGGTGTTTCGTTAGGGAAAGAGTTAAATCTGGACTGATGTGTATATTTATGACTATTCTCAAACTCTCCACGAAGGTCATGCATCGTCGAACACGTACACAACTCTTGGTTAACCAATAAACCACGTTTAAATAAGCTACCTGGGCTAAAGACCGGCTCCATTATGCCTGTGTATACTTTGGACCTAATAGTTCATCCATGTTTTCTTTTTATAGTGCCACACGGAGTAATTGATTCATTTTCAAGTGCAGTACACTTTAGACTCTTCAAGTACCGAGCGTTAAACCTGCCTTTCAAATCAAGATTATGAACCCGTTTCAAAAACCCGTTTTAAAGGCCATCAAACAAGAAAAGATGAAATTTCATCAAACCTGGGAGGGATATTCGGGGAATGAACAATACGGATAATACATTCAACACACAGGCCTGGGAAGTGTAGACTTAGTGTCGGGGTGTCCCTGAGCACGGCCCCCCCCCGCCCTGACTGCCCCTGACCAGCCCTGCGTGGTTCACTCCGCTGTCGGTGTGTGAATGTGTGTGTGCATGAATGGGTGAATGTCGGGCGATATTGTAAAGCGCTTTTGAGTGGCCACTGGTTAGCAAAGCGCTGTCTAAACGCAGTCCATTTACCATCTACTTAAAGAAGCATTGTGGTCCAGCTCCACGTCACTGACAAGTTATTCTACTGTGACTCCAGCCGGCCTGGTTCAGGTTCAGAACCCTGGGTTAATGTTAACTCTGTTCTCCTCTCCTTGCAGCTGCTCTCGTGCGTACCTTTAGTTTCCTGGGCTTTGAGATTGTGAGACCCGGTCATCCCCTCGTCCCGTCGCGGCCCGAGGCCTTCTTCATGGCCTACACCATGGAGAGAGACTCGTCCGACGATGACTAAGTGACCCATTTCCATTCTAACTGTTGGGGTTTTTCTTCTGCTTCAAAATCTCCCCCCCCCCCTCCCCCCCATTTTAAATTTGTAATGTTGTTGAGGTGAATATACTTCCAGCTCAGTGTTTATTTCTCTCTCCTGTGAAAGGCTTTCAGGTTTGTTTTGATTTTTAGCTACCATGTGCTGTATTGCAATGATGATTAAGATGTAACAGGCCAGGAATATAAAGTAAGCATCCGTACAAAAATCACGCTGTTTTAGTTATTTTCCTTGTGATGTGTAGTGCTTAAATTCCTGTACATCACTTTTTATGATCATCTCTACAAGGTCGTCCTAATGGGGAAATCCTACATGTCATTCATGTCATTGGACCTTTTTTTTGACGGCTATTGATTCATGTTAATATATATTTTTTCAATTTGTGCATGGATTTTAATTTGTTCAGGTTCTCTGGTCAGAAATGTGCTTGTTGTAACTGTGCTAAATAAAAATGGTCACTTGGGATTGGGAAGCAGTCGCATTCGCCCCTCATTTCAACACTGTGCCGACGCAAAGGCGTTTGTTTATTCGATTTGTTTCAATGCCGTTTTTTTCCGATGCAAAACAAAATGTATAGCCAGCAGTGGTGCGCATGTTCAGAAGACTCGCAGCTTCAACAGCCGCGAAAGTGTGGCAGGCTGGTGACGTCAACTTCAGTTCAGGCCTTCAAACCAATACTGCTTATTGAGATAAATTAGGAAAAAAAAACATCAAACAAAAATAATCTAAATATTTCATAGCCTTCGGAGGAGCGCTAGGCACTCGGAGGCATGGCTCAACCCTTCAGCGTCGCAGGACGCGAAGTACCGGAGGCAGAGGCACGCCTCCCAGTCCAGGGGCGGCCCGGCCTGAAGCAGGCCCCTCTCGGCCATCTTCAGCACCAGCAGGCTGCGGCTGATGGTCAGCCAGGAGTTCACGGTGGACGTGTCCGAGCCGATGTGGAAGGTGAAGAGCTGGGCCCGGGGCCCCCAGAGCAGCGCTTGGAGGATCGTCTTGGTGTGCGACAGCGGCAGCGCGCAGCTCTCGTTCTGAAGCCACCCGGCCAGATCCAGCAGTCTCTCGGTGTACGGGTCGCTGGTGGATTTCGGAAGCGAGCCCCGCGTGACCGGAGGAGAGGAGAGACTTTCTCCGGGATGAAGGCCTCGGAGAATCAGCCCTCCGATCTGGGCGTTGGTGGAGGACACGGCGTGATGGCTGGAAGTGGATCCATAGGGTGTGTTGGTGAGAACCACGCGAGGCGCCCCTAATCTCTCCCAGTGCGTCTGAACCGCGGCTCGCTCTTTGTCCGTTCTCCTTTCTGCTCTGTCGGACGCGGCTGGCGCTCCGCTGGGCCACACAAGGAAAACATCGGACGGTCTCAACTTTGTGTACATTACTCCGTCTCCGTGACTGCACAGCTGCTGCAGGCCTGTGGCCACCTGCAGCAACAGGATACACAGCTGTTTCGCATATAGCGCGGGATCAGAGGTCTGCCTAGCACAGCGGACCTTAAAGAACTCCTCTAGTGTGGCTTGAGGAAAATCTCTTTCAACACTCACAGCCTGTCCCCTCTCCAATAATTCTATAATAGTCGGAGGGTTATTTATGGGGGAAACGAGTTGGCCGTCAACAAACTCACTACTGCCACCCAGTGGCCGCCTTTGAGGTGTACAGTCTGGCTGTGCCGCTGCCTCTTGAGTGCTGCTAGGTGAGAAATGAACGAGGACTTGTTGCAGATTGACGTGCGGCGACTGGGGGACGGAGTGGGCCGACTGGTTATCCGGTTTGTACACCTGGATGGAAATAATGCGAAATCGCCAATTAAGTATTTTTGAGAAAACATTCGTTTGTTTCTAGAGTTTGTTTGACAGTGGGTGGTTTTCATGCACTTTATATTATAATATCAACAGCAACATTCAATGTACATATTCGATTAATTAACTGGGAATGGTTGCAGTATGAACTTACCCTTGCTCCCAGCACTTTGTTTGGAAACCTGTTGCAGTGCAGTTTGTAGTAGACGTCATCTCCTATCTGCCTGGGCTCACATCCGTCACACAGCTGGAAGTCCTCCGGTGTGTAGGAGAGCCCGCCGGCCGCCCCCGGCATCAGAAGGTCGGCTTCCAAGGCGTCCGCAGCGCTTCGGAGGAACAACAGATGTCTCTGCGCGATGCTCACCCCCGCGGCCTCGCTCGACAGGTACGGCAGCACCTGCTCGTCCGGTGTGTCAAACGACAGTTGGGAGAGGGGCGCGGTGTCACTGCTGCTGTCCCACGATAGAAGCGGATTCACTGTGGCTGCTGTCTGCGCTTCTCTGTGCTCCGGGGAAATGGCGCCCTCTAGCGGCGTCAACATGTAGAGCGGGTTGTCGAAGCATTGACGGTGGGTGAGGTGTTTGTTTAGTCCCGACACGGGGGGCCTGGGAGGCCGTTTTGGGGCAGTAGGCGGGGTGTACCGCTCGGGCATCGACATGGCGCGCACCAGCTTCTTACGGGGGACAGGGGGGGGGAAGCCCTCTGAGAAAACTTCGTCCTCATGACAGCAAGATGAGGCTGCAGAGATTTCAGAGTGAATACGTGAATGAACGGTCGGTTTCACAATAGATGCACACATGACATGACACACGACACAGTAGACAGAACCAACAACGCCTCCATATTTGCACACATTTACGAGAGCTGGAAGCATCAGGGTGTGTATTGTGTTGTTAAACTCTACAAGCCAGTACATTGTTGGGGGGGATTCATTCATTGGTGAATGTCTGAATGAAGTGTGCTACCACTACGATAGCCATACTTCCATGTGTATGAATGCGTCTCGTATTCTCAGTGCTAGATGAAGACACCTACGATGTCTGATCAGGGTGTTAAATGTGGCTATAGGGTGTAACTTCCTTCCTTCCGTGGTTCATGAGAAAGAGGAACTGCAGAGAGGGCAGAGTGGCAAACACACACTGCAGAAACACACACTAGAGCAACACACTAGAGTGACACACACTAGAGTGACGCACTAGAGAAACACACACTAGAGCAACACACTAGAGTGACACACACTAGAGCAACACACTAGAGCCACACACACTAGAGCGACACACACTAGAGCAATACACTAGAGTGACACACCCTAGAGCAACACACTAGAGTGACACACACTAGAGCGACACACACTAAAGCAACACACACTAAAGCAACACACACTAGAGCAACGCACTAGAGCAACACACACTAGAGTGACGCACACTAGAGCGACACACACTAGAGCGACACACACTAAAGCAACACACTAGAGTGACACACACTAGAGCAACACACTAGAGGGACACACACTAGAGCAACACACTAGAGTGAAACACACTAGAGCAACACACACTAGAGCGACACACACTAGAGCGACACACACTAGAGCGAAACACACTAGAGTGACACACACTAGAGTGACACACACTAGAGCGACACACACTAGAGTGACACACACTAGAGCAACAAACACTAGAGCAACACAAACTAGAGCGACACACACTAGAGCGACACACTAGAGAAACACACACTAGAGCAACACACTAGAGCAACACACTACAGCGACACACTAAAGCGAGGAACACTAGAGCTACACACACTAGAGCAACACACACTAGAGCAACGCACTAGAGCAACACACACTAGAGCAACACACACTAGAGTGACGCACACTAGAGCGACACACACTAGAGCAATGCACACTAGAGCAACACACTACAGCAACATACTAGAGCGACACACACTAGAGTGACACACACTAGAGCAATGCACACTAGAGCGACACACTAGAGCGACACACACAAGAGTGACACACAAGAGCTACTCTAGAGCGACACACACTAGAGCAACAAACACTAGAGCGACACATACTAGAGTGACACACACTAGAACAACACACACTAGAGGGACACACACTAGAGCAACACACACTAGAGCAACACACTAGAGTGACACAAACTAGAGCGACACACTAGAGCAACACACTAGAGCAACATACACTAGAGCAACACACTAGAGCAACACACACTAGAGCAACACACTAGAGCAACACACACTAGAGCAACACACTAGAGCAACACACACTAGAGCAACACACACTAGAGCAACACACACCAGACATACGTCATGGTACTGAAAAATAGTGCTTAGCATCGTAAAGCATCTTATCCTAGCTATCACTGTTGTATACTAGTGAATGTTAGTGGCTCTATGAACGTCCTTACTGTACCGACAGCGATATATTGTTGTCTCTCTTTCTTCTGGCAAATGGACTTTTTGTAAGTCACTGTGGATAAAAGCGTCTGCTAAACGCCCTCATTGTATATGTGAATGTCTATACAGGTCGATTCTAGACATTGAATCGTGACCTTTGACCTCACCGGAGCCCTGGTGTAGCGGACACTGGGCCTCCTGGCAGTGGACCGCCTCCAGGAACACATCTGTGTCCGTCTGCTTCTGCTGCTGGGGGCCCGCTGGGCTGGGCAGCCCCCCCTCGCCACAGTCCATGTCCACGCTGGAGCCCTCGGAGTACAGGCTCCTGCACGCACGCACGCACACACACACACACAACGTTGATTAACGTGGGAAACAAAATGACTTGGGTCCCATGTGCTCATGTCCGCTATGAGCACAGTTTAGAATCCCTTGCACATGTTGACTTCGTCGTGGTGAACTACAGCACTAAAGGCGTGGAGACATTCCCGTTGGTGGAACTTTCATTAGGCTGTGATGTGAACACATGAACATATGAACATATGAACAGTGTGCTGCATTCGCATTCCACTTCTTATTGGCAATGTCCAGGATTATCTAGGCAACGGGCCTCATCCCACAGAAACCAGAACCAGAAGGGGAGGGGGTCGTCACGGCGATGGTGTTCAGCAACGCAGAACCACGTGAAGATTCCCACTCACACTAGAGCGACACACTAGAGCGACACACACTAGAGGGACACACACTAGAGCAACACACTAGAGGGACACACTAGAGGGACACACTAGAGGGACACACACTAGAGCGACACACACTAGAGCAACACACACTAGAGGGACACACACTAGAGCGAAACACACTAGAGCGAAACACACTAGAGCAACACACACTAGAGTGAAACACACTAGAGCAACACACACTAGAGCGACACACACTAGAGCGAAACACACTAGAGCAACACACACTAGAGCAACACACACTAGAGCGAAACACACTAGAGCAACACACACTAGAGCGACACACTAGAGGGACACACACTAGAGCAACACACACTAGAGCAACACACACTAGAGCGACACACACTAGAGCAACACACTAGAGGGACACACACTAGAGCAACGCACACTAGAGCGACACACACTAGAGCGACACACTAGAGGGACACACACTAGAGCAACACACACTAGAGCAACACACACTAGAGCGACACACACTAGAGCGACACACTAGAGGGACACACACTAGAGCAACACACACTAGAGCGACACACTAGAGGGACACACACTAGAGCGACACACTAGAGGGACACACACTAGAGCAACGCACACTAGAGCGACACACACTAGAGCAACACACTAGAGAAACACACACTAGAGCAACACACTAGAGAAACACACACTAGAGCAATACACACACTACAGCAACACACACTAGAGTAACACACTAGAGAAACACACTAGAGCAACACACACTAGAGCGAAACACACTAGAGCAACACACACTAGAGCGACACACTAGAGCAACACACACTAGAGCAACACACACTAGAGCGAAACACACTAGAGCAACACACACTAGAGCGATACACTAGAGGGACACACACTAGAGCAACACACACTAGAGCGAAACACACTAGAGCGACACACTAGATGGACACACACTAGAGCGACACACACTAGAGCGAAACACACTAGAGCAACACACACGAGAGCGACACACTAGAGGGACACACTAGAGGGACACACACTAGAGCAACACACACTAGAGTGAAACACACTAGAGCGAAACACACTAGAGCAACACACACTAGAGCGAAACACACTAGAGCAACACACTAGAGAAACACACACTAGAGCAATACACACTAGAGTGACACACACTAGAGCAACACACACTAGAGCGAAACACACTAGAGCAACACACTAGAGCGACACACTAGAGGGACACACACTAGAGCGACACACACTAGAGCAACACACTAGAGAAACACACACTAGAGCAATACACACTAGAGTGACACACACTAGAGCAACACACTAGAGTGACACACACTAGAGCAACACACTAGAGGGACACACACTAGAGCAACGCACACTAGAGCGACACACACTAGAGCGACACACTAGAGGGACACACACTAGAGCAACACACACTAGAGGGACACACACTAGAGCGACACACTAGAGGGACACACACTAGAGCAACGCACACTAGAGCGACACACACTAGAGCAACACACTAGAGAAACACACACTAGAGCAACACACTAGAGAAACACACACTAGAGCAATACACACACTACAGCAACACACACTAGAGAAACACACTAGAGCGACACACTAGAGGGACACACACTAGAGCAACACACACTAGAGCGACACACACTAGAGCAACACACTAGAGAAACACACACTAGAGCAATACACACTAGAGTGACACACACTAGAGCAACACACTAGAGCGACACACACTAGAGCAACACACTAGAGGGACACACACTAGAGCAACGCACACTAGAGCGACACACACTAGAGCGACACACTAGAGCAACACACACTAGAGCAACACACACTAGAGCAACACACACTAGAGCAACACACTAGAGAAACACACACTAGAGCAACACACTAGAGAAACACACACTAGAGCAATACACACACTACAGCAACACACACTAGAGCAACACACTAGAGAAACACACACTAGAGCAACACACTAGAGCAACACACACTAGAGCAATACACACACTACAGCAACACACACTAGAGTAACACACTAGAGAAACACACTAGAGCAACACACACTAGAGGGACACACACTAGAGCAACACACACTAGAGCGACACACACTAGAGCGACACGCGGGGAGGATGGCCACTCCGTACCTGCGCTGCTTGGCAGGCAGGGCTGGGGGCCCCGGCCGTGCCTTCGTAGGGCGGAGGTCACCGACGCACTCCATCTGGGGGCCCAGACCAGCTCCCCCCTCCACTGGGTCGAGAAGCGCAGCGCGTAGGTCCAGGATGTATACACGCACGCAGCCGTCTGTCACAGTGTGGCTACAGGTCTTACTGATTCCCTGTTTGAACTATTCCCCCCTAGACCTCTCTGTCTGTCTGTGTGTGTGTGTGTGTGTGTGTGTGTGTGTGTGTGTGCGTCTCTCTCGCTCTCTCTCTCTCTCTCTCTCTCTCTCTCTCTCTCTCTCTCTGGTAGGTTGAGGTTGCTAACGGAAAAGCACAACTGCCGTCTCTCTTCTAACCTCAGTTTGAAGAATAAGAGGAACAAGTGAAACCAGCGAAGCATTTCTTGAAATCTTTCATAATTTCCTTCAGTTAAGAAATTACCAAATCATAGATGTGTCAACGTGTGAGTTGACACACGTTTCTACCATTTATGTATTTGAAAGTATTTACTGTAATTTTAACCTCCATAAAAGTATGTATATTAGTATTCAATTTGTGCATGGATTTTAATTTGTGCATTTATTTGGATTTTTGAGGAAGTTTGAGGAACACCCAAGATTTGGGTTTCGTTCTCTGTTCCCATGCCTTGGGTGATAGGTGACAACTTGGTCACATCCCCATAACATAATCCCAGGAGCCATCGCTCCACCTGCATGGTGCTGCCTCACCTCGCCGTAGATGTGGACACAGACATTTATTCATCATGAAAATCTGATGTCGTTTTCAAACTATTATCACAGTTTATATTTAATAGCACTTAAGGTGTCCCACAACGGTTACGGCCATTTATTTTTCATAGCATGAATGGCGCAGTCCACTGCTAACAACCATCTCAAAAGTTATTTCTACTAGAACTAAATTCTAGAATTTAGTATTGTATTTCCAAGTAAATTTTTCAGAAATATACTATAATATAATATAATAATATATTATATTTTAGGTAGACTTTTGGAAAAATATACTTCTTCTGAGATCTATTTAAGTTCAATGTAAGTGTACTTGAAATAAATATACCAACACTAATGTACTTAAAGTGTTGTTTCAGTATACATGTTAAAAGTATGCTTAACTGACATTTTTTAAAGTTTATTCAATAACACGTTTAAGTTTAAGCAAGCACTCAGATTGGTCAATTCCCATTCTCGAGCATGTTTAAATGCCTGGTGAAAGAACGGACAAAAAGATTGTGCCTAATTACAGAAAGTATTGCTACGCTAACTAGCCAAAACTACTTTCATGAGCCTAGTTTCCATAACAATGTTCAACTGACCAAGAGTCGGCTATCGTTACTATAGGAACTATTTTCTGATGGAGATGAACTCGGGCAGAAAGCTTGAATTTGAGGGCAAATTAACCCACAATATAAAAATATTTTACAATATTGTTGATGATGAAAATGGTTTGTGTTATTGAATTGCAATCTTACACTCGATGGCGTTCTTGAATGTCATTATTGGTACTTGAAGCACAGGACTTCGGAACTTGGCACAAGCTCCTCGTTCCCACGGCTGTGCGTACCAATAATGACATTCAAGAACTCCATCTCGTGTAAGATTGCTTAATTTAAATGTACTTAAATGTATTTAAATGTTTAAATGTACTTGGAATGAAATATGTACTTATATTTTTAATACACAGTGCACTTAATTGTCACCAGGGTTGTCTTTAGCGGAAATGGCAGAGTGGCCATGTTTGTAGTTCTTTAACCTATCTATAAACTCATAAAACCTTATATGGTGTTGTCCATTATGTGGAGAAGAAACCATTCATAACTGTTGTTAGCTTGAAACATGTCATCAGAAATAGCATAGACTAAAATAATTTACATCATAATCTTAACGGTTCAATAATGCAATGAGGGCTGAAGTGTGTTCACATTCAAGAGACGGGTGTTAACCGTCACTACAATAAGAAAAATACATTAAAAAAAGAATACAAAATACATTTAGTACGAGATACATTTGGCAGAAATGATACATTTTTACTTGGAAGATTTTGATTCGATTTTTGATTTAATGTATTCAATTGGATCAAACAAATGCTTTACACACATGAAAAGACATATACAATATAGACAAATACAATTGAGGATAAAAACACAATAAAGTCCAGGACTTAACACAATAAAGTCCAGGACTGAACACAATAAAGTCCAGGGCTTAACACAATAAAGTCCAGGGCTTACAGGTGATTTGATTTAAAGATGATTTGGCTTCCTCGGACGAAACGTGATGCCCATATCAGCTCAGCTTTTGTTCTATTGTGTTCAACACTCTCACGTCATGAGAAAGCCTCATCAATTCAAGACACAGAGGCTAAGTGACCACGGTGAAACAAATGAGGGCTGGAAACAACAACTCATTCGGGCCCATCTCGTTTGAATCTATTTAGAGGGGGAGATGAGGGCCTCAGACTACAAAGCTGTAGTGGGCGAGCTTCATTAGCCGTCTCTTCAGCTGAGAGCGTCCTCCTCGTACACTCAGGGAACAAGGAGGAGAGGAGAGCCTGGTCACTATACGAGAGCACCCCACAGACGTCAGGCCAGGCGCAGGGCTGAGTGCCTTCTCTCTGTAGCACTGGTCCCGAGGGACCCGACGTGGGAATACAGGCCAGAGGGGGGATGGATTATTACATATCCACCCAAAATAATCCTATGTATGAAATGCATCGACGAAGACGAGAACTAAAGACATTTTGTCTATGATTTGAGTTTGTTTTAGTTTGTTTTGTAAACACACACAATACAGTTTCAGTTGGATATCGTTTTTCTGTAAACCCTTTTATATATATATATATATATATATTAAAAAAGAAAAACTCCCCCTATGTTGCCCGTCAAATATATGAAACAAACCCGTGCCTATGATTCTGTTTATATCCTGTGAGAAAATACCTATGAAGTACTACATCTACTACTATTCATAACAATACTTAAGGGTGTTACTCAGTGAACAACCCAAATCAGCAAAGTGCATTCATATCAGGTATCAGTATCAGTGGCTTTTTTTTAATGGGAGATAACGATTTTTCTAGCAGGACGTTGCAACAGGAAATACATCTTGACACGTTTAAACTGTACACACGAGGGCTGTCGCATGACTGACTGATCAGTCAGTCCTCCCGCCAATGGGCTCTCTGCACGCAACACTTCCACATTGGTGTCAGAGTGCTTCTACAAATCCGGTTCTGGTGTTACACTGCGACCCACCGAAAAAGTGTGACCCAAGGGGGGGCGCTGTTGAACATTTTCTGAAACATGCACAAGCTTAAAACGTAACGTCTGTATCGTCACGGACACCCTGATTAGATTTGATTCATCATTGTACAGACCCACACTATGGATCAACGAGCTACTGCCCGGCCTCACAAAGCAGGGCAAAAAAAAAACGGATGACGATACAAATGTTACGTGTTAAGCTCGTGAGTGTTTCCGCACGTGAGCGACTTCCTGCCTTGTCTACGCTTCAAACCCGTGCGTATTTACAAAAAAACCAAAAAAACAGCGCCCCCCCTTGGGTCACACTCTTCTTTTCGGTGGGTCGCAGAAATCAGTGTAACACCAGAACCGGATTTGTAGAAGCGCTCTGAGACCAATGCGGAAGTGTTGCGTGCAGAGAGCCCGTTATACCTCGGACTCCGGGGGGCGCTGTGTTTTTCGCAGGCGGAATCCGGAAGATGTCCCGCCTCAAGCGCTAGGATTGGACAGGCAGCCTGTCAGGCAAACTCGCACGCTGACTCCTAACCCCAACCCTAACCGTAACCCTAACCCTACCCCTAACCCTACCCCTACCCCTACCCCTAACCATAACCCTAACCCTAACCCTACCCCTACCCCTAACCATAACCCTACCCCTACCCCTAACCATAACCCTACCCCTAACCATAACCCTACCCCTACCCCTGCCCCTAACCCTAAGCATAACCCTACCCCTACCCCTACCTCTACCCCTAACCATAACCCTATCAGAGAAATGCGTTTGACTAGCGTTAGTTTAAAATACATTACAATTTAAGGTACCTACCCTGCGGTCACGTCACGGATTTGAGCCTTTTTTGGATTGGATCAGGGATTTAAACCAACGTGATTGGATAATCTCCAGCTATCCCCTCATTAATATTCATGATTCTTCCGGATTCCGCCTACGAAAAAAAACACATTCGCCTCTGGGGGTGAGTTTTTGCATTCATGGACTAACACAAACGTCAATCCACATGATAAAAAAATAATCCACGGACCACCAAAGTAACCTTTGACTGTTTAATTAAATCAACTTAAAAGAGAGCCCAACACACGCGATAAGAGCAGCCAGCCTACAGCGGCAGCCTAACCATGGACAATATGCCATTATTATTAACAACACAGCTGTAACACAACACAACCCACTCACTGCCTGGAGAGACGCAACGCCACACACACTACAGGCGCCGCGCAGGTGACAGGTCTTTTAAGCGTGTACCTAAACGAGCCCGTGTGAGCGGGTAGCGGGGCAGCAGGCAGCGCCCCCCACGCTTCGAACGACTCCTGTGCGCTAATGACAAGCATTAGGCTACGTTTTTTTTTCATGAATCATAAACCTCAAAATATTATTTTATTTTATTTATTTCACACATTTGAGAAAAAAAACCATGCCCAAAATAGCATTTATTTGGCTATCATAGCAATATTTTAGAGCTCCCCCAAAATTTCACAAACTTCACAAATGTTTCCAGGGGAGCTCATGTCACCACTAGGGGAGCTGTGGGCCCCCTGCTCCCCCTCACGTCGCACACTGCCCAGTGTCTAGTGAAGGGGCAGCATGTGTCTAGTGAAGGGGCAGCATGTGTCTAGTGAAGGGGCAGCACGTGTCTAGTGAAGGGGCAGCGTGTGTCTAGTGAAGGGGCAGCGTGTGTCTAGTGAAGGGGCAGCATGTGTCTAGTGAAGGGGCAGCATGTGTCTAGTGAAGGGGCAGCATGTGTCTAGTGAAGGGGCAGCGTGTGTCTAGTGAAGGGGCAGCACGTGTCTAGTGAAGGGGCAGCATGTGTCTAGTGAAGGGGCAGCACGTGTCTAGTGAAGGGGCAGCATGTGTCTAGTGAAGGGGCAGCACGTGTCTAGTGAAGGGGCAGCATGTGTCTAGTGAAGGGGCAGCATGTGTCTAGTGAAGGGGCAGCACGTGTCTAGTGAAGGGGCAGCGTGTGTCTAGTGAAGGGGCAGCACGTGTCTAGTGAAGGGGCAGCACGTGTCTAGTGAAGGGGCAGCATGTGTCTAGTGAAGGGGCAGCACGCGTCTAGTGAAGGGGCAGCATGTGTCTAGTGAAGGGGCAGCATGTGTCTAGTGAAGGGGCAGCATGTGTCTAGTGAAGGGGCAGCATGTGTCTAGTGAAGGGGCAGCATGTGTCTAGTGAAGGGGCAGCATGTGTCTAGTGAAGGGGCAGCATGTGTCTAGTGAAGGGGCAGTATGTGTCTAGTGAAGGGGCAGCATGTGTCTAGTGAAGGGGCAGCGTGTGTCTAGTGAAGGGGCAGCGTGTGTCTAGTGAAGGGGCAGCGTGTGTCTAGTGAAGGGGCAGCGTGTGTCTAGTGAAGGGGCAGCGTGTGTCTAGTGAAGGGGCAGCGTGTGTCTAGTGAAGGGGCAGCACGTGTCTAGTGAAGGGGCAGCGTGTGTCTAGTGAAGGGGCAGCGTGTGTCTAGTGAAGGGGCAGCATGTGTCTAGTGAAGGGGCAGCATGTGTCTAGTGAAGGGGCAGTACGTGTCTAGTGAAGGGGCAGTACGTGTCTAGTGAAGGGGCAGCGTGTGTCTAGTGAAGGGGCAGCATGTGTCTAGTGAAGGGGCAGCATGTGTCTAGTGAAGGGGCAGCATGTGTCTAGTGAAGGGGCAGCATGTGTCTAGTGAAGGGGCAGCATGTGTCTAGTGAAGGGGCAGCATGTGTCTAGTGAAGGGGCAGTGTGTGTCTAGTGAAGGGGCAGCGTGTGTCTAGTGAAGGGGCAGCGTGTGTCTAGTGAAGGGGCAGCACGCGTCTAGTGAAGGGGCAGCATGTGTCTAGTGAAGGGGCAGCATGTGTCTAGTGAAGGGGCAGCATGTGTCTAGTGAAGGGGCAGTGTGTGTCTAGTGAAGGGGCAGCACGCGTCTAGTGAAGGGGCAGCGTGTGTCTAGTGAAGGGGCAGCGTGTGTCTAGTGAAGGGGCAGCGTGTGTCTAGTGAAGGGGCAGCATGTGTCTAGTGAAGGGGCAGCATGTGTCTAGTGAAGGGGCAGCATGTGTCTAGTGAAGGGGCAGCATGTGTCTAGTGAAGGGGCAGCACGTGTCTAGTGAAGGGGCAGCATGTGTCTAGTGAAGGGGCAGCATGTGTCTAGTGAAGGGGCAGCATGTGTCTAGTGGAGGGGCAGCGTGTGTCTAGTGAAGGGGCAGCACGTGTCTAGTGAAGGGGCAGCATGTGTCTAGTGAAGGGGCAGCATGTGTCTAGTGAAGGGGCAGCATGTGTCTAGTGAAGGGGCAGTACGTGTCTAGTGAAGGGGCAGCATGTGTCTAGTGAAGGGGCAGCATGTGTCTAGTGAAGGGGCAGCGTGTGTCTAGTGAAGGGGCAGCATGTGTCTAGTGAAGGGGCAGTATGTGTCTAGTGAAGGGGCAGCACGTGTCTAGTGAAGGGGCAGCATGTGTCTAGTGAAGGGGCAGCATGTGTCTAGTGAAGGGGCAGCATGTGTCTAGTGAAGGGGCAGCATGTGTCTAGTGAAGGGGCAGAATGTGTCTAGTGAAGGGGCAGCATGTGTCTAGTGAAGGGGCAGCATGTGTCTAGTGAAGGGGCAGCATGTGTCTAGTGAAGGGGCAGTATGTGTCTAGTGAAGGGGCAGCGTGTGTCTAGTGAAGGGGCAGCGTGTGTCTAGTGAAGGGGCAGCGTGTGTCTAGTGAAGGGGCAGCACGTGTCTAGTGAAGGGGCAGCGTATGTCTAGTGAAGGGGCAGCATGTGTCTAGTGAAGGGGCAGCATGTGTCTAGTGAAGGGGCAGTACGTGTCTAGTGAAGGGGCAGTGTGTGTCTAGTGAAGGGGCAGCATGTGTCTAGTGAAGGGGCAGCATGTGCTTCCGTATGAAATCGCGAAGCCGCCGTTTCGGCTTCTTGTTCGGCCTGTGGGAAGGCGTGGCCGTTGCCGTGGGAGGCGACTCAGTCCGGGCGACGCCCGAGTCTTCAGACGGCGGCGGCGGCGGCGGCGGCGGCGGCGGCGGCGGCGGCGGCGGCGGCGGGCCTCCGACCCTCGCGCCGCGTGACCTCTCCGGGGGGGGCTTGGCGGCGCGGCCCCCCGGCAGCCCCGCTTGGTCTCGCTTGGCGGAGGTTTGGCGGTGGTGGGGGCCGGCCGGGCAGAGCAGCACCTCCTCGCTGGCCCTCTGGGGGCTCTGGCTCAGCGTGACGAAGCCGTAGGGCGTGGTCACCCTGGCCAGGTGCGTCAGGGAGAGCGCCGCCCTGCTGGCCGGGTCCAGGCCGTGCTGGTGCACCTCCTCCCCCTGGTGGGGCCCCGGGTGGGAGCCCTCCCTCAGCAGGGACCCCCTCCTCAGGGGGTCGGAGACGGTCCGCTGGGCCCGGCGGTCCGGCGCCGGCACGCGGAGGTCCGAGTAGGACGCCGCTGAGCGCCATGGCGGCGCGGAGCGGGACGGCGAGACGCTCAGAGACGACGCCAGCTCCGCCCCTAGACCCTCGTCGACCTCCTCCTCCTCCTCCTCCTCCTCCTCCTCCTCGTCGTCGTCGTCGTCCTCCTCCTCTCCGGGGCGGGCCCTAGGGGCCGGGGGCCCTCGGGGCCCGTCGTCGGGCTGCAGGGACAGGCTGGGGATGGTGAAGGGCGGGATGCTGTCGGGGGTCAGCAGGTTGGGGAACGCGCCGTCCCGGCTGCCGTGGAGCCCGGAGCCCAAGGAGCTTCCCAGGGAGCGGGCCCCGCTGGCCGCCCACAGGAGGGCCCGCATCCCCGCGCTGCTGTGGCGCCGCGGCGACGACGTCGTCAGGCCGGCGGACGGAGCGCCGCCGCCGCCGGCGCCGCCGGAGACGGCGCCCGCGCTGATGGTGCGCGTCACCGTTGGGTCGTCCTCCATGGAGACGCTCTGCCGTCGCTCGCTGGCCTCTGCTCCCGCGGGGTTGCAGGCTGCAGGCTGCAGGCTGCTGCTGCTGGAGGAGGAGGTGACGGCGGCGGCCTTTTATAGCGACCTCGATAGGCCCTTCACCGCCCCCCCCCTACACACACTCACATACACTCCTCCCCCTACACACACACTCCTCCCATGCACACACACACACACACACACACACACACACACGCACACCTCCCCTACACACGCACACGCACACACTCCTCCCCTACACACTCACACACACTCCTCCCCTACACACACACACACACACACACTCCTCCCCTACACACACACACTCACACACACTCCTCCCCTACACACTCACACACACTCCTCCCCTACACACTCACACACACTCCTCCCCTACACACACACACACACACACACACACACACACACACACACACACACACTCCTCCACTACACACACACACACACACACACACACATACACACACTCCACACACACACACACACACACACACACACACACACACACACACACACACACACACACACACACTAACACACTCCCCTACACACACTCACACACACACACACACACACACACACTCACACACACACACACACACACACACTCCTCCACTACACACACACACACACACACACACACTCCTCCCCTACAATCACACTGACACAATCCTCCCCTACACACACTCTCACACACACACACACACACACACACACACACACACACTAACACACTCCCCTACACACACTCACACACACACACTCACACACTCCTCCCCTACACACACACACTAACACACTCACCCCCTACACACACACACACTAACAACACACTCCCCTACACACACACTCACACACTCCTCAGGAGGAAGACGTGCGTAGATGTGACGGTTTGAGTGGCGGAAGCACCTCCAGATCTGGCCTTGCGGAGCGGGGGAGGGTCATTAGTGCGGCTCTTATGCCTCCTCACAGTGAAAATAGCTCGTCAAGTGTTTACCACAAAGTGCACAGAATGTGTGTTTATTGTTATCATTCCTGTGACGATCGTAATTGTTGTCCTGTTGCGTTGGGCTGTGACTATTGAGCATCATTTCGGAAAAAGAAATCACAGAAACGTTTAATGAGTTCAATAGCTCAGTTCCACTCTGTAAAACTGTTTTTGAAATAAGCCATATATACAGTAATGGGTTATAATTATTTTTTTTGTGAATTGATGAATATGATTTATTATTGATTGATTCAAATAAAATTGTTAATTTTCATCTCACGGTGTCTCCACTCATGAACGGATGAAGGAGCAATTTCAGAGCAATGACTGTCAAAGCCAACGTGCGCTCTTGGGCAGTGTTAATTGGAACAGCTTTCTCATTGGTCTACGCTGATTACAGGGGTTGATTCTGTGCACTGATTGGTTACACGTTGAAAGCTACTGGGTACATTACGCCTCCGAACTTGGAAGTCTGACAGTGTCCTGTTTCTTCGGCCCATTTTTATTTTTGACTTTAACGTATTTCCTCACCTATCGGCAGCAGGATGGCCAGCGACTCTGCGGAACAACAAGTAGTGGTGGTGGAGAATGTGGAGGTGGAGAATGTGGTGGTGGAGAATGTGGAGGTGGAGAAAGTGGAGGTAGGCCTAAGGGTGTGTGTCTCGTAGTTGGCCTCTCTCTGGACGTCACGCGGCTAGCCTCAAGTTGAGGCTAAACACGATAATCGACTTCAGAGTGTAGACTTCAAAAGTTTGATTTGAACGTATTTTGCTGTGAAATGCCCTCAGGTTCAAATTGTGAAAAGAAGCGGCGTTTTTACCGGGGTGCTCTACCACTTATCCCGGTTCTGGCCGATCAGCATCATGGTAGGCCTATGTAACGTTAACACGCCTCATGGCCGACAGCCCGTTTACTTTAATCGTGCTCATTTACTTCTCGTGTTTGACGATCGTTTTACTGCTAGATTCGTGCATACCGCGGTGTTTGGTACATGTTCGGGTTCCGACCCAAAGACACCCCCGAAGTGTCCACCGTGGCGTCCACTCCTGCCCGCCCGAGCCGCCCGGGCCTGAAGCGCCTCCGCCGGGTCACCCGCATCATCATGGCCGTCCTGCCCCGCCGCATGCAGAGCGCCCTGGGCTACCCGGTCCCCACCAGCGTCGGCTGCTCCCTCTCCCCAGGTGTGTTCACCTGGGTCCCAACTGCTCAACACGCATTCACTAAATGTGCACATTGTAACGTTTATAATTTTTCTTGTGATAAATTTAAATTATATTTTAAGTTTTGGATAAAAAGCGTCTGCTAAATGTATTACGTTTTTTATGTCTGCAGCTTTTCTACTCCACATTTGGCCTGTTCTTTTTGGCGAAATCTATTAACAACTTTGCGTCTGGCAAACTAGTGTTATGGAGTTCTGTGTACAAGCTAATCTTCTCACCAGTAGTCACAGTAACGGGCACCCCAGCTGAAGTGTATACGTGTCGTGTTTGCGCAGAGATGCGAATCTCCGCCACCAAGCCGTGTGGGAAGGGCAACAAGCGGAAGCAGGATGAGCTGGACGAGGAGGATGAGGAGGATGACGACGAAGAGGTGGAGCAGCACACCTGGGTTGAGGCTCTGGCCCAGGAGCTGGCCACGGACGAGGGCTCTGAAGAAGACCCAGACTACCAGGTGAACCTTTTTTGCCGCTTTTCCACCGCCAGTACCAGCTCGACTCGCCACGCCTTTTTTGCGTTTCCATTGGCAAAAAAAGTACCCGGTACCTAGTACCGGGTACTTTTTTTAGTACTACCTCCGTCGAGGTTCCAAGCGAGAGGAGTAGGTACTTTTGTGTGACGTAAACAGGCTGCTGGTAACTGATTGGCCAGCGGCTGTAAATGGGAATAATCACTCAAAAGCCGCTGGCCAATCAGTTACCAGCAGCCTGTTTACGTCACACAAAAGTACCTACTCCTCTCGCTTGGAACCTCGACGGAGGTAGTACTAAAAAAAGTACCCGGTACTAGGTACCAGGTACTTTTTTTGCCAATGGAAACGCAAAAAAGGCGCGTCGAGCTGGTACTGGCGGTGGAAAAGCGGCATTTGACTTGGCATTTATTTAGGAGCTGTGCTCCTTGTGGAGTTTAACGTGTCTGCACTCTTGAACGAAACGTTTAAAGTCTGGTTCTGCAATGGGTGTTAAATGCTTGGGACTGATGCTCCCCTGATGACGGCTCGCTCTTCAGCCCCGCGCGGCGGAGACGGAGAGCGAGGACGAGTCCTCGCACGAGAGCGACCTGGAGGAGGTCCTAGAGGTCAACCAACAGGGCTCGGTCGTCATTGAAGAAGTGGTGAGTGCTGAGTTGATGCCCGGTACTGCTGGACTTGGGAGTGAAGTCACAGCCTCCTGACCGGTTGTCTGTGGGCTTTTTTTCACAGGCCGTTCCACCCGCTGACTCCACCTGAAGTAATCCTCCCGCCCTGCACTTTGAACAACCTTTGCATTGTTTGTGTCATTTTGTATGTTTTCTTTTTTTCAATAAATATAACTGCCTTTATCTATGACTCTGCCAGTATTTGCGGCCTCTTCTCCTGCCACTAGAAGGCAGTAGTGTACTGCACTGCAGATGACACGAGGTAAACAAATGGCTGCAGCCTTGCTTGAATTTAATAATACAAAGGAATCTTTTGGGAATACTTTTATTTTCAGTTGCCTCATGGCTGTCCCTTTAAAACGTGTTTTTACATCCTGAACCTGATGGCTGGTGTAAACAGTGTTAGTAGCAGGTGGCCCGACTACATTCTGAGCTGTGAGCCATCTTAACGTCCTCTCTTACGCAGCCAGGTCCATGAGTAAGCCTTTGCTTGTTGCATTCTAAAGCGAATAAATGACGACAATCACTGAAAATGAACTTCTGGTTGGACATAAATACAACTGTCCTATCAATGCAACTACTCCGCAGTGATGGGTTGACTGTACAACTCAAGCATGGCTGATGTGTGAACACGGCACTGACTGAAAAAAAAATCAGTACGTAACAAGTCCATTAACATTTCCGTTCTGAACTGCTGACCCTGGTCCATAGCGTTCGGTCTCTCTCCAGTAAGTGGTTTCTGGTGGGAGTAAATGTAGTCCGTGGGTTGCTGTGTGAGTGTCTCTCGAACCTCTTCATGTGAGCCAATCGGGGCCAGCGCTGGAAGAACTGTGTGCACTATGATGGCTGTAGGATTGGGGAAGATAGCAAATCGCTTGCATGGCAGCGCCGTTTCCCATGGCCATTGTGCTATGGGGGATATCCGGCTTCATTTAACGTATCTAAAGTAATATCTAGCCCATTGACTGTTTTGCTAGAATTTTCTAAATGGATATTTATGCCTTAATATAGTCATTCCGTTGGGTGTCAATCAATGTTATGAATCCGACCTCTGCAGGTTGTCTTAACCGGTGGCATGGGCATTACTGGCTCATTCATCATGCGTGTAAATCACTCCCAAGTTATTCTCTTCCCCCTTGTTCTCTCCCTATGTAGGTCAGCAGAGGGAGCTGCTGTGTCTATGATCATTTGTCAAAGAAATTGGTTCATTAAGCCGTGGTTGGTTCATACTGGCATGGTGTCTGTCCAGGCAAATATGTTTTCGTTTCCCAGAGGCTGGTATCTGGTAACTGATTCCCACTGACTGTTATCCACCTTGTGTGAGTGTTTCTGTGAGAGGTTATATGTAGGAGACCAAAACATAAAGTTGAATGAATGCCTGGTTTCATGTTACTTATTCAGACCAAGTCAACTCTCTGAAGCGTAGTTTGGCTTCCGCTGTCTCTGTACATAATTAAGCCAGGACAGTGTGCAATGTTTCAGTTTGTGGTACTTGCCAATTTATAGCACATCCGTATATATTGTGAAATTCTACTGATTTATTTTTTTTTCTTTAGCGAGACTCTCGACAGTCTCGTCCCCACAAATCCTGTGTTATGCAACGCTCCAGCCTCCTCATGGCTTCTCTGCACACTTGGTTTGTTTTAATCCATCTTAAAAGTTTAATGATCTTTTGGGTGCGTATGGTGTGATGTTTTGACTGTGCCGTCACCTCGTTATCACGGTAGAACCTGTTAGAAAAGCAGACACCTAAAGATGTCACATTACCTCCAGTTTCTATAATAAATGCCTTCAAGTAATTGGATACGAGGTTATGGCAGGACTCATTGGTGGAAGGCTCAAGCAAAATTGAAATAAATCTGGAGATTAAGAAATGAAATGGATATGCCATTAGCCTTTCTTCTGCACCGGCCTAAAAGAGCGTTCTACAGCTCCAATCTGACTATGCTACCCATCCCTTCGGTGTACTTTTTAATGATTTGCTTTGGTTATGCGCCAGAGGCAAGGCAAACACATTAAATGAAACTGTGGATACTCACACCAGTGTCTGCTATTAAGGAGGAATGAGACTTGTTTTTACAACTCACTGCATCCGTGCATAAAAAAAATATTTAGGGGAGAACTATTGGCAACAAATCAAATGCATACAAATGAGTCTCTGCTTAGCCTTTATTTATTTTTTTTCACGGCCGTGTTTATGGATTTCATTCCTTTTCACTTCGGTGCAACTTTCCAAGTACGACAGTAAAGGGAGTTGTGAAACCCAAATAAATAAAAAGTTGCTGCAAAATGAAATGCCAGACCCCATAAAGGCGGTCGATGGTGGTTGGATTAGAATCCTGCAAACAGAACAGCCAGGCATAAATGTCTTCATAAAATATTATATAAACATGCCATGGTTAAACCAGCACTGTTCTGAGAATGGGAGGTTACAGGAGAACAGAACATAAGCTTTACTCTCATAGGGAAGCCTGTTATGAAATGAACCATTCAACAAGATTAAACAAGATTAGATTAGGTATTACCTGCAGAAATCAGCTGAAGAATATTGCATCTGTTCAGTTGCCTTACAGATACTTTTTAAATTATCTGATTATAGTGTTTTTTCTCGAAGACAAAGGCCAATTGGCGCTTTGTAATTATATATTGTGCAGTTTAGCTCTAAAACAGCCTATACACAGATTTATCTGTAAACTATATGAATGCTAGCCTTTGTGAGACGTCCAGACATTCATTTTAATTTCACTACGAACACCAGTCCAGTCTAGGCAGAAATAGATTTCCAAACATGGCCGCCGCCTTACGTTGTTCGAAAACACTCAGTGAGTGCTCTCTTTGTGCTTACCGAATCCGAGGGGAAATAAAGCAAAGAGATAAACTGGTACGAGAAAAACTGCTGATTTCTGTTCAACCTTTTAACATCGTTAATTGTTGGGCATCGTTGTTGGGCGGACATTTTGCCTTTATTTCAGAAGGCTGCGGCGTTCTTCGTCCGAACTGAAAGTCCCTCCCACCAGCACTGATTGGTCCGAGCATTTCTCAAATTTGGGAAAATGCATCCAATGGGCTTTGAGGCCAGAACAGTCTGTGTAGAGAAACGGGAGTGTGGCCTGGCACAATGAGTAGGGTCTCAAGGCTCCATGAGTCAACCGCAAAAGTAATAATAAAATAAATCCAATGATTATGACCAGATTATGAATGCCCCTGTATAAACTGCTGGATCTAAAATCAAAAGGAGGTCAAATAAAAGAACGCTACAGCCCCAGCACAACTAAAGGTTTAGAGACATCCAGTTGTGTTTCTCCTACGTGGGGATTAATGAAGTTGTAGCGTATGAATTGAAGCCTTCCACCTCAGTTCTGTTCAGTTCTTAACCTCTCACTGTTTAACTACATTCTGGTTTCACCTGGCTGAAACCAACAGCATTCTAAAATAGATTAGAATAGAATAGAATAGACACACACACACACACACACACACACACACACACACACACACACACACACACACCGTGCAGTGCGTTCTCAACCTTTTCCTTGCTTGTGTTTGCAGCCAGCTGGGGACTGCTTTTGAACCCAGAAGTTTTCTTCCCTCCTGCCTTTAAAGTGCAGGGTGACTGCGCGGTGTGTGTGTGTGTGTGTGTGTGTGTGTGTGTGTGTGTGTGTGTGTGTGTGTGTGTGTGTGTGTGTGTGTGTGTGTGTGTGTGTGTGTGTGTGTGTGTGTGTGTGGAAGGCCTCCGAGTCCATGCCCACGCTCCCAGCTGTGCCCCGACAAAACAACAAAGGCCGGCTTTTGCCTTTTGTTACCGTCCGTCTCCCGGGTGCTTCTGGTTCAGGGGCGGCTGGCCCACGCGTTCATGGAGGCTATTAGTGAACCTGTTATGTTGTATGTTGATTTTGCTCAATGAACGGGTGCTGTATGGCTTGGGACAGCCATACCCCCCCCCCCCCTCCCCCCTCCCTCCATCGGAGCCTGGGTCTATTATCACCTTCAATGATTGACAGCTGGTTCTGGCTGCCGTCCCAACCCCCCCCCCCCCCCGGTTGACCCTGAGGTTTTATCTGCTGCTTGACAATGAGAGTCTAATGTCAGCCAACAAAATGGCCTCTTAAACGTTCTCTCTCTCTTTCTGTGTCCCTCTGTTGGTCGCTCTCTCACTATCTCTCTTCCTCTCTCTCTCTCTGACCCTTTTTCGCTCTGTCCTTGTCTCTGCTGCGCCTTTTACACGTACAAAGCAACAAAAACTTGTGCGTGCGCACACACACCCACACACTCAATTGACCACACACACACACACACGCACGCACGCACGCACGCACGCACGCACGCACGCACGCACGCACGCACGCACGCACACACACACAGGCAGCTGCCGAGCTCCGCTCCCTGAGGATTCTGAAGAGCATCCGTCGTCTTCAGAGGGACGGAGGAGGCAGGAGGGCTACGCCGCAGACAGGAGGCCCCCGGGACGCGCCGCACGCACGCTGACGCTCAGGACCGTGATGGAACCGCTCAGCGTTCCCAGGGCTGAACGTCGCGGCGAGCGAGCGGTTCTTCAGTCGGCCTCTTCAGGAGCAGGTCGAGCTAGAGCCAAGCTAGCACTAAAGTAGCTTAGGGGGGGGGGGGAGTTATGCGCGATCGCGGGCAGACGCGTTCACGCGTCACGCGATTACGACCCCAAAATACGGGACAAAGTGCGTCCCGTATCAGTTCATTACGGGACAGCTCTTTTAGTTGCCAAATACGGAACGATCCCGTATTTTACGGGACGGTTGGCAACCCTACTTAGCACCTCCCCCCCCCCCCCCCCCCGCGACACCTTATCACTAGAGTTGTTCCGAATGCCGAAGTCTATGCGCTGATCCGATACCGTCACCATCACAAACACTGCGCTGTTGTGCTGCGCTCGTCAACGGTCGGGGGTGGAAAGTCGGAGTGGGAAACGCGTCGTCTCCGACCTACGTGCGTTCGAGCTACCGAGTCGGAAAAAACATGGAGGCTCATGCTTAATTACAAATGTACAAACGAGTACAAATGTATTATTATTGATTGTAAATGTAAACAATCTATTTTTGAAAAAAAAAAAAAAAATTGTGGACAGTAAAGTGAAGTGACTATACATTGCTGTCATCGTAAGAGTACAGATGCTGTATCGGTGTATACTCTGTATCGGTACTCTGTATCGTATGTACTCGTATCGTATGTACTCTGTATCGTATGTACTCTGTATCGGTGTATACTCTGTATAGTATGTACTCTGTATCGGTGTGTACTCTGTATCGGTGTATACTCTGTATCGGTATGTACTCTGTATCGGTATGTACCTACTCTAGGTCAGGAATCGGAAGCGTTATCAGGATGGAGAAAAGTGGTATCAACAACAGCTAATGGTCTTGGCGTGACGCTACGTGAAGGGACGCCGATGCGTCCACCGCGGCCGTCCGGTCTGTCTGCTGATTCACTGATGTAGCTGCGCTTTGTCAGCTGAGTCGCGACGCTTGGCTATTTGAGCGCAAGGCGTCGAGGTTGGATAAGCGTATGATCCCTTGTCTGGCTGTGCTTCCTCACCCGTCCGGCAGGATCAAAAAACACAGCTGTTTTGTCTCGTCGGGTTGACCAGCTGACCCTCAGTCACCCCGCACCGACCCCCTCCCTTGGTCGACCTTGGGGGGGGGGAATATTAGTTAATATTAGTTAATATTAGTTAGCACCAGAGAGAGGTTTGTGTTATCTGAGGATAAATATACCTGACCAAGTCAGAAGTGCTTTTAATTACACAACTCCTGGCACGTGTTCCTAGGGGGCTGGCCCTGAATCTGCACAGCGCCACTCATTACTGGATGTCTCCCTATCAAGGGCTACCAGAGATTGGGGGAAGTGGAGAACAGCATGTGGTCATTCAGTCTAAAAGTTCACACGTCAATAGTCAGCCGCAATTAAAAAGTTGAAATGCTGATGAAGCCACACATTATTTGTATTTTTCTTTTATTGTACACCACTGATGTTTTGAGCGTAATCTGGCTGACATTGAGATGTTTGTTTTGGGGAAGTTCTGCCTAGCCGGGCTTGTTGTTGATTTGTTTGGCTCGTGTACACATGGGTACGCCTCGCAAGAGAGAGCATCGAGCTGGGCTTGGAGAGGACAGCTGTCCTATACACAGAGTTTGATTGTGGTTGATGCTTAACATGAGACAGAATCCACT
Organism: Micromesistius poutassou; assembly: GCF_964030765.1. Taxonomy (NCBI): domain Eukaryota; kingdom Metazoa; phylum Chordata; class Actinopteri; order Gadiformes; family Gadidae; genus Micromesistius; species Micromesistius poutassou. The sequence continues at coordinate 538,158 of NC_140279.1, forward strand.
CGGCAGAGCAGATGGAAATGGGAACATCTAAACGGATTAAGGCAGAGATTGGATGCTAAATGTACCTTTTTAAAAATGAGATTGAAAGGTATTTATTCCTACATTGTTTTTTTTAAGATTTATTTTTGCATGTTTATGATAGATTAAGATAGACAGGAAGGTATGGGAGATAGAGGGGAAGACATGCAACAAAGGACCACGGGCGGGAATCGAACCCGGGTCTCTGTGATCCGTACCTTAATGGTACGGGCTCTACCCGGTGAACCACCGGGGGGGGCGCCCCCCCCCCCCACAACAGCAACTCATTGACATGGCTAAGAGAGAGAATCAAACTGCGGCTAGTGGCTTCCATGCTGAGTCTTACAAGACACGCTTTGCAGATTTACATTTAATTTCAATCCACATCAGTGTAACTTTAGCAGCATCCCCCCCACAATTCATCATGCAAATCAAAGTCTGCAAAAACACTACGAAGAACCACGATGGGAGACGTCTCCCGCCTGGGCGGCACTTCCAGGCAGATGGGCTCCTTGCGTGCACGCTGTGACAGAACGAGGAAGGCCTGTAAGATGAAGTAGGACAGAGAGAAGGCAGGGTCTGGCTCCAGCTCCATTACTACTGATTGTTCTGCTTCAGTGTCCACTTTGTGGAGCAGTGTTGCTGTGTTTTGCACCGGGATAATAATGTGGACTTGTCTCGTCTGAAGGGAAATGACCCTGATTAGTGGGCACTGGCTCCCAGACATTTGTGGGTTTCATTGTACACTGGTGGAATCATTATGTTCAGCCGCGCGCGCGCGTGTATGTGTGTGTGTGTGTGTGTGTGTGCGTGTGTGCGAGTGCGAGTGTGCACGGCAACCAAGTTGTGTGGCTTTAGAGCCAATAGGGAACAGCTGAGGTACAATGTGAATATTATTCACACACAAACACCAGACACATACACACAAACAGACACACACCCTAAAAATCCAATGTATTAACGTAGATGTGTCCTCTCACGCGCACACACAACCTTCCATTGTCTGTGGATCTGTCGCGGAAAAAATAGGCAAACAGCATCGACAAATATTATGGAGTCTGTGTGCAGTCTTCCTGTCTGTGCGATACCAAAAGCCATCCTATGAATGATTCATTTCATTACCAACAGGAATTTCCCTCATGACTCCTGAGCACACAATGACACGTGTAAAAAAAAAGATTGTCTTCAAGGTAGCTGGGCCTGATTTTGAGGCGAACGGATAGAGGTGGGAAGGGGAAGAAGTGCGTGTGAGTGTGTTATCGATCGGGCTGCGATATTAATGTTTCAATAACCTTCTCCTTCACGGCTGATGCTGGTGAGTCCAGCCGCAGTCGATGAGACTTTTGATTGGTGTGTCCGGCAGGAAATTAAACCAAGGTCGTTTGTGAGTGGCAGAGTGTAACGCACACACACCTGCAACGCCCCCCCGCCCCCTGCCCCCATAATAAAAACGAAATGAAAATAGGAGAACAACCTAAGGCCTTGGATCTCCTGGAAAACAATATGTCCACGTTGGGGCCCCCGCTGTCACGGTGACAAACGTCTTCAGGTGATAGACCGCCAGGAGAGAGAGCGAGCGGCAGCCAACGGGTTTTCATTCCAGCCTCACCTTGTCTGGCTGGCAGCCGATTATTGGCTCACAGATGAGTTTATACCCGCAGTCGTTAAAGACGGGGTCTCTCGCCCCTTCAGCCGTCGCTCCCCTGATTAAGTCCGCCGGCGAGGAGGCCGCGAAGGGCGCCGGGCGCGGTGGCGTCACGCCGAGCGAGCGTGTGCGTCCATGTGTGCGTCGGTGTGTGTGTGTGTGTGTGTACCTATCAGTGTACTGCTGATAGGGGCGAGTTAGAGATGGATTTCAAGAGTGAGGGACACACACACACACACACACACACACACACACCCCACTGTGAGGAGCACACATCACACACATCAGTGGGCAGGGAATGGCTTGTGTGTTTTTCTTTTCTAATGGGTTGTTATTTACGGTGAAAGCTTCTCTTTTTGGTGTGTGGATGAATCTGTCAACATCCGCCGTCGTAGCCTTTGCCCCTGGCGCACAAAGCAGTCTAAAGCTTTTTATCCAATATTTAACGCGCTCTCACTAGCGGAGCTTGCCTGGTTGAGGCTGTGGTTCAGAGAGACGGATAGAGAGGGTGGGAGTGTGACGGAGCCAGACAGAGACAGAGAGAACGAGATACTCCGGTGTCACACAAAGTCACATAAAGGAGAGAGAGTTTGAGACGGGGGACAGAGAGGGAGAGGGCGAGAGAAACAACAGGACAGGACAGGACAGGACAGGACAGGGGGGGGGTCATAAGAATAGCATCAGAATGGCTTTGTAGCATTAGTAGGAATAGCGCCCCGACACTCTTGTGGAAGTGTGGGTTTCACTGTGCTCACTGTCGCACGACCTGTGAAGCACGCCGAGCAGAGCGCAGACAGACTGTCTGTCTGCGCTCTGCGTGCTTCTGTCTGTCTGTGTGTACGGTGGAGCAGAGACAGACAGACAGACTGTCTGTCTGTGTGTACGGTGGAGCAGTCCTCTGCTACCTTGATCCACTGGAGCTCAGGCCATGGCAGCTCTATAAATAACCAAAAGACCAGAGTGTGTGTGTGTGTGTGTGTGTGTGTGTGTGTGTGTGTGTGTGTGTGTGTGTGTGTGTGTGTGTGTGTGTGTGTGTGTGTGTGTGTGTGTGTGTGTGTGTGTGTGTGTGTGTGTGTGTGTGTGTGTGTGTGTGTGGTCCCTGGGAACACCTATTATGTTTTTTTTTTTTTAATGTCTGCCAAGTATTTTCTCTGGGAGGCCAGCAGACCTCTGGTCTGTTGTGTTGTACGTGACATAACCAGGGGGGGTCAGGACCTGGGGGGGGGGCCTGTAGTTGTGACAGGTTCTTTGGAAGACGATTAGTGACAGTCACGACTCCAGCAGTGAACTCTTTCTCTCTTCCTCCACGGTTTCTTCATCTCCCATTAGTCGGATTATGCGACATTCCCCTTAGCTTGTTACCTTAGCCGGCTACATGACCTCTGGAGGATCTGAGCAAGGTTACAGACCGAACCATTAGCGCTAATGGAGGTGTTGTGTTGTCAGCGGCTGAACGAGGGACTTTCTCTAATGAATACATGCACCCGTACTCCGACGGTCTGGAGCTACAGCTGCATGTGCCAGTCTCTCTGTCTCCATTTTCCTTCATTACAGACTGTGTTGGCTCCGTTACCCAGGTAACATTTAAGCATCTTAGAGTTGGAATTGTTTTGTGTTCGGGGCCGATTGCTGTGATGTGTGTGTGCTGACCTTGTCTGGGGCGTTTCTAATCTGCGCTACTAGTGGAACATAAAGAGAGAGAGAGACAGATTAAGGCTTAATGCAGCGGTGGTAAACGCAATCTCACAAACCAAATCATTGGGTCAGTCGGGGATATTATAAACCCCGCGTCCTCATCCCCAGGTCGGTGCCTTGCGTGTACACACGTCCTCCTGGGTTTTCACGGTATGTGCAAAGAATTGGATTTCACGTATCGCCAAATACCGACCACCGAGAGAGCGTGCGTGTTCTCACACACCTGCACAGTAGCCGTCCTGTTGAGCAAAAAGCAGGGACACGTCAAACCAACTGGACATGTACTTGGCTTACATGTCCTTCTCTTACCCTGACCCTCACCGGTCTGTGATGGAACCATCTAAACCCTCTCTCCTGACATTAATTACACATCTGTTACCAATATAATTTAATTATCCTGCGCACAGATGTTTAATACAAGCCAGGAGAAACATTAAGGAAATATACACAGAATCAGAACAAGGAAGTGATTTTGACTAATTCAATTAGTCAAAATCACTTCCATGTCCTGATTCTGCCCGGGTGTATTTGCGTCTAAAACGCCAGCCCCAACTGTGAACAATAGCAATGTAGGCGCCCTGGTGATTTGGAATAAACAATAACGTTGCATCAGTGCAGCGTTTGTGGACTAAAAACAGAATCACCATCCAAGTCTAGCCACGTCTCCCAGGGCCCTGGCTGCTGTCCATCATTCAGCCCTTAGATTCATAACAGAGGAAGCCATTGTACTCTATATGAAAAGCATTTTTTAGGGAAACTTCCTGCCTATATTGCATCATTGACAGACTGGTATTCAAGCCTCTACCAGACACAGACTGGCAGGTTGGCTTTAAAGATCCCTCATGTCCATACTGAGCTAGGGAAAACTGCTTTTAGTTTTTATATCAGCCTGAAATACCCTGCAGCATGAGCTAGGTATTAACACCTCGGTCCCATTTAACCTTTATAAGACATCGCTCAAAGACCACCTGTCTCATTCATGTAATTGTTTTAATTAATTGTGTTTGTGGTTATTTATGTTTTAATTGTCTGTTTTTTTCTGTTTTTTCTATTTTGTTATTTCTGTTAAATTCCTAAATCTATGTTTTATTTATGCTCCTTTGTATTTTACTCGACATCGTTGCAAATGAGGGCTTTGCCCTCAATTAATTTTCGAGTTGAAATAAATCAATTCAAAGTTGACAAAATGTCTCCCCACAAAGACCATAGTGCTACTGCTTTTCTTCACCTCCGCGTAAGGCGTGTTCACGCTGACCACCCCAGAATCATATCGCACCATATATAAACCGTATTGGTAACATTTTACATTTAGGGGATTCTTGCTGACGCTTTTATTCAAAGCGACATTCAACAGTTCACACACACACACATTCACACACTGACGGCGGAGTGAAGAAGTGACTGCTCGCCAGGAGCAGTCAGTGAGAGAGGTGCCATGCTCAGTGACACCTCCACAGGAGCCGGGCATCGAACTAGCAACCTTCCGGTAACCCGTCAACCCGCTCTACCTCCTGAGCTACTGTCGCCCACTGTGCTATCGCTGTTCTTCACGTGCGGCCAAGAGTGTTCACGCTAAATACTATAGACCTTATTCTATAAACGTCACCGCGTTCGCGGCGGCCATATTGTTGACATAGTTGACATTCCTAACATAGGCTCTACGCGACAAACTGAGGATTTGAGCCAGCGAAGGAGAGATTTATGGCTGGCTAGAATTAATAGGCGAGACTTCAGCCGACTACTCATAGCGAAGTCTGTTCCCAACATTTCACCACAGGTAACGAGAGAGTTACCTGTGGTAGTAGTTAGAGTTAGATCGGGAGCGTAACTATGTTCCCCGGTCGCGTTTTTCGTAGGTGGAATCCGGAAAAAGTTCCGCCTCAAGCGCTAGGATTGGACAGACAGCCTGTCAGGCAAACTCACACGCTGACTCCTAACCCTAACCATAACCGTAACCCTCACCCTAACCATAACCCTCACCCTATCCCTAACCATAACCGTAACCCTAATATTCATTCTTCCGGATTCCACCTACGAAAAACACCGGTCACATACAAAGCGGGGAACATAGGGATGACCCCGTTCGGTCTAGCTCACAGTCTATACATTATTTTATCACAGGGAGTAAATTGTAACGTTACGATGGATGGTTTCCATTTGATAACGTGCGAACAAAGCCATAATATTGATAACTCAGAACGACAGCTCACTTCACTCAGTTCAGACAACTCACTCTCAATCATGTCATGTCAACAAAATGGCCGCGGCGACGTAAAAAGGGGCGTGCGAATAACCTCTATACTATACTTAAGTATAGTATAGCTCCGCTGCGCGTCGGGACGGACAACGCCCCTTAACTGTGGTATAATGACCGTATACCACAGCCTGTCGTGATCTATTGCTTTTATAAAACGGTTACGTAAGTATGGCGAAATGAAAGTCATAGACACCCTCAATTTTGAAAAAGCTAGAAAGTCGGAAAAGCATTTTTTTTTAACGAATACAAAAAAGTAGTCCCTCCTGGCTGCCGGCAAAGTGTACGGCGGTTGCTATGCAACACACTGTAGCGTCCTTCAGAGAGAAGGCTAGGCTAAAGACGGTAGCTTGGTTCGCCGGCAATTTAGCCTTCTATCGAGTTCACTCGAACTCGATAGTAGGCTAAATTGCCGACCGTGTGCCTATTGCTTTACAACATTTCCACCCTCTCCAGCAACCAACATGTTTTTTAGGCTTCAGTGAACTATGCTATCGCTTTTATATATACATAAGCAACAGTTAGAGTTAGGCGCGGAGTGATACTGAACTCCGTAAACTGAACGGGCGTCATAGCTGTGTGTATACGCTCAATATACAACAGTTGGGAACCAATCAGATCGCTTGATTTAGGCCCCCCGTTTTATATAATACTATATATATATATACTACACTATACCGTATGTAAACTATATTGGTAAAATGTGTTTTTCGTGAGGCAAGAAGAAACATTTGCGACGGCTTCATCACAGACCCACAGTAGTGTCCTTTGGCAGGGAAAAAAAACAAACCCATGACGGCATTTCTAACGGGGATGTATTCAGCAGAGCCAGTGCGACGGGGTGGTCTGCCTATGGGGCCATGGTTTCTCTGTGTGCTCTGGACACGGTGGAAGGAAGGGACAATAGGAGGATTACTGCACCATGGCACTTCCCCAGCTTAAGACCGCTTTTTGCCCTTAAAGCAGCTCAACCAAACAACCGCTGAAATGTACACTTGGCGACACCACACACCGCGCCGTTCGGTTCGCTCGGCACTGCGGGGGGGGGGGGGGGGGCGGGGCGGGGGGGGGGGGGGAATGTCATCTTCTGTGTCTCCTGTTAATTGGTTTTCATTGTATTGCGTGGTGATTCAGATCCTCTCGCCTAAGCGGTGAGCGTCGTGGTAGAGAGTAAAAGGAGCAGTCACCCCCACGCCCCGTCATCCTCCCGCCCCCCCCCGCCCCCCCCGCTCCACTCCCCTCATCGTGGGGGGGGGGGGGGCAGCGCTGTGGCCCCCCCCCCCCCCTCCACTCCCCTCACCGTGTGGGGGGGGGGGGGGCAGCGGTGTGGCCCCCCCCCCCTCCACTCCCCTCACCGTGTGGGGGGGGGGGGGCAGCGGTGTGGCCCCCCCCCCCTCCACTCCCCTCACCGTGTGGGGGGGGGGGGGGGGGGGGGCAGCGCTGTGGACCTCAACTCGCTCAACTCAACACCCACGCCACATAGGGGCAAAGACAATGTACACATACACGGGATCTCGCTTTGTGTAGCTCTCTCTCTCTCCCTCTCTTTCTAACTCTCTCTCTCTCGCTCTCTCTCTCTCTGTACATCTCTCACTCTCTCTGTGTCTGTTTATTTTGCTGTATCCTCTCTCTCTCGCGCTCTCTCTCTCGCGCTCTCTCTCGCTCTTTCTCGCTCTCCCTCTCTTTGCCTCTTTCTCTCCTCTTGCTCTGTGTCTGAATCTCTCTCTCTCTCTCTCTGCATCTCTCTCTCTCTCTCTGCATTCTCTCTCTCTCTCTCTCTCTCTCTCTCTCTCTCTCTCTCTCTCTCTCTCTCTCTGCATCTCTCTCTCTCATCTCTCTCTCTCTGCATCTCTCTCACTCTCTCTCTCTCTCTCTCTCTCTCTGCATCTCTCTCTCTCTATCTCTCTCTCTCTCTGCATCTCTCTCTCTATCTCTATTGCGTGGTGATTCAGATCCTCTCGCCTAAGCGGTGAACGTCGTGGTAGAGAGTAAAAGGAGCAGTCACCCCCACGCCCCGTCGTCCTCCCGCCCCGGGGGGGGGGGCAGCGCTGTGGACCTCAACTCGCTCAACTCAACACCCACACCACATAGGGGCAAAGACAATGTATACATACACGGGATCTCGCTTTGGCTTTG